>NC_136487.1:6447500-6817500 GCF_053919585.1 Euprymna scolopes | reverse complement strand
GTAAAACCCGACACAGCATAGAAAAGTCAGCGTGGTGCAGTGGCTGGTTACTTTTAATGCATCTAAAACCAAGCTTCTATCTTTACATCATCAACGCTCTGATCCCCATCTGGCATCAATTCAAATGGATGGCTCTTGTCTTGGGGAGGCTCCATGTTTAGATAAGCTTCTGGGTTTGACCTTTACTTCTGATCTGAAGTGGAACACGTACATCAGATCTGTTGCCAAGGTCGCTAGGAAAATGGTGGGATCCTTCTACCGCTCCAAAAGATATCTCACTACTGATGCAATTCTCTATCTATATAAAAGCCAAGTGCGTCCAAGGATGGAGTACTGCTGCCACATCTGGGCAGGAGCTGCTAAAAACAGCCTATCCTGCCTTGACAAAGTACAAAAAAAACTTTGTGGCTTAGTAGAGGATGTCCTTTTCTCTTCCTTGTAACCTCTCTCCCACAGAAGAGATGTTACAAGCCTGTCTTTGTTTTACCGTTACTTCCATAGCAAGTGCTCATCTGAGCTCCAATCTCTGGTCCCCCCTTGCCAATCTTTCACGATAAACACCTGTCTAGCTGAAACCACTGTCAATAATTTTCCCCACTCTTTATCTGTGCCTAAACCAAAACGTAGATTCCATGAACAATGAGCATGTGGTGTTCTTTTTCACTATTTCTTTTCATTCCAACACGCGCTCACTTCCTAATTTGTATATGCGTTTTTTTTTTTTGGCTGCTGCTGCTAATCTCTTTGCAAGCCAGCCATCCTCTGCTGCTGCTGATATTTTCCCACACGCTCGTATGCACTATGTTACACGTATTGTAAATGCCTTCGGTAGATTTTTTTGGCTGAGGAGATTGATAACTTTTCATCACAAATTCAAATAACTTATTTACTTGATGCACCGGAGTCTGATCAGTCTGAGAAAGGTTGATAATCAGTATTTTTAAACACAGATTATCAGTCTTTCTCATCTCTGATGTAGGCATATTATTTTGGATTCTTCAGACTACTGTTCTCATCTTGAGTGTTATTTTCACAAACGTCTCAGTCGATGCGCACTTTGTTCTTCTTCAGGTTTATTTTGTCAAATTTGGGAATATTTCTGCTGAACTTGAGAATCTGCATGGAATTTCAAATGGAAGCCTTTATTTACTTCAGGGGAACAGCTTACTCTCGTTCTGTTACAAATTACGATACCGAGCAAAAGGTTCGATTTTTAGGAAGAAAAGCTAGTATTAAAGATGGGGAGGGAGTGTCAGTGCTTTAAACTAAGTTATCTCCCCATGGTGTGTTCAAAAAATTCAAAGATGACTACCTTCAATGCGCTGTCATAAAAACGTGTTTTTCTGCTGTAAAATAAAAAAAAATACTCAATCAAATTAAGTGAAAGATCCGAACAGAATGAGAGCATGCTATACCCGTGAAGTAAATAAAGGGTTCCATTCGAAATTCCATGCAGATTCCAGAGTTAGACAGTCTCTTGATAAGTTTGGAAATATCCTAGACAAACATGTGGATATAACTTTGAGTGAAATTCTGAAAGTCGGTGGCTCTGATTGCAAAAAGTTGAATTTAAAGTCAAGGAATTAAGAAAAAGTTTGGCTTTGTTAAATGATGAGGAAATACCCTGTGCTCCATTTAATGATGGTTGGAATAGAAACTGTGGGAGCCTTTCCTAGTCTCACACAAAAACACGCGTTCACATTTCAAGACACTTTTCTTGTCATATACATACACGCACACAAACATATGCACACACGTCCACACACGTACATATATTCACGTTCGCGTATATACATTCACATTCATGTGTATAAACAAACACGCTAACGTACACACATGTACGCACCCATATACGCACATGTACGCACACATGGACAACGTCACTTCCCTTTCAAAGGAAATCCACACATGCGCAAAATACCACCGGAAATAAATATAAAAGCAAGAGCAATAAGCTGCTCCCTCTTTTTTCGACTTAGCTCTCGAGCTGAGCGGTCATCGGAACATTCGCCCCCCTTTCGGGGTGCCTGCGCGCGTCATGTCCCCTGCTACGATGTATGGGGCACGAGCTAACAGACAGTACGTACACCTTACACGTTTTCTATCTCCATGGCCTGGACTGACTTTTTCTCATTTTCTCTCTCTCGCTATAATACAATAGACTTTCCTTCTCACCAGCTAATAGCAAGAGATGCACACCAAACTGGATTGACTTTTTCTCATTTTCTTTCTCTCTCTCGCTATACTACAATAGACTTTCCTTCTCACCAGTAAACAGCGAGACGCACGCCCAACTAAACGCATGCTGTAACCTTTTCTTTCACTTGTTTCTTCACGAAATAAATCCTAGTTCGTTTAATTCAATTTAACATGTTGTTTGTTCCTTCCTCAAAGCAATTCATTTTTCCTATTTTGCCCTACCTCTACAAATTGGTGACACCCGAACGTGAGATGAACACACATTTCATTCTAAACCACAAGTCCCGCAACAAACTGGCGCCCGACTGACGTGAAACGAACACGCATGGTGACCCTACTTTTTTTTAAAGGAATTGTTTTGAGCGAGACGCGCATTTTTATTGATAAAGAAAAAAAAACAAACATTTCAACAAAAAAAAACAAGTGAACGACTATCGACAAGAACCTCAACGAACTACAAACAACAGTGACATAACCCCTCGTCAGAAAAATAAACATGGAGCTGTCGACTTCATACCGAATTTAAAAAAAAAATTTGAGCTCGACAAACATTTTCCATGGTTTCCTGACATTACCCTGCAACAAACGCAAGGAGCAAAATCACATAGGCCTATGCAATTCTCTCCTGCACAGCAGACGCAACAACAAAGAAACAATTACAGGACATCCCTATCAACACATAGGAAGCAGCTGAATTAACAACGAGTTGAGATGCACCACGCTCACAGATAAACTCACAACTGGAAGTTTTGTTGACACTGGCAACTGGAAACTCGTTCAACACGAACGAAGGCACAACAAACGCCTGTACAGACAATGTACATGCACTACCGCAGACTCATTTGCGAAGAAACTGTCAACTTGACACACAACGTCAACACAAAACAAAAGTTTCCTTCCAAACGAACAATTCACTTCACTGTCCAAGCAACTCGTTGCACATGTCAGCACACAACAAAAAAACCAAACAAAACAAATGTCAGCCTAAAAAAAAAAGAGTAAGCGCCTTTTCCATGCGTAAGTAAATACTTTTTTTTACGAACACACTCCGTTTTTGACGTTTTTTTAAACAACCACACCAACAGCAAAAAAAACGGACGAAAAGTCAATTGCCGAAAACATTACTTAAAAAAAAAATATATACACTGAATATTCTTTTTTTTCCTAGGAAGGAGAGTATTGTAGGAGCCTTTCCTAGTCTCACACAAAAACATGCGTTCACATTTCAAGACACTTTTCTTGTCATATACATACGCGCACACAAACATACGCGTGCACGTCTACACACGTACATATATTCACGTTCGCGTATATACATTCACATTCACGTGTATACACACACACACTAAAATACACACACATATACACACATGTACGCACACATGGACAACGTCACTTCCCTTTCAAAGGAAATCCACACATGCGCAAAATACCACCGGAAATAAATATAAAAGCAAGAGCAATAAGCTGCTTCCTCCTTTTTCGAGTTAGCTCTCGAGCTGAGTGATCATCGGAACATTCGCCCCCCTTTCGGGGCGCCCGCGTGCATCACGTCCCCTGCTACTATGTATGCTAACAGACAGTATGCTAACAGACAGTATGCACACCTTACACGTTTTCTATCTCCATGGCCTGGATTGACTTTTTCTCATTTTCTCTCTCTCTCGCTATACTACAATAGACTTTCCTTCTCAACAGCTAACAGTGAGAGACGCACACCAAACTGGATTGACTTTCTTTCTCTCTCTACGACAGTAGACTTTCCTTCTCACCAGAGACGCACGCCCAACTAAACGCATGCTGTAACCTTTTCTTTCATGTGTTTCTTCACAAAATAAATCCTAGTTTGTTTAATTCAATTTAATACGTACTTCGTCTCTTTCTCAATTCATTTTTCCTATCTTGTACGACTGTATAATATATCCACCAGTCCACTACAAAACTTTACATCTCTTCAGTACCTGGTTTGAAAAACTCTAAAAAAGTATGACTGGAATCAGAATCAACCTCAGTATAGAAATCAAAAAAGTGATAACCAAATGCTACCCTACTTGACAACATCGCCAACCCCTGTTTCTGTAGTCGTCTCCCACACACTGGCGACTGATGAGGGGATGCACTAGCTCACAATCATAAAGGTAAAACAAAACCAAATACAAAAAAAAAACACTGAAACATTCTGAAAATATCCGTTGCAGTTTGGGTGTGTGTGCAACACCATTGATCCTCTGAATGCTAAGGTCCACATCTACGTTGTCTGTCAAGGCCTCTTTGTCATTGGTTGACGTCAGCTCATCTCAATCTACTCTGAGGCATGATCCGTCTTCAACCATTATCAACTGTCACAAACCCAAGACTGTCTGCAAACTGTTCCCAAATATTGTAAACTGTTGTGCCCACCACCACTTCTAAAACTAACTGTAAAATATATTGACCCATCTTTTGTTCCCATTACTGCCACACCTTAATTAACAATCCTATTTTAGCTTTCTTTTGTGTTCCGTTGTGAACAACTTTCTTTTGTTCTGCTAATAAACTTATTTCCTCTTTTTCTGTTATATTTGGGTGAAACATATCTGGGTCTTGTTTATGTGTTGTATTGTTGGGGGAGGTATATATTATGTATACGTGTGCCTTTTATATATACCACATTTGCGTATTGCCTTGTGATATAAAATATTCTTCTAAGGAATGTGTGTATGCAGAGTGTATACACATTTGTATATACGTGTGACAGTCATCTATATGATGTGTGTTCGTCTGTCTAGTTTTCCTATTGTTCGTTGAATTGATGCGTGTATAACACTTATGACGGTGTTGATATATTAGCAGACACATTTTAACAACAGACATGTAACAGAAAGAGACAAATAACAGTCTCTGGGGATTTATATTGGCCAATGGGAGAAACATACCGATTCATCTTTGGTCTTGTTTGACGGAACCTTGGAAAGCTGCAATTGGAGATTCGTACAACTCGAAGCCTTGGTGGTATTTTACAGAGGTTTTATTTTGGATGTTTGCCCCATTGGAAAGCTGCACCACTGGTCGCAGACTATCGCCATTTGGACCCCTCACGATCTGCTCTCTTTGACTCCCAATGATTCACAAAATGATACAGGTCTTTCAGTCTCTACCTTAAGTTCACATCACTTTAAGTGATTTCTGCATAATGCTACATCAGAATCTAGAAATCAATCTATTTTTAAATTATTGCTTGTTTTATAATGCTATAACAAAGTTTTATAATGCTCTTTTCTATTAAAACATTTTAGCAAATAATTTTATCTGTAAATATTTATTTCGCTATGATAACATTCTGTCTGACATTTTATTTTTATAAATTTAATAAACATTGACTAGCACACCTTCAGCATTGCCCTGCAAATATCTAACATGTTTAACTCGATTGTTAAACACAGACTGTGATCCACAGTCGTGGCAGTCACAAGTTAAAAGCGATCCCTAATCGCGGTATCACAAATGCAACATTGTCTAGTCTCGGATTCCTCAAATATATGCAGACACTCACTGGAACCAAACATATAACATTATATATTTTTTTATTTTCTTTATGTAAATATAATAAAGAAAATAAAAACTATAAAATTGCTCTTTGATTGAGCACTATCAATGACCATTGTCAGAATTTAATGACTCTAATCTTTTGAATATTTTCAACATGGAATAAATCTATATATAGAGGTTCCATCCTCATCTAGGGAAAGGTGCTAGTCTTACTGCACTGATGAGTTGGGATACAACGAAACAGTACTGTATGTGGATGACTATATATATATACACTTGTGCCCGATATTATTCATACTCCTCGGATCTTTGAGATTTCTATAAGAATATTGCTCAAACCAGAAGGTAGACAATATTAAAGGGATTTAAAACAATAAATCAAGCATAAGCATTTAATTTAAACTCAACAAATAAATAAATTATGCAAGTTTGAAACATTATACAAAGAAAAACAATAATGGCACTAGTTCAAAATTATTCATACCTCTCTTACTAATAGTCAATAGCATGCCCTTTATTCTTAATAACTGCCTGTAACCGTTTGGGATATTTATCAACAAGGTTTTTACAAGCATCAACACTGATTTTTGACCATTCTTCAATGCAGTAGTTCTCCAAATCCCTCAAATTTCTAGGTTTCCGCTTTTTAACCTCAGTTTTCAATATGTGCCAGAGGTTTTCGATAGGGTTCAGGTCGGGACTCTGGCTAGGCCATTCCAAAACATTAATTTGATTATCCTCAAACCATTTCTTGACTATTTTGGCAGTATGTTTTGGATCATTATCCTGTTGAAGGACCCAGTTTGGTCCTAAATGGAGCTTCTCCGCATCCTGTCTAATGTTTTTCTGGAGTATCTCCAAATATTGCTCCTTCTTCATGGTTCCATCTATCTTGACCAAACTACCTGGACCACTAGCCGAAAAGGAGCCCCAAAACATTAGGCTACCACCACCATGTTTCACCGTGGGTATGGTGTTCTTTGGGTTGTAAGCTTCTCCTTTCTTCCTCCAAACGTAAGAAGCATCCATATGGCCAAACAATTCAATTTTTGTTTCGTCAGTCCACAAAATACTTGAGAAAACGGACTCTGGAGAATTCACATGGGTCCTAGCAAACTTTAGACGTGCTGCAAGGTGTTTTCCGGTGTGCAATGGAGTCCTTCTTGGTCTTCTTCCTTTCAGACCATTTTCATGCAGAGTCCTTTGCAATGTTTGCCTTGATATTTTTATGCCAGAAGACTCCAGATTTTCTAAAATGTCCTTATTAGTGGTGGTTGGATTTGCATTAACACTTCTTACAATATTCCTGGTGGCTCTAGCAGACAGTTTCCTTTTCCTTCCTCTACCAATCAAGTTGTTTGTTGTGTGGTGGCTCTGGAATTTTTTGATGATGCTCTGTACTGTTGCTGTAGGGACCTCAAATTTCTTGGAAATTAACTTGTAACCTAAACCATCCTTATGTGAATTCACAATTTTAGTCCTAAGATCATTACTAAGCTCTTTTTTCTTCCTCATTCTAATAATTTTTATTCTTTTATTGGTTTTCAGTTTATATCATTTTAATTTCTGAAAAATGCAAAAACCGAAATGAAATTAATCAAAGGTTGTATAAAAGCATTCAAAATAAGAATCAAACAGAAAACAAACAGTCAGAAACTCGATTAATACTGAAAAAATAAGGGGGTATGATTATTTTTGAACATTGCAGATTTTATAAATAGCTGTATATTTCTTTTATTACAAGTATCCCGAGATTTTAAAATGACGAAAATGATCAGAAGAGGTTTATTAAGAATATGTATCAATATGGACGTAAACAATAAATTCTTACAAAAGTTACACCTAATAAACTCAATTTTCAAGGGGGGTATGAATAATATCGGGCACAAGTGTATATATATATATATATATATATATAATTACAATAGAAAAATGCGAGCATGAAAAGTAATATGGTTAAACATGAATTGATGATGTAATAAATTGAACTTAAAAAAAAAAAATTCTTAATGCTGCAATATTTTTATTTATTATTTTTTTTTACACAGTGATCACCACTTATCAAGGCCCGGAAGCCACTCAGGGATAAGGGTTATTGCAAGTATATTACGTTAGCGTGGAGATTTGATGAAGTGTTTACTTAAGGGGGCGGTTCATTAGGAATTTATTAACATTGGACTTGAACATATCCAAGTTGTAGTCCGGTGGGAAGCAGGCAGACGGAACAGAGTTCCACAGGTGTGCAGTTCTAAGAAAGATGCTTTGTTCATGGAATCCGCATTTTGATTTAGGCACAGATATAGAGTGGGGGAAATTTTTCACAGTGGATTCAGCTAGACGGGTGTTTTTCGTGAAAGATTGGCGAGGGGGGACCAGAGATTGGAGTTCAGACGAGCACCTGCCATGGAAATAACGATAAAACAAGGATAGGCTCGCAACGTCTCTTCTTGTCAAGGCAGGATAGGCTGCTTTTAGCAGCTCCTGCCCAGATATGGCAACAGTATTCCATCCTTGGACGTACTTAAATTTATTATAGTTTTTACTAGTATATCTTGTCCTTTTCTTCTCCAGTTTTTACAACTAGTCCTTTACTTTTCCATGTTTAAGCTTAACAATTACTTTTCAGGCCCGCATTTTTCTATTATAATCTATGATTTTTCCAGACTTTCAGTAAATTCATTTGTTTTTTTTCTTTAATTTCAGTCTCATTTTTTTTACCCCATAAATATAACATACGCATATGTAATAACAATGTACGGCACTCGTCTGCTTTCAATAAAATTCCCCGAATTATCTCCCTTTCATTCTGTCTGTTTCACTTGTTACTTCTCTTTTTGTGAGAGCGGTGAATTGGTAGCAACAGTAGTCGCTGAAGCGACATGGTTGCTATGAAAACCAGTCATAAAAAACGTCACTCACCTCCTTACATTTTTTTACGATTGTGAACACCAGTAAATTCATCACAACTTTTGTGTTACTGAACGAAAATTGAAAAAATGTTTTTCATAATATAGCTAAGAAGGTGATCTATAAACTGTAATAATTGTTTAATTTGGTCGAAAAATAAGTGAGCAGTGAAACTTTAAAGCAGTTTTAAATGACTAAACCTGCCACTTAACCATATATTCAAACACAGTAGTGTTTAAATGAGATATATATATATATATATATATATATCTAATATATAAGCTCTGAGGTGGATGAAACGTGTCAGTCACTAAGTCGAGTAGCAATGCATTCTTCACACCAATGATTTTTTGGTGATACTAGACCAGTACTTTCACTCTTTGTGACGTCTTTGAGGTTAGTTGTTTGGACATTGGTCGTCACTAGTGGGTTCTTCTCTTACAAAACATCACTTTTTAGCAGAAAACCTTTGTCACCAGAAAAGTTTGGTTTGTTGATATGTCACTCTCTCACCGTTCTTGATTCATAAAACCATTCGTCTGGTACTGGTTATTGGAGTAATATTTGTCAAAAACTGAATTACTTTCAAACATGAAAGAGGCAAACAAATCATGCGATCGGTTTTGTATCAAAAATAATTATAATTAAATATATATATATAAGTGAGAATGTGTGTGTGTGTGTGTGGAAGGACACTTCTCAACCTATATACTTAACGAATTTTTGATTTGAAAATTTTTTTAATCCGTTTTCATCCGAAAAAAAGGGGCTAAAAAGTCTAAATTGAAAAATTGGACCGTGTGGCTCATCAGATTTTTAACTGTTTGTCAACTGTTTCACGAATGCGCATGCGTGAATCCTTCACGTGACAGATTACTTATGTTAAGAATAAGTAGGTTTGAAAACACTTTTTAAAGATCATATCAGACTAGACTAATGGTTATCATACTTGACTCACTGTTTTTAGGTTTTAGTTGCCATCTCAGTTCAAGTATTTTTTTTTTTACTGACAAGAAGTGAACTGTTTAGAAAAAACAACACTCGAATGCACATGTCTCAGTTTTATTTCAGTTTTGTTTTTTTACTTCATATTTTTTAAAGGGATTTAACATTACATTTAATATCTATATTATGTATATATTTCTGTTTATAATAAATAAGAATTCTGCATTAATTAAAATATAATATTTATGTGTATTTTTACGACCGGGCAATACTGGGCGATCAGCTTTATATACATAAAAAGAAAATGGAGTTATATTTTTCTGATTTAAGAAAAACCTTTCTGGATCGGCTTAGATTTTTTTTTTTAACTTAAGGTTTTCTGTGTGAAGTTTGGTTGGTAGTATTAATCATAAGTCTCAATAATTTCAAACCAATACTAACGCGGATTCAAGAAAAATGAATTGTTCCAAAACCCCTGCCTTTAATGACGCATCAATTGCCCCCCCCCTCTCTCTGTGATTACCATACCTCCTTTAATTCCTTCTTTCAATATGTTATATTCTTTTTTTCCTTTCAAAATCACTATCCTACTCTCCCCCTCCTCTTCCATATGGAGTGTCACTTTCTTTTCTTTCCAAAATTAATAATCTTTTCTCTATTTTTCCTTTCTCTAGCAAAATAACTTTTCCATTTTCAGCGAAATATTAGTTTAACTGCAAGGATTTCTTTCAATAAATCGTCAATCACACCCCGAGTTGACCTGTGTAATCGCCCCCACCCCTTGTTTGACCAGCTGGGGGTTTGCAACTCACTACCTGAGAATTAAAATTCTGCCTATTTCTCTTAGCAGAAGAAACCTAACTTATAAGAATTTACCAACAATTTACTTCGCCCAGGACACATATCACAATATATGGGTTAAATAGGATTTGTGTAGAATATGACACCCAACTACCCCAGACACCCTTGAGCAAGGTGTTTTCCGCCACCTCACTCCGAAATCCCTCTTTTCCTCGCCTATCTTACCTTTTTCTCTGCTGACCATATTTTTAAACCCTGTTAACTACTTACTCCTCAATCATCTTTAGTGCAACACAAAATTGCATCCAATGGTGAGACTAATTTTGAATTTTGAAACTTTGGATTTTGAAACTTTGGATTTTGAATTTTGAAACTTTGAATTTTGAAACTTTGAATTTTGAAACTTTGGAGAGTACCCTTTAGTTACCACTACTCTTGGGTTCATTTTTTTCTTTTTTTTTTTACTTGCAGGGGATCACCGCTTATCAAAACCCAAAGGTCATTCTAGGATAAGGGTTAAGCGTTAGGTAAATGGTGAGGCAACAAGGTGGTGAAACAAGTAGCGTTCGATTATTTAAGACTCAGCAGGAATTTATTCACATTAGATTTTAAAATGACTAAGTTATAGTCAGCTGGGAAGCAGCTACACAGTATTGTGTTCCACAGACTGATAAACCCTGCTCATGGAATTTTCATTTAGGCACAAATAGACAGTGAAGGAAGGTGTTGACAGTTATTGTAGCTAGACATGTATTTGTTGTGAAAGTTTTACAGGAAGGGATCATAGATTAAACTCCAGTCGAGTACCATGAAAGCAACAATAGAGCAGAGATTGATTCACAAAGTCTCTTCTGTGAGAAAGCGGAAATAGGGAGGCGAAAAGATCTTTGTTCACTGAAGACAGTTGTGTACTTTGTCAAGACAGGAAAAAGAACTCTTAGAAGCTCCATCAGAGATATGGCAACAATACTCTCTGTAAGGATGGGTCCGACTCTTGTACAAGTAGAGGATTATGTCAGGTTGGTTGGTTGGTTGTTTTTGTTTTACGGCATATCAACCCTTTTCGGGTTATTTAATGCCGAATCCAAAGATTTTGAAGAAAAATTTTTTTAATAGAATATATTTGTTGTTTTCACGTGTTTCTATTTAACCCATAGTTGGGACCCTAACAGGTACTACCACTCCAGGTCAGAGTGGACCTGGGAGCAATCGTAATTAAAGGGTGGCTCCACACTCCCCAAAGCCCACAAGCTGGGGCCTCACCACTGGATATAGTTTAAGGTCATATCCAGGACCCCCATTGAGGGACTTTTACCCTCTGCAGGGGGGAAGTCGGCATATTCTAATGCTCCACTGACAGGGCCGATTACGTCAGGAGCGAGACATTTTTTGGAAAGGTAGAATGATTCTACCATTTTTTCCAGTGATTTTAGCAATGGATCTGATGTAGGTATTCCATTTTAAGTCAGGGGTGAAGGTCAGTTCCAGAAGTTTGTCGAAGCAGGGTGCTTTCTTAAAAAGCAAGCTGCTCATTTCAAATGAGACCAAGTGGGGATATGAGTCTTGTGTTGAAAAGATGGAAATTCAATCATTAAAGCTATGTTTTACTCAATTATACAACACATTCTAGATTGAAGGAAAATCAGAAAGATCCTGGTTTCTTTCAGTCTTTGAAATGTTGCCATGGATGGTAGTATCGTCGGCATAAATGTTGACAAATTATCGTAGAACATGATTTTATTCTAAGCGAAATTAACAGTACCTGTCTTGGCTTCACCTATCAAAGTGGTACTCATCCTAGTTTATTGCGAAGGAGGAATTTTTATGGGAATATAAGATTCACAAATGCCCCCCCCCCCCCAGTCACTTGTATATCCTGGTCAGGGGACGATGACGATGTTAGGTTTTTTGCAGTTGTCATGTACAGGGAGACGTTGACATTCTCCTAAATAGAGTGCCTAACATTCCCAAATAGTCACCCATTTGTTACTGACCTGGCTCAACATTGCTGAACTTCAGCGATCTAATGAGAACCGGTGTTTCAACGTGGATATCTGTTGTTCATCTGTAGATTAAAAGAAACTGTGGCTTACAGATCAATCATGTACAGAACATGTACAGTTTCAACATAAAATAATCCAACAATTGTTGAGATGCCATCGCAAAAAAACCAACAAAAATCGTTTTTGTTGAATGTTTATCATACGCATTTCCAGTTTTGCTCTTTCTGGAACTTTAAGTTTTCAAAAGCAAAAGATTTTTTAACAGAAACTAACATCTAAATCTGACCCCCCAAGATCGCCATGGGCATGGAATATGTGCCTACATTAAAGATGACTTCCCATGTGGCAGGGATATCTCTAGAGAAGATCCTAATTTACCTTATATGTACTTCCGGGTTGTACTTGCTTACACCACTGCATTTATATTTGCCCTCTATCGGCCCCATAACAGCGGAGTTACTATCTTAAGAACATATCTGAGAAAATAGACCACATCCTGTCTGCACATCCCTTGGCTAACATCCACATCTGTGGTGACTTCAACGTCCATAACGTGGAATGGCTGACCCACTCAAATAATACGGACGATGAGGGGAAGTTTTGTCATGATTTTGGCATTGCTTATGACCTCACTCAGATTGTTCGCGAACCCACCCGTGTGCCTGATACTACAGGTCAATATGCAAGCCTTCTAGACCTTTTTCTCTCAACTTCCCCTGAGCGGCGTTCATGTTCCATTCTCTCTCCTCTAGAATCCTCCGACCACTCCGTCGTATCAGTTAAGATAAAAATGAAATGTAATAAATCCCCAGATCTACCCCTCCACCGTACTGTATACTGACACTCCATGGCTGACTGGGATAGCTTCCATACATTTATATCTGATCTACCTCTGCATTCCATGTTTTAAAAGGATGTGTGCTCTATAGTATCAGACCTGACCGAATGGTTAATTGTAGGCATAGACCGATTCATACCATCTAAAAAATTCCAACAAAAACCTAACAGCCAGCCATGGTTCTCCCCTGAATTTGCTGCTGCCATCGCACACAGAAATAACTTTTTCCATAGCTACCAACGTAATAGATGCATTGAGACTACAACTGCTTTCAGGAAAGCCAGCAACCGCTGTAAAAGAGTAATAAAAAATGCAAGAGAGCTATATGCCCAGTCTGTTAAATGCAAAGTAGCTGATCAGCGGCTTGGTTTCCACCAGTTTTGGCAAATAACAAATAAGATCCTGAACAGAAGTGTGCGTTCTATACCAACCATTATCAATGGACCAGAGGTCATCTCGTCAGCATCAGACAAGGCCAAACTATTTGCCAAGAAATTTGCAGCTAATTCTACCCTATGCGACAAAGGCCATCAACTCCCCATATTTCCTCCTATAACACAGAACACGCTAGGTAACATACAAATATCTCTGTATGAGGTCGCCAAGCTAATCAAGAACCTTGATTCCAGTAAAGCAACTGGACCTGATGGTATTCCAATTATAGTGTTAAAAAAGCTTCAACCAGAACTTGCTCCCATACTTACAAAACTGTTTAAGTGTTGCCTTAAGGAGAAGTGCTTTCCAACACCCTGAAAAACCTCATCAGTATGCCCTGCATTTACAAACTCAGGTGATAAGTCATCTCCCTCTCAGTAAAGACCAATAAGTCTCCTGTGTGTCATGAGTAAGTTGCTGGAATCCATATTAAATAGAGAAATAGTCAACCACCTCAGCAGAAATAACCTTCTTAGTGACACGCAATATGGTTTCCGTTCTGCAAGATCTACAGCAGATGTGCTAACGATTATATCTCATAGGATTAGTGAATATCTTGACAAAGGCTCCCTTTCTAGGGCAATTGCTCTTGACATATCAAAGGCTTTCGACAAGGTAAGGCATAAAGGCCTACTTCACAAGATTTCCAGCTATAGTATAACTGGAAATGTTCTCTATCATCAAATGATTTCTCTCTGATAGACTCATAAGAGTAGTGGTTGATGGACAAAAATCAGAGACCTGCAGCATTAATGCTGGAGTCCCTCAAGGGTCTATCCTGGGCCCAACTCTCTTCCTGATCTACATCAATGATCTCCCTAAACACATACTTAAATCATTCGTTGACATCTATGCTGATGACACAACCATCTTGTAAATGACAAAGCTCTCTCTGATTCTCTCTCCTCTGATCTCGAGCGTGTGGTACAGTGGAGGAAAACGTGGCTTGTTACCTTTAATGCATCTAAAACCAAACTCCTGTCTTTACATCATCAATGCTCTGATCTCCATCTGGCATCAATTGAAATGGATTGTTCTCATCTAGAAGCCCCATGTTTTGACAAGGTTCTGGGTTTGACATTCACTCCTGATCTGAAATGGAACACATACATCAAGTCTGTTGACAAGGTCGCTGGAAAGATGGTGGGATCCTTCTACCGCTCCAGAAGATATCTCACTAATGATGCAATTCTCTATCTATATAAAAGCCAAGTACGTCCAAGGATGGAGTACTGCTGCCATATCTGGGCAGGAGCTGCTAAAAACAGCCTATCCTGCCTTGACAGAGTACAAAATAGACTTCGTGGCTTAGTGGGGATGTCCTTTTCTCTCCCACAGAAGAGACGTTGCAAGCCTATCTTGATTTTATCGTTATAGCAGTACTCCATCTTTGGACGTACTTGGCTTTTATACAGATAGAGAATTGCATCATTAGTGAGATATCTTCTGGAGCGGTAGAAGGATCCCACCATTTTCCCAGCGACCTTGGCCACAGAATTGATGTATGTGTTCCATTAAAAATCAGGAGTAAAGGTCAAACCCAGAAGCTTATCAAAACATGGAGCCTCCCCTAGACGAGAGCCATCCATTTCAATTGATGCCAGATGGAGATCAGAGCGTTTATGATGTAGAGATAGGAGCTTGGTCTTAGATGCATTAAAAGGTAACCAGCCACCTCTTTCCTCACTGTACCACGCACTCAAGATCAGAGGAGAGAGAACATCATCATTTACGGCCTTTCATGTGTTGTGTTAGTTGGTCGTGTCATTAGCATAGATGTCAACGAAGGATTTTAGTATGTTTTGCGAGATCATTGATGTAGATCAGGAAGAAAGTTGGGCCCAGTATGAACCCAGGGACACCAGCATCAATACTGTGGGCCTCTGATTTCTTCCCATGAACCACTACTCTTATGAGTCTATCAGAGAGAAATCATTGAATGATCGAGAAAACATTTCCAGTTATAACGTAGCTGGAAATCTTGTATAGTAGGCCTTTATGCCAAACCTTATCGAAGACCTTTGATATGTCGAGAGCAATTGCCCTAGAAAGGAAGCCTTCGTCGAGAGATTTGCTAATCCTATGAGATATAACCTTTAGCACATCTGCTGTAAATCTAGCAGAACGGCAATTATATTGCGTGTCGCTAAAAAGGTTATTTCTGCTGAGGTGGTTGATTACTTCTCTATTTATTGTGGATTCCAGCAACTTACTCATGACACGCAGGAGACTTACTGATCTGTACTGAATTCTTAAATACAGGGCATACTGATGAGGTTTTCCAGGGCGTTGGGAAGCAATTCTCCTTAAGGCAACGCTTAAACAGTTTGGTAAGTATGGGGGCAAGTTCTGGTTGTAATTTTTTTAACACTATAATTGGAATACTGTGAGGACCAGTTGCTTTACTGGAGTCAAGGTTCTTGATTAGCTTGGTGACATCATGCAGAGATATTTTATGTTGCATAGCGTGTTGTCTGTTATAGGAGGGAATACGGAGAGTTGATGGCCTTTGTCGCATAGGGTAGAATTAGCTGCAAAATTCATTGCAAATAGTTTGGCCTTGTCTGATGCTGACGAGATGACCTCTGATCTATTGATAATGGTTGGGATAGAACGCACACTTCTGTTCAGGATCTTATTTATTATTTGCCAAAACTGGTGGGAACCAAGCCGCTGATCAGCTACTTTGGATTTAACAGACTGGGCATATAGCGCTCTTGCATTTTTTATTACTCTTTTACAGTGGTTGCTGACGGTCCTGAAAGCAGCTTTAGTTTCAGTGTTTCTATTATGTTGGTAGCTACGGAAAAAGTTATTTCTGTGTGCAATGGCAGCAGCAAATTCAGGGGAGAACCATGGCTGGCTGTTAGGTTTTTGTTGGAATTTTTTGGATGGTATAAATTACAATTCGGTCAGGTCTTATACTATATAGGACACATCCTTTTTAAACATGGAATGGAGAGGTAGATCAGATATGAATGTACGGAAGCTATCTCAGTCCGCCATAGAGTATCAGTATACAGTACGGTGGAGAAGTATGTCTGTAGATTTATTATATTTCATTTTTATCTTAACTGATACAACGGAGTGATCGGAGGATCCCAGAGGAGATAGAACGGAACATGAGCATAGCTCAGGGGAAGTGGATAGAAAAAGGTCTAGAAGGCTTGCGTACTGACCGGTAGTATCGGGCACACGAACAATTTGAGTGAGGTCATAGACAATGGCAAAATCATGACAGAACTTCCCCTCATCATCAGTCTTATTTGAGTGGGTCAGCCATTCCACATTATGGACATTGAAGTCACCGCAAATGTGAATGTTAGCCGAGAGATGAGTAAACAGGATGTGGTCAATTTTCTCTGATATACTCTTAAAGACAGTAACTCCGCTGTTATAGGGCTGATAGAGGGTAAATATAAATGCGGTGTTGTAAGCAAGTGCAACCCGGAAGTACATATAAGGTAGATTAGGGTCTTCTCTAGAGATATCCCTGTCACACGGGAAGCTATCTTTAATGTAGGCACATATTCCATGCCCATGGCGATCTTGGGGGTCAGATTTAGATGTTAAGTTAGAGTATCCTTTAATTATGAACTCATCTAGGAGAGGTGGTCAGCCATATTCCAGTTTCGCTTAGAAAGAATATATCTGGTTTCGTCTCCTGTAATTGAGTTTTAACCTCTGGAATGTTAGAACGTAGACCCCTGATGTTGGAAAAGGAGACATGGTAGTAGGGATCTATGTAGGAGGATGGGGTTCTAGGTTTATTCATGTTTTCTTTCACGTTTGATGGAGGAATTTTCAAACTGGCCAGATTAAAATCAAGATGAATGACCAACACCATAAAAAAAATCTCAAACTCCAGCAATCTATGGACAATTTTCATGCCACGTACACATTCTTTGGATAAAAAGACCAAGACCAAAATACTGGCCCAACATCACCAAGGGAGATTGTGCCAGACTGTTCACCAGGGTCTTCAAGAACAAGGATCTAACCATCCAGACAATGGTAATGGTATACAATACCATAGTTGTTTCCACCCTATTATATGTATGCAAGACCTGGACCATCTACAGTAAAGTCCTTACTAACAGTTCCATCAGAAAAACTGCAGACCATGCGGATTAAATGGGATGATTATGTGTCCAACATAATGTCCTCAAGAGAGCCAACGTCACCAGCATTGAGGCCTTGATCATGAAACACTGACTGAGATGGTCTGGCCATGTGGCTTGCATGGAGGACACTAGACTGTCGAAACAAGTGCTCTTCAATCTACTAAATGCAGGAAATCGACCCCAAGGCTGCCCGCTACTTAGATTCAAAGGCCAGCTAAAAAAATCTCTAGATGAGGCCAATATAGATCTAAACACCTTTGAAGTCTCATCGAATAGACATGAATGGAAGAAGAAAGGGGACGCCATCCTGATAATGAATAAAATTCTTATGAAATCCAAAGCTTTCTCTTCTGCTTCTTTTTTGCATTGGACTTGGGGATTATGATATCGCACATGAATGCACAATTATCGTATCGAAGTGAATGTTAGCAATTGTCAAAATTTTGTAAAATACACAAAAGTTGATATTCAAATGAGGCCAACTGCCAGAAAAAAAAATGTCCTTCCTATCTAAATTCTATGAAATATTATTTTGAATTTAATTAAATTACTAGTTTTACAATGAACTCTCAACCAATATAAGTACGAGTTTAACCCCAAATTTGTTCAAATGTAAAAAAAAAAAAAAAAATGACATTTCAATCTACAGTGAGATCAGTGCAGATGTGAAAAACAGCTAATCAAAAAGCATGTATGTTTTCTCATTTCAAAATACATTAAGAAAGTAGGTTATATATTTGTTTATATAGTCATCTCCTCTGAGCCTCATTTAAAACATATCTGAATTTCAAAAGAAAAATCTACATTTTTATAAAAAATCTGATTTAAAAAAAAATCTGGATTAAAAAATAAAAAAAATCTGGATTAAAAAGAATTGTTTTTTTGTTGAATTTAGTTTTGTAGCTCTATTGAAATACCAAAGGTTATTTTTCTTAAAACTTTCAGCTCAGTTTGAGCATCTTTAAAGAAACACGAAAAAAATAAAAAATTCTTCCTTCGACTACGGACCTGTAAGCAAGTTGTTTTGAAGCCATATAAAGCATCAAATGAAGCAGTGAACGCATTCACATATCACGTGGAAGAGGTTTCATCAGTTGTTCTGCCACGTTAAAGTTTGAACAAGTATTTTTTTCACTGTGAACACAAATTCAATCGACACATTTTTAAGAATGTTGTTTAACTACTTTATTATTACAATACTGAAGAAGGGATGTTCCGGACGTGGTTTTTCGGGACTTGCAGTCCCTTGGATTCTGGTGTTGGTTAACATGTTTAATGGATGATAGAATAGATGATGATGTCATTTGGGTTTGTGATAATGTCTGTGGTAGCAGCAACATCAGCAACTGCAATATCCGCCGTCTAGTCTTCAACTGGCGATACTTCACCATTTTTCGCATCATCTTTTCACAGGGGAAGAAAAAAAAAAGTTTTAATAAAGCAACATTTAATTAATTTTGAAGTTTATTTTATTAAAACTTGTGCATATACACCCAAACATATGCAAATAACAAAAGAAATATGAGTGATTATTTAGATGTGCACTTATTAAGGAAAACAAAAAGAAAAACCTTTATGATGTACCTAACTGTCACACCATGAAAATGTTATATTCCAAAAATCACAAAAATTGATCAAGCAGTTTTTTTTTTCATTTAAGAAAAAAAAATTTCATGATTTTTAATATTGGAAAAGTTTTCATTAGTATTTTTTTTTTTTACAAGGTAGTCATCACTTATAAAAGCCCAAAGGTAATTTGAAGATAAAAGGTTAGTGAATACAAAGTGGTAGTTGAATAATAGTGAAGATTGGGCAGAATGTTGATTATTTATGAGAATGGCTCAACAAGAATACAAATAGAATGTTTATTATTTATGAGGATGGCTCAACAAGAATACAAATAGAATGTTAATTATTTATGAGGATGGCTCAACAAGAACACAAATAGAATGTTAATTATTTATGAGGATGGCTCAACAAGAACACAAATAGAATGTTAATTATTTATGAGGATGGCTCAACAAGAATACAAATAGAATGTTGATTATTTATGAGGATGGCTCAACAAGAATATAAATAGAATGTTAATTATTTATGAGGATGGCTCAACAAGAACACAAATAGAATGTTAATTATTTATGAGGATGGCTCAACAAGAACACAAATAGAATGTTGATTATTTATGAGGATGGCTCAACAAGAACACAAATAGAATGTTAATTATTTATGAGGATGGCTCAACAAGAACACAAATAGAATGTTAATTATTTATGAGGATGGCTCAACAAGAACACAAATAGAATGTTAATTATTTATGAGGATGGCTCAACAAGAATACAAATAGAATGTTAATTATTTATGAGGATGGCTCAACAAGAACACAAATAGAATGTTAATTATTTATGAGGATGGCTCAACAAGAACACAAATAGAATGTTAATTATTTATGAGGATGGCTCAACAAGAACACAAATAGAATGTTAATTATTTATGAGGATGGCTCAACAAGAACACAAATAGAATGTTAATTATTTATGAGGATGGCTCAACAAGAACACAAATAGAATGTTAATTATTTATGAGGATGGCTCAACAAGAATACAAATAGAATGTTGATTATTTATGAGGATGGCTCAACAAGAACACAAATAGAATGTTAATTATTTATGAGGATGGCTCAACAAGAATACAAATAGAATGTTGATTATTTATGAGGATGGCTCAACAAGAACACAAATAGAATGTTAATTATTTATGATGATGGCTCAACAAGAATACAAATAGAATGTTAATTATTTATGAGGATGGCTCAACAAGAACACAAATAGAATGTTAATTATTTATGAGGATGGCTCAACAAGAACACAAATAGAATGTTGATTATTTATGAGGATGGCTCAACAAGAACACAAATAGAATGTTAATTATTTATGAGGATGGCTCAACAAGAACACAAATAGAATGTTAATTATTTATGAGGATGGCTCAACAAGAACACAAATAGAATGTTAATTATTTATGAGGATGGCTCAACAAGAACACAAATAGAATGTTGATTATTTATGAGGATGGCTCAACAAGAACACAAATAGAATGTTAATTATTTATGAGGATGGCTCAACAAGAACACAAATAGAATGTTTATTATTTATGAGGATGGCTCAACAAGAACACAAATAGAATGTTGATTATTTATGAGGATGGCTCAACAAGAATACAAATAGAATGTTGATTATTTATGAGGATGGCTCAACAAGAATACAAATAGAAAGTTTATTATTTATGAGGATGGCTCAACAAGAATACAAATAGAATGTTAATTATTTATGAGGATGGCTCAACAAGAACACAAATAGAATGTTTATTATTTATGAGGATGGCTCAACAAGAACACAAATAGAATGTTAATTATTTATGAGGATGGCTCAACAAGAACACAAATAGAATGTTAATTATTTATGAGGATGGCTCAACAAGAACACAAATAGAATGTTAATTATTTATGAGGATGGCTCAACAAGAACACAAATAGAATGTTTATTATTAATGAGGATGGCTCAACAAGAACACAAATAGAATGTTTATTATTTATGAGGATGGCTCAACAAGAACACAAATAGAATGTTTATTATTTATGAGGATGGCTCAACAAGAACACAAATAGAATGTTTATTATTTATGAGGATGGCTCAACAAGAACACAAATAGAATGTTTATTATTTATGAGGATGGCTCAACAAGAACACAAATAGAATGTTAATTATTTATGAGGATGGCTCAACAAGAACACAAATAGAATGTTTATTATTTATGAGGATGGCTCAAAAAGAATACAAATAGAATGTTTATTATTTATGAGGATGGCTCAACAAGAATACAAATAGAATGTTTATTATTTATGAGGATGGCTCAACAAGAATACAAATAGAATGTTAATTATTTATGAGGATGGCTCAACAAGAACACAAATAGAATGTTTATTATTTATGAGGATGGCTCAACAAGAATACAAATAGAATGTTTATTATTTATGAGGATGGCTCAACAAGAATACAAATAGAATGTTAATTATTTATGAGGATGGCTCAACAAGAACACAAATAGAATGTTAATTATTTATGAGGATGGCTCAACAAGAACACAAATAGAATGTTAATTATTTATGAGCATGGCTCAACAAGAACACAAATAGAATGTTAATTATTTATGAGGATGGCTCAACAAGAACACAAATAGAATGTTGATTATTTATGAGGATGGCTCAACAAGAATACAAATAGAATGTTGATTATTTATGAGGATGGCTCAACAAGAATACAAATAGAATGTTTATTATTTATGAGGATGGCTCAACAAGAATACAAATAGAATGTTAATTATTTATGAGGATGGCTCAACAAGAACACAAATAGAATGTTTATTATTTATGAGGATGGCTCAACAAGAACACAAATAGAATGTTAATTATTTATGAGGATGGCTCAACAAGAACACAAATAGAATGTTAATTATTTATGAGGATGGCTCAACAAGAACACAAATAGAATGTTTATTATTAATGAGGATGGCTCAACAAGAACACAAATAGAATGTTTATTATTTATGAGGATGGCTCAACAAGAACACAAATAGAATGTTTATTATTTATGAGGATGGCTCAACAAGAACACAAATAGAATGTTTATTATTTATGAGGATGGCTCAACAAGAACACAAATAGAATGTTTATTATTTATGAGGATGGCTCAACAAGAACACAAATAGAATGTTAATTATTTATGAGGATGGCTCAACAAGAACACAAATAGAATGTTTATTATTTATGAGGATGGCTCAAAAAGAATACAAATAGAATGTTTATTATTTATGAGGATGGCTCAACAAGAATACAAATAGAATGTTTATTATTTATGAGGATGGCTCAACAAGAATACAAATAGAATGTTAATTATTTATGAGGATGGCTCAACAAGAACACAAATAGAATGTTAATTATTTATGAGGATGGCTCAACAAGAACACAAATAGAATGTTAATTATTTATGAGCATGGCTCAACAAGAACACAAATAGAATGTTAATTATTTATGAGGATGGCTCAACAAGAATATAAATAGAATGTTTATTATTTATGAGGATGGCTCAACAAGAAAAGAAATAGAATGTTATTTATGAGGATGGCTCAACAAGAACACAAATAGAATGTTAATTATTTATGAGGATGGCTCAACAAGAACACTAATAGAATGTTTATTATTTATGAGGATGGCTCAACAAGAATACAAATAGAATGTTAATTATTTATGAGGATGGCTCAACAAGAATACAAATAGAATGTTAATTATTTATGAGGATGGCTCAACAAGAATACAAATAGAATGTTAATTATTTATGAGGATGGCTCAACAAGAATACAAATAGAATGTTGATTATTTATGAGGATGGCTCAACAAGAACACAAATAGAATGTTAATTATTTATGAGGATGGCTCAACAAGAATACAAATAGAATGTTTATTATTTATGAGGATGGCTCAACAAGAATACAAATAGAATGTTAATTATTTATGAGGATGGCTCAACAAGAATACAAATAGAATGTTAATTATTTATGAGGATGGCTCAACAAGAATACAAATAGAATGTTAATTATTTATGAGAATGGCTCAACAAGAATACAAATAGAATGTTGATTATTTATGAGGATGGCTCAACAAGAACACAAATAGAATGTAATCAAATGAAATAGTAAACCTTGAATTTTGACAAAATTTAAAACATGGCACCCAACATTTGTCTCATTCCTCTTATACATTTGACTTTCTTAAATTAAAAAATAAAAAAAACTACTTGATCAAATTATGTACCTTTTGGAATACGCCATATTTGATCCATGACAAGTACGTACATCATAAAAAATTTTCTGGATTTTTTTACTTAAAATTTTCATTATAATTGCAAATCTAAATAAACACTAAAATCTGTAAAAAAAAAAAAAAAAAAAAAAAAAAAAAAAAAATTTTTTTTTCTAATTATGTTTGTACGCATATTATCAGCAGAGATGAAATGCAAAGAAAAATATGACTATTTGGTGTTACTCACTGCAAGAAAATTGTAATTTTTATGCATTTCAAAATGAATTGTTCCAAAATCTAACAAAAGATCATAAATAAAATTCTATATTTGGCATGGTAGTCTTAAGCAACATTCATTTAAAATTTTTTTTTAGGTTTTTAATTCTTATTCGCCCCAAACAAGGCACGCTAAGAAGAAAAAGGAAATAGTAGATAAGCAACCATGAAATTTTCATGGATCCTATGAATATTTTATTAAAAATTGACTCCCAGGGAATCCTATCTTCCTCTCATAGGTATTAAAATGGAATGGATAATCATTTCTGTTTACTAATGTTGGATTTAAGAGTTAGAGATGATGGGCGACTGGAAAACGATATAATATTGGAAGAAATTGGCCTGCATCATGACGATTTGCATAGGATTAAAAAAATTTGGAAATCTTAGATGCAGTCCAGTTTTCCTGGAATATTTTAAAGGCTGTAAAATGCAAGCTGGAGACATGCAATGGAGAAATGAAATGAAAGCAGGAAGAATTAGGGGTTGACGGTGTTCATACAATGAAATTTGTCAAAAAGCTGCAAAAATGACGTTGTGATACTAGTGTTAGAAGGTAAAAAGATGAAATAAGTTTATCAGCAAAACAATGGAAAGGAAGTTGTTCATCAAGGTACATAAAGGAAGCAGAATAGAATTATTAATCAAGGTGTGGCAGGCAAAAGACAGAACATATTTCAGGTTAGTTTACAGGCAGTTGTGTGTGGCATAGAGTTTAACGACAGTTGTGGACAGTTTTGGGTTTGCAATGGTTGATGACAGTTTGAGTTGATGAGTTGAATACAGTGAAAGAGCCACGTTAAAAAGCTTTAGGAAACCAAGATGAGCTGACATCAACTGACAAACAGTTTATAGTGGGTTGATGGTGTCACCCTGAGTGCAACTGATATTTGCAGAATGTGTCGGAGTTTGTGCTTTATTTTTATACTTGTGAACCCATGTCCCCCCCCCTCCCGGCAACCACCAATATGGGAGACAACAACACAGCCAGAAGAGAGGAACAAGGAGAAGAAGATCACGCAAACAAAGTTGGGGAGTGGGGCATTTGTTGAGTGAGAGACCATGTGGTATCACTGTGACAAGATTCAGTCAAAGTAAGAGATGAGCATCAGAGTGGCGACTGAAGAAAGCGCTGAACGAAGATCAGTAGTACTCTCATACAAGGGTCACAGTTGCCAACTACTCACCACCAACGCCTAAGAATCTGCTTAGTAAGCGCAAATACTCAGTTAAGCAGAGGACACAGATTCTTCTCAGATGAGAACTTGTCAGAGTACTAATTTCATAATGCACAGAAGAACAGGCGATCACAGTTTGCAGAAAGTCTTGTGTATTATGAAGACACAAACTGTGACAATCATTGTTGGTTTCTACGGACGGCCACATCATGCCACCCCACATTTCCGAAAAGAGTCTGAGACTCAATTTAGATGCATATGTAGAGTTGTCCACTGTTGTCAACTGCTGGATAGAGAGGATAGTTGTGGGAAGGTCATACCTGTTGCAGAAACCCCACACTGAGTTTATAGTGTTGCACCGAGACAAGTTGCGAGTATGTTACATTGTTCTTATTTAGATGACGACATATATATTTGTTGTTGTTCATGTTAGTAAGAGTCTTAGTGTGTTCACGTGTGTGATCATGTTGTGAGATGCTAGATATTATATATATTCATTATGAATGTTCATATTGTTGAGAGATGGAGACAGGTCTTATATATAACGAGACCGACAGGTAGGGTACAGGTTACTACAGGAAAGCCGAGCATGTAATTCAACGAGAGGAGATTTATGATATAGTGATAGATAGACCGAGAGATAGTGTGTTTGGCATTTACCTTTGACAGCTGTACATATAATATAAACACATTACCTTTCTCGTTGTAATGATGAACACAGAAAGACGGCAGTTATAAAAAACATGATCGTTTATTCTTTGACCGGTCGGAAATGATTCTGTACTTCAGGGATTCAAAATTGTTACATGTTTCCTTCTAAGCCTCCCGCTTCCAAGAGGATGCCCTGACTAACTGAGAATCGGTCTGAACCTCTCTGCTTCTCTGATCTGACCTCACCTGATTCATCTAACTAAATTCATAACTCATGACGTCATTGCATGACCAGCACGTGCATATCAGACACATGGCATGACATGCCTTCTCTAACCTAATTTACGTAACCCACTTTACAAATAACATTTTCCATTGCCCGTTTTTAAATTCCTTATTTTAATTTCATTTTTATAACAAAAACAAAATTCATCATTACATTCCTTTTTCAATAAACAGATATCTAACTATATTTTGTGAGCTAAACAATGGTAATTTTGCATTCCATTTTATAACATTCTGTGTTTATTTTAATTTATGATTGAAATTCTCAATTCCAAATCTAGCTTTGCAAGTTCGAATCCTTGACTATCCTATTTTATATTTACTCACAAGAACAGGCTGCTGTTCTTGTAACAGGAGTGGAGGTAGACAACTGTTGGGATTGATATAGTCATAGAAATTCTTAAATAACTACTTGTGGGTTTTTCCTGGTGGTGTAACAGAGCTATAATATATGTAATCTCTAATTTCATGAGTTGTGCCTGCCTGAGATTATATAGGTCCTGAACTGTCATCTAGGCTTCAATCTCTGCCTCATTAACAAAATGTTGCATCCCTCTGCCTGTTCTACAAATATTTTAATGGTGGATGCTCTGATGAACTAAAAGCCCTTGTACCTACTCAATGTAAATACTCCCAGAAAACAGCAAAGTCCCACCTCTACACAGAGATCCCTAAATGTAAGAAAGCCTTCTACTCTAATAGTTTCTTTCTGAGAACTGCAAGACTTTGGAATTCTCTTTCAGGTCCCTGCTTTCCCAACTGTACAGGCATGCAGAATTTCAAGTGTAATGTGAACAGACATCTTGCTGCTCAACTCCCTATATAGTATCCTTGCAACTTATGTCTCCGATAGTAGCCCCCTACATCAAAGTGGCACTGTGCCTTGTTTGAGGTGAAAATGGAATACAATATATATATATATATAGATATTAAGTGAAAACTGAAATGCCATAGGATTATAGATGGTATAATACTATAAACATTAAGTCCAAATAAATATTAGTATCAATATTTATAAGACAATCCAAACAGATAAAGAAAGCACAAAATGAGAGATAAAGCAATAATATAAATGGAAATTCTGGATTACGTTATATAGAATTTCAATAATATTTGTTTGACAAAGGAGTACAAATAATTATTAAAATTTTTTTATGAACCCTCTAACACTTTAGAGGAAGGATGATGTCTGTAGTATCACAGATGATGAGGAAAGGAAAAAAAAAAAAAACTAATTATTTGTATTGTACTCCTTTGTCAAAGAATAAATTTTGTTGTAATTCTACATAATTTAACTAAAAATTTCCACTTATCTATAATATAAATCTCACCTGTCTGTTTAAATGTATGCGTGTATGTATGTCTGCCTAAAACTTGACAGAGGCGATGGATTTTCATGAGATCGGTATCATTTTGAAGATCAACCTTTCGAACGACAAATATCAAATAATTGGCTACAACATTAATTCCTTCACCCTCAACTGGGCACTTTTCTATAAGGAGAGGTCGCTTTTTTTGCAGATATTTTTGTGTCATGGGGTTTGAGCCTGCCTACTACCACATTTTTTTTTTTTTTTTTTAACACCTCTCTTCACCCTGGCTGCCTACAGTTGTTTTGATTCCCTCCTCACGTTACCGTCATTTTTTTTTTATAACACTTCTCTCCACATTTACGGGTTCAAGACTGCCTGCCTATAACCACTTTTTTTCTTTTTTTTTTGCTCAACACACACTTCTAAACACCCGGGCAACATCGAGCACCCAGACTAGTATATATTTCCTTAAAACCTCTGGCTTTGCTGCTATGGTTTCAAATGATCTGAAATAACAGCAAGAGGAGACTTCATTCCAAATATTTCTCATATGTTATATCTCACCTCGTTTGGAAATAGGGTACGATTATGAATATCTTTAATATCAAATAATTTTTATACACTGTGAAATTTACTCTATGTATGAAAACCAAAGACGAGAGATATAACATGAGAAATATTTGGAATTAAGTCTCATGTTGCTGTTATTTCATATCATTTGAAACCATAGCAAGTTTTAGTCTCGCCTTCATCAAGGCCAGAGGTTTTGGGGAAATATCAGATATTTTGTAATTCATATGCAAAACTAGGAAAACAAATGACTAGGATTGAAATATTGGTAAACGTGCAGTATCTTTTCACCCACGAAAAATCCTTTAAAATTACCACTATTATAGGTTTTCAAAAGGTGCTGAAAACGAAAATAACAGTTAAAATCCCAGGAAATGAGTAATTTCAATGATATGAATAAATTATAGTTTTTAAAAGTGGGAGATCACTTTTCTATATTAATTTAACATAAAATAAACACCCACTTTATAGCCAAGGTGACCATAAAGTGGTTACTCATTTTATGTTAAATTAATATAGAAAAGTGATCCCCCATTTGTTTAAACAATAATGTGTAATTTGAGGGCAAATGTGACATAGCCCATTATACAATTCATGTCATTAGCTTTTCCAACGAACCTTCATTTGTTAAATTCTGATCAATAGTCGCCAAGATTTTGAACTTAAAAAATTGCTAAAAAAGGTGGTGTGTGTGTGTGTATATATATATATATATATATATATATATAGAGTCAAGTCAAAAAATAATACTGAGCAGTGTGGAGCTAAATTCTCGCATTTATATGTCTGTCACCACTGCAAGTCTCTAGCAGGACTAAAGTGTCACATACGTCTAAGTGAATGTCGACACACTGAGTTCTAGATCTTCAGGTCAATTGTCGGAGTCTCATATGTCGAAAATCGACGAAGAGTCCATCATATATATATATATATATATATACACACACACACTCATAGCCAATAACTACTAACATCAATCATCAGTAGTTGATTAAAGTAGTAGTATTGTCTGTAAATGACATCCGTTTTACCAATAAAGGTTTTAAGTTGGGAAGCAACATTAAAATTCATTGTTGACAGCATGAACAAGTTTTATAATAATATTGACGCTTGTAAGACAATGCCATCCCTCTCAACAATCACTGAACTCAAATGCTGTGTGCCGTGGTTTTCTTATCAAACTTCTATTCTTGTTTTCAGTTCGACAATGTTATCTCTTACACTGGTTATTGCTCACGGCACGAGCACTAGTTTACAAGGATAAAAAATAAAACAGTGCAAAAAGCTCACAAGAGGAAACAACTCTGATACAGTGTGTGTGTGAGAGAGAGAGAGAGAGAGAGAGAGAGAGAGAGAGAGAGAGAGAGAGAGATAAATGACCCCAAACATTGTCAGTTGTCCATCAAGGCATCTTTGTTAATCGAATCTGATAATCTGATAAAGATCTGCCTGATCTGCCTTGGATCGCAAACTGTCCCAAACTGGAAACTGGCCATAAACTAACTTTGACGCTTAAAATTAACTCAAAATTGGAAATCCTATGCCTGATCTTTTTGACTCACCCTCTTGGCCACTCCCTGCCAATCACCTATCTTATTTCCGACTGCCTTTATGTCTCCTGGCGAATCATTTCTAACTATTGTCATAGATATATATTTTTTTTTTATTTCCAACAACTTTTTCCTTTTTTATGGATCCTCCCCTGACACTTTGGTGGAGGAGGGAAGACGTCCATAGTATTACAGATGATGATGATGATGATGATAAAGGTAAACACTTTGGTAATGAAATGTAAACGATTTTATTTTTACAATTGCAACCTTTCACCATAAAGAATGTATATCAAATGACCGTTAACTTTACAAAGAATACAATGAAACGCATCATCATATTTATTTTCTCAAAAAAATACTTACCATTATCAGAAACAGGTAATGTCTCAACATTATTTGGGACAGTCTCTTTTGAAGGTTTCGGTGGTCGACCACGGCCTCGACGAGCTACAAATACAAATGTCAACCAAATTTTAAATCACATTTAACAGAAAGTTATACATTTTAACATGAGTGGACTTGAATATAAATTGAATGAAATATCCAAGAAAGTTTCATCTGCATATTTCTACTAGCAGGTTACCCAGCATTGCCTGGTTATAAAATATGCATGAATATTATATTTTAATTCATGCAAATTTCTTATTTACTATTACAGAACCAATTTTCTAGTAATGATTCCAAAAGTTGAATAAAAAAATTGACTTGGGTACCATCCGCTAGAATCAAAGCTAAAACGTTTAGCGCACTAACCTTCTTCGTTGTAGATACGAAAGGTTAAAAATCAAGTGACTTCATGCTATGGATGTTTAATTTTGCATATGCACAAAAGTAGCAGCTTCATTTGACTTACTCCCACTAAGGTCAACCATATTTTTTTTGGTTGCATTTTTGACCTATTAGTAGCTGATTTTACATGCTAAAAACAAAATCGAAATTATCTCATAGGCTCCGATCCTCTCTCTCTCTCTATATATATATATATATATATAAAGTTTCAAATCTGGAAACCAAAAATTCAGAGAGAAGTTAGGTAGAGACTTTCCATACACATATAGACAAGGTCACTTTATACATCAGTTATATATAAATACGTGCATTTGCCAGAACATTTTATCCTAAATGCTACACCATTATGCACAATGTAGAAACTATGCATAAATAAAACTGAACGAAATAGTTAAATGAAGCCAATCATCAAATAAGAAACCATAATAATGAATTAATGAAATTTGCTTTTTCAAAGGAATATGCAAATTGGTTAACCTTTATGAAGTTGCTCGCATATCCACGACTGAGTATATTAAGTTTGTTTTAATAATTTAATATCAATGTCAGAATAAGAAAAAGAAATTCAACTTTATAAGTATATAGATTATATTCTGTGAGACTGTATTTGTGACAATGCACACACAGCCACAATCAAGACATTATAATTTCATGTGATTGCTTGAAAATTTACATTGCTGTTGAGAAAATGGAAATTGGGAGCAGTATACAGGTGTTAACGCAACACAGTAAGCATGGAAGTCAGTAATCACTTCGCAGCGACAAGTCTCTCAAAGCTTTTTGTTTTGTAACTTTTAGGCAAACAGGTACAACAGCAGTCACTAGTTTCAAATTAGCAATACACATGAAAAAATTGAAATAGCTTGAAATATTTCAATATTGGTATGCATAGAAAGAGATTGATGAGCTAAGAAAGAATCTTTTTAAATTTTTAAAATCTGATTAAAATTAAGGAAGTTATGGCTATTTTTGTGCCTCACACGTTTGGATATTTTCCCCTCTTTAAGACCATATGCGTTTCGTCACATTTTTTACACTACTTTTTCAATAAAAATGTCATATCTTTGTTAAAACACAAGACTAAAAAATGAAATTTACTGTATAAGTGTATTTTTGTACAAGGAATCAGAATATGCAACTGAAAATCTCCCAAAGTTTATGGTTTCCAAATAATCTGCAGTAAATGTGCATAAATATGCAGCAATTCCTTAAAAATGCCATGTATCCATAAACAGAAAAGAAGTTGGAGAACTCAAAGTTGAATTGTAATGTGCTTTATGTACAAAAAACTTAAATCTAAACATAAGACCATTTAAAAATGAATATATTGCAATATTTCTTTGGTATTATTGTAGATTAACACCTTCTGTTTAACCCCACTCAACTCCTGACCACCCCTCCAAAATGTGATTCTACCTTTTTAGGAAATTATGTATAAAATGCCATGAAAAACTTTAATGAAAGATAAACAAATTATTTTAGAATTGAATATAAAATAATTTCCTCTTACAGATCATTCTAGCATTTTAGGGCAGTTAACTGTTTTTTTTCTATGGGAAAATATGCATGCTTTTTTTTTTTTTTTTAAAAAAGATGATTATGTGTAGCTTTAAGAGGGTTTCTATGCAATGAGAATATGTGGAGGGTTGCCATTCGGACTTTGAATTAATTGTAGGGCTAAGGAAAATTATGTGTGAACATACTGAAAACTTGACAGAGACAAAGCTAACAAAAACAATATTAGAGGGGGGAGCGGTTAGTTTCACAAAAATTTAATGTAAAATAATTCACCATTTCCTGGCCATTCAAGCATTTTAGGACAGTTAACCAATGTATTTTTATGTGTATTTTCTTTAAGGAAGGATCTATTTTTTGTTTGTTTGTTTTAGATGCTTGTATGTGGCTTACAGAGGTATTTTGTTGGAGGGGGAGGGGGGCTTACCACTCGAACTTAGTGTTATTGTTAGGGTTAAAGAGTGTTTTAGGAGGAGACTTGCCACACATAATTTGGATTACAAGTGAAGTTAAGAGAGCTTTTTTTCAAAGAGAGCGTTCATCACTCATATTTACTGTTAGCGGTTCATAATTATTGGCTTTATATTATATATTTAGTTTTAATTTAATATGAAACTGCGTTGCGAAATTTCAAAGAAAATTCCATAAATTTGTTGATTTCTATTTTCGAGGTTGAAGGTGTTAATTCCATAGGCCGTTTATACTACGCTGGAGCAGGTTGTAAAAATATCTTTCGCTTAATAAGTAGAAAAAAAAATTAACGAAATAAAAAGCTTCCTAATTGTAGTTTGATGTGTTTTCTAACTGCTTTTAAAATTTCAAGAATATTGATATAGATTTTGAGGGTTTGTATTACTATACACATAGATTCAGAAAAGTTGTCAAAAAAACAAATATATAACAAATAAATGTTATCAAAAGCAAGTTACTTTTCTACCTAACTTGATAATTTTTTAGTGTTTTTATTTAATGTAACATGTTTATTCAGCTTGAAAACAGTGTTTACCGATGTTTTGGAAAATTTAAAATGGCGCCCGCCGCCTGACTCTCTTGAAACGGTAAGTTTGGGGAAAAGAGTTAAAAATAAAAAAGTAGACAAAATACTGCTAGAAACTCGCTCAATATATGTTACCGTGACATAGGCTGACATATATTCGGTGAGTTTTTAACAGTATTTTGTATAGTTTTTTTTTTTTTTAATTTTTAACTCCTTTTCTCAAACTTACCGTGTCAAAGAGTCGGGCCGGGCGCCATTTTTAATTTTCCAATACATCGGTAAACACTATACGTTTTTCGAGCTGAATAAACATGTTACATTAAATAAAAACACTAGAAAATTATCCAGTTAGGTAGAAAAGTAACTTATCTTGCCTTTGATAACATGTATTTGTTATATATTTGTTTTTTGACAACTTTTTCGAATCTATGTATAAACGAGATTTTGATACTTATTTTGATTTTGAAAAAAAACATTTGTGGCTGTTCGCAGTAAAACATTGTTTTAATTCGCTGTTCAAAACTAATTTAAAGAATAAAAGTGCATGCAAGCTATATATCTACAAAAGTTTATTTTGTTTTTTTTAACCATGTTTTTAAATTTGACGAAAAATGTGAGAAATTGCAACAGATTCATAATGCCGAATTGGTTGGGATTGTTGTTATTATACATTCTGAAAACCGAATAGTTCTAAACTAATGTTATTCTGATAACAAAATAGCTCTAATTAAACATAAGAACATTTATATTCATATTTCATTATGTTTTCATTTTGTTTCATTTTGTTTTTCTTAATTATTTTCATTATGTTTCATTTTGTTTTTCTTAATTCGTTCTTGAATAAAAATTAAAGCACGCGTGTTTGTTTATACACTGTGCTATGGCTGATTCTACAGGCTGTAGCTGCTGCTGCTGCTTCTAGTAATATTAACTTCATTTGACCAAATTCGAGAAATAGAAACAATTTTTTTTTTTCGGGTAGGTCCTTTTAAATTATCAATTACCGCAGTCCTACTCAACATAAAATAATACTTTTAATTGATAAAGATAGTAAAAAGATTGATTTACTTACTACTGGGTGTCCGAAGAATTTTTTTTTCAAAATGTTCGATACTCGGCATATTAAAGTCTTATTTTTTAACACGACAAAAAAAGAAATGGTCAAAAATATTTCGGACACTTGACAGTATTAAGATTAACACCTCTTCTTATTGATTCCCAAATTTCATGACGAAATTCTTCATACAATCACGGTACGGACCTTTAGAAAACAGGGGGGGTCATTACAAAACCTTACCGAAAACGCCATTTTATGACGTTCACATTTTTATCACTTTATTTGCTCAAAACTCTTAAAATATATAATGCACATTCATATTTATTAATTCATTTGAAAGTATATTCATTTCCGAACAAAACAGTAGTAATTTGAAGACTTAAAGTGCTTTGGTTAAAAAAATATGGCTATTTTAGTAGAACTACCTTGAAATCTGTGATTATCCAAAGCGTTTTTTCGTCCGTGTGTATTACTATTCAAATAAGAATGAATGGAAATGTTCTGTCAGTGATGTGTGTGTGTAATATTACACTAACAGATTATATTGCCAGGACATACTGCCGCCTTAAAAATCATAAGTTGAATGAATAGTGCAAGAAACAAAAATTGAGAACAATGTACGGATGAAAGTCCTCGTCAAACAGAGAAGATACAGTATCAGGAATCGGCACACAATACAAAGTCCTCCAATCTTTAACAGAAGAATTAAAATGTCATTTTCATTTGCTTGTAGACTTGTTTTACCTTATATGCAGTAAATTCAAAGTTTGTTGGTGTACAACCTAGTGTGCACATCACTTGATCAATCATCACTAAACTAGTTTAAAATATCAGTCATGCTTTAACTTAGAACTGATTTAGTTTTAGATATCTAGGTCGTAGTCAAGATTACAGAAAAGATGAATGTCATACTTTTGGCAATAACTTTGATTCTATTCATTCTAGTGACTCACTACTTGACCCATATAGTAACGAATGAAGTCCCACTCAGATGAACTTCAGTTTTGACCTTGAAAAGTTTGATCAAGATCAACTTTTTCAATTTAAAGTATGAATCTGACGTTCTTTCATTAACTATCGAGTGAAAGCTTGGCATAGAAAATATACAGAAACTGATTTGCGAACTTTAAAGAATCCAATGAATTTTTTGATATTTTAACGAGCAGGGAAAGCTGGCATTGCTAGAGGCAAAAGTGTAAGATACAAGGCCGGTCTAAAAAGTATCCAACCTTAGGCCAGAAAAATATTTCACATACGTGATAGGGTTTGCATCCTACTCCCTTCAAAGTAAGCCCCTTCTGCTTGCACACTTAGCCTGCCGATTCGTTCACTGTCGGAAACAGCCGTGAAAGTTTTCTTTTAAACGATGTTCATCTCCATCCTAGGATTTTACATTATCTCTTCTCTATTCTCAAAACGGAATCCTTTCAGTGGCATCTCCAAATTTCGAAACAACCAGAAGTTGCAAGGAGCTATGTCTGGAGAGTAAAGAGGCTGGTGAATGACTGAAATTCCATGTTTGGCCAAGAAATGTTGGATCAATCGGGATGAGTGTGTGGTGGCATTGTTGTAATGCAGTTGCCAATTTTCCCCATGTTTGGTCTTTTGTGCCAAACTGCATCATAGTTGGCGGAGAACATCTCGACTCTTTTGTCACTGTTTCTCCTTCCAGTGCACACTTGTGATGCACAATTCCACCAAAATCAAAAAGAAGACAATCAGCATCATCTTGATTTTGCTTTGCACTTGTTGTCTTTTTTCTTGGCCTTGGAGACTCGGGATGCTTCTAATGCGACCACTGTCTGAATCATACCCATGACTCATCACATAACTGCAAATGCGGAATGTTTATTCATTTCAACCTCTTGGGCAATCTTCCACACAGTCAAACAATGATCTACCATCACCAAATTTTGCACCCTCTCAACAACAGCTGCATTCTGAGTAGTTTGGGGCCTGCTAGAATGCTGGTCACTCTACCGTGATGTGTGGCCATTTCTGAATCTGCTGAATCTTGTTTTGCTTTGGGAATCACCAAGCTTTTGACAAAATTTGATGCAGTACTTTTGCTCAACACGTTCAAGCAAGTTGTGTAGCACCTAATTCAGTTACCGACAGGCAGCTAGTGACATGCTGGAAGGGGGGGGGGATAAAATTCAAACATGCGTATGAACTGTCTTTCTTCACCATGTAGAGTGGGACCGCACTATTGTCTATTTTGCATGAGAAAAATAAAGGTCGGATACTTTTTAGACAGGCCTCATATTTCTATTAAAACTTCTATCTTGCTAACTTTATCTCCCCAACTCTTTCTCCTCTGCCCAGTCCATTCCTTTCTTTAGACACACACAACTCTCCTTTATATAACAGATTACTTGAGGAATAAGTAGGCATTTTCTTTCCAAATTAGTACATAATAACATTGAAAAACAATCCTCCCTGACAAAACCTGGCTCAGTTTAACCTCAAAGAATAAATAACTTCATATATTATTCATTCAGGGCAACACCAATCAAGAATATACCAATTTTGTGGGTCTTTGTTTTGTAGCTTTCTGGACATACAAGCACATGGATGACTGCCCTTTATATAATAGATTAGGAAGAGAAAAAAACTTACAGTTTTCAGGAGATGCTGCAACAGAATTATTTGGGGCATCTACCATTTCCTTTTCTAAAAAATAAAAAAAAAATAAAATCTTAGCAGAATATCTCCTTTTAGCTGAGCAATAACATGATTATAATTTTCATTCTAAGATGCATTTTCATATAAGTTTTGTCCTTTAGACGACTATGTTTAATCATAGTTTACGTACTCATGCACTTATTGATTCGTGCTGAAATAATAACATTATTTAAAAAGCCATTCTTAACATGGGAAGAGTGTTTTGTACCTATTCTGTATTTTAACCTTACAATTGAATAAAAAACATAAAAATTTAATTAAACTTGAAAATATGATTTAAAAAATAGCACGGATCAATAAGTGCACTAGCACCATACTTTATTTTAATTCTTTTAATTACAGTTCTCATCTTGAGTTATTTTCACGTTTCAATCGATGACACCTTTGACCTTCAGGTGTATTTTGCCGAACTGGGTAATCTTTCTGTCGGACTCAGGAATCTATATGAAATTTTGAATGGAATCCTTTATTTAATCCATGGGAATAGCATGCTCTTGTTCCATCAGCCGTGACTGGGTAAAAGTCCTAAGTAATTCACAATTGTATTCTTGAGTATCATGCGCACTGAAGAATACAACTTTTAAAACTGAATTTTACGAAATAATTTATCTTCTGAATTTTCACAAGATTGGTATCGTTTTGAAGCTCAATCCTTCAGATGACATATCTGAAAATTACCAAAAATCATTAATTCCTTCACCCTCAACTGGACACTTTTCTACAAGGTGGGATCACAACGATATTTTCAAAAGTCATCCTCTCTTTTCGATTGACTAGCTTTAATTTAAACCTTCACCACTTTCGGTTTGGCGATGGGCGCAACGGCAAAGACGTTAAGTTTTTTTTTTTTCATGTTCTCCTTCGCTATACAGGTTTAAGCCTACCTACCTACTACCACTTTTTTTTCTTTGTTCAATACACACCTCCAAACTCCCGGGCAACACCGGACACTCAGGCTAGTTCATTATAAAGAAAAACTTCACAAAATAAGTCTATAAAAATATCAAAGTACAAATTATATATAAATATAAAACAAAGTATGAATTCAAGTTTTAAAATAAATGCATAATTAAACTTGATTTTAAAGTTCCAGTCTTGATAGAGTTCAAAACCAGCTTCTCTTCCCTGCAACCTTTTTCCCCACAGAAAAAACGTTGTAAGCCTGTCTCTGCTCTATTGTTATTTTCATAGCAAGTGCTCGACTGAACTCCAATCCAGAGTCCTCTCTTGCAAAAAAAAAAAACACTACTATCTGCAACCACTATATCTGATTTCCCCCAGTCTCTATCTGTGTCTAAATCTAAACATAGATTCCATGAACAAAGCTTCTTTTCCAGAACAGTCCATTTGTGGAACACTTTTGCTGGCCTGCTTCCTGGTTGAATTACAACATAGTAGCCTTCAAATCCAATGTAAACAAATTCTTGTTGAGTTATCCCCATAAATAATCAAATTCTACTCAGTTTACACCATCATTGATTATTAACCTACCACCTTACATTCATTAACCCTTATTCAAGTGGCCTTCGGGCCTTGATAAGTGGTGACTCCCAAGTGAAAAAAAAAAAGAAAAAGTTAATGAAAATCATTTTCAGCTATCAACTTTCAAAAGCTTATAATTGGAACATCAAGAAGATTCATCGGATGTCTTGCTGGCTTGAAAGACAGAGAGCAGGCTGAAATACTAGTGAGCCAAGTTAACTCATGATGGTCCTCAATATCATGCCTCATTAACAGACGAAGGTGGTTGATGAAATCTCAAGTGGTGAAGATAATCATTCCACTCATTATTACAGTGATTTGTTGGAATATAAATCTTTTAAGACGTGTATTTTGATTGCTTGCAATCCTCTGCCGATGCTGCTATATGTCCGGTTTACGTTTCTGAAGTTTTGAGATAATGATTGATAATCTGTATTGTTCAGATTACTGTTCTCATCTTTAGAACAATTTAGAACTTTCACCCGGTTATGATTGACGGAATTAGAGCATGCTACTCCATGGATTAAAGAAACATTTCTGCTCAAAATTTTGTATAGATTCCCCAAGTTCAATAATAGATAAAATGGTCAACCATGTAGGTTGGTTGGTTGTTTTACGGCATATCAACCCCTTTCCGGGTTATTTAATGCCGAATCCAAAGATTTTGAAGAAAAATTTTTTAATAGAATATATTTGCTGTTTTCAAGTCCGTTTCTATTTAATCCATAGTTGGGACCCTAACAGGTACTACCACTCCGGGTCAGAGTGGACCTGGGAGCAATGGTAATTAAAGGGTGGCTCCACACTCCCCAAAGCCCACAAGCTGGGGCCTCACCACTGGATATAGTTTAAGGTTATATCCAGGACCGTCAACCATGTAAGTAAATGCAACAAAATAACCCAAATGGAATTAAAAAAAAAAAAAAAAAATGATTGGGTTGGGAAGATGGTTCATTAGAAACTATGTAAATATTAGAATACAGACAAAGCCACTAAAATAAGACCAAACATAATAATGTACAATATGCTAAATAAATTTCAGCGTCACAGCAATTCACAGGGTGAAGACCACAGAAACAGAAAAACTAAGCAAATATACATGGAGCTTCTCAGAGAATGCAAAGGAACAAAGACTGCTGTAATACCAATAGCAGTAGGAGCACTAAGAACAATTCTCAAAAAAGAGCAAAAATTTGTACACTATACAAATGGTACTGATGAAAACAACAAAAATATGAAGAAAAACCCTCAAGTGCAGGAACCAACTTACATAACAGAATGAACATTACATAAAGTCAAGGGAAATAAAACTACCAGAGTAGATAAGAACAATCACATGATCACAGAAGAGATGCATGCATGGCTATGAAAAGGACATCTGAAAAGAGAAACAGAATTGCTACTGCCACATGGAAGAACACGAATGGAGTATATCAAAGTTAAAAACAACAAAAGCAAAGAAAATAAATTTGGGCAAAAATAATAGTGAATCACATAAGTGAATGCAGCATAAAAAAAAACAAAATCAATTTAATTGGAATTAGAATTAGAAAAAATGCAATGTTTTGGAGGATTGGAATCTGTATCAGAAAAATTTGTACCAATTTTTTTAATACTAAAAATGATTCTCTTAACCGTCCTTTTTATTTTGTTGGTTTGTTTGCATATAAAACTTGCTTTTCGATTGCTGGTACACTAATGAAGAAAAAAATATATATTTATATTGATTTTAAATTACCAATAAAACTAAAATCTATAACCCCCCCCCCATGCATTTTTACATTTGCAAAGCTATATCCGCATATTACATGGATTTTTACAATAATCTGAAAATTAAAACAACTCTATAACTAAACATTTAGAGATTTTAAAAGAATCTGTAATTGTATCGGAATTGTGAATTTAGAAAAAGAACCTGTAATTTTCATTAGAATCTTAAAAATTATTACAATTATCCCATCACTAGACTGGACACATGATACTAATCAACAAGACAGGAAAACCTGCAAAATCGTCAGTTTCACCATCTCAGCAGTTCACAAGGTGAAAATCAAGGAGGCAGAAACACTTGGCGAATGTATGGAATTCATCGGAACTGGAAGAAAATTAATACTAGTAAGAGTACGAGGAACAGCCCCAAAAAATCTGGAAAGAAGACTAGATGAAATTGGAATCAAAGGGAGAACTGAAACCAGATAACAGATGGGATGGATGAAAACAGTTGAAATATTAAGGAACATCCTTGAGTGCTGAAACCAACCAACATAATGCTTATAATCTTTCATTAGAGAAAATATAAACTCATATGACAGCATATTTAGATGCTAAGTAGAAACAACAAACAAAAAAAACTTACCATTATCAGAAATTGGTAACGTTGCAGGATCATTTGACACGGCTTCTTCCATTTCTAATGAAAATAAATAAACAGTTACCAGCTAAATCTGTTCCACACAATCGCATGATTACAATTTTCTTTGCTTTTATTTTCTAAGATGTGTCTTTATATAGGAGACTAGTTTATTGGGAAGTTTAAAATACAATTTTCAAAACAAATTTGATGATTTTTCATATTTTTTCATGTCAAAATAATTTCAATTATTTATTCACAGTACAGTGCAATGGATAATTGCTTCTGTAAACTCCAGGTGAGTTTTCATACAAAACATTATCACTGATATTGATTTGTGTAAAAACTTCTAATGAGTAAATAATAAAAGTTAAAACTTTCTTCGATAAACCAATGAAAAAATGTTATTTTTACAATCACAGTTATAAGTTTATACTTTGCAGAGAAAATATAATCTATTTGGTTATTAGCTGGTAAAAATAGCTGCTAAGCAGTCAAAATTGAAAAAAAAAAAATAGAACCTGACAGGCGCAAGTTGATTTAAATGTGTTACTTCGTAAATATACATTTATACTTTTAACGTTATTTTTTAAAAGTTTTTATATGACTTGACTCCGATGGTAACAAATAATGCCAGAGAGTTATATGTTTTGGTTTTGATTCAAATTAAATAACATCCAAGTAAATTTTTTTTCAATTTTTGAAATCACTACTTTACATTAGGTACAATATCACAATCAAAGGAAAAAGTTCTTTAAGAATAAATGCAAAATCTGCAAGAATTATCATATTTAAGCATATTTACAACAGGGCAATGCTGGGTAGCCTGCTACTATATAAACTGATTCGATAACTTTATCAAGAATCCCATGAAATGCTTAATCATACAGACTAAGAAAAAAAAACAAAAAAAACTTACCATTCTCAGATACAGGTAATGCCTCAGAATTACTTTGGACAGCAGCATCTTCTTTTGGAAATTTACGCGGTCGACCACGGCCTTTACTAGCTACAAAGTACAAATATCACACGCATATGTTTACACATGTTTGAAAGAAAGCAAAAATCTTATAAGAACTCATCTCAGATTCAAAATAATGTAATTATAAATTTTTATACACATGTACATGCATCTTTATAGGACGTTCTGTTCATTGGTCTATCATACTCCCATTTGAAATAGCATTTTCATTGGTCTGCCATGCTCCAATTTGAAATACCCTTTTCATTGGTCTGTCATGCTTCTATTTAAAATTGCCTTTTCATTGGTCTGCTATGCTCCCATTTGAAATAGCATTTTCATTGGTCTGTCATGTTTCCATTTAACATTGGGGGTGTTATATAATCTGGTTATCAGTAGAAGAAAGTTTTTGGCAGGACAGCTTGGATATATCTTTGTGATGACAAAATAACCAAGTCAAAGGTCTGTGGCCACAATTGACATTTTTTGGTGCAAAGAAACCATGTTTTTTTTTTGTGGTTGCAAAGATAAAGAATGAACACAACGGCAGCTTTGCAAATAATTTGACTTTGAAATTAATTTGTAAAAAAGTCTACTCTAGTTTCATAATTTTTTTCTTTTTTTTAATACAAATTGATCCGTTTTTTTCTTTTTCTTAAATTTTCCAATTTGAAAGATTTTTTTCTTTTCTTCTTCATCAATTGAAATGTTATTTCATATAAATATTAGTGCAAACATCGACAAAGTTCATATAATTTTTTTCCCATCATGATAGAGTATATGTAATAATAAAGGTTAACAGTCAGTTTTGGAAAAGGAAAAAGTCAATTTATATGTACAATTATTAGCTATAATATTTCACCTAGAATAAAAATATAAACAGATTTGGTAACTTTGCAAACAATCTAATGTTTTAATTTTATATTCTAAATAGTATAAAAAAAACTTACGTTTATCAGAAATCGATTTACTCGAAACAGCTTTTTCTTTTTTTGGAAATTTGCGTGGTCGACCACGACCTCGTTGACCTACAAATATCACAAACAAATTTTAAACTTAAGAAAAAAATGAAAAAAATCATCAGCAAAATTTTTGTTAAAGCAGAATCAAAAGGTGATGTTCATGGTTCGTATCAACTAGACAGAGAATTGAAAATCAATGCTTTGTTTTTTGACAGTCGGCACAACACATATCTAATATAGTAACCAGAAAAAGAGTTCAATAACAAAATCTAATATATTTCTGTCAACAAAAAACCCGTGATCAATTTTCAATCTCCCTCATTGTTAAAACATCTAAATTATTTTAAAAGTTATACACGGTGTCACAATTTAAATTTCAAAACAGATGGTTAATTTTAGGACACCCCATATTTACAAAAATCATTGAATATAAATAAAAACTTACAATCCTTTAATATGTAAGAATTTACTATGTATTTTTAATTCAATAACTTTTTATTAAACAGTTTCAATGCTTCCATTCCTTTAAAATTCCAAAGAGTCAAGAATTCAGTTTTTGTTTCCAATTAGCAACAAAACATCAAAATAACTTATGAAGACATCAAAATGCATTGTGCCTGATTTAATTTCATAATTATGTTTTAAACAGGATTTTAAAAATTGTTCTTTATACAATTGCAATCTTTATCTTGGTGCTAGTCCATAGCTCTCCCCCCAATAAAAAAGAAAAAAAAATCTTTATCATACCTGTAATTGAAAACAATTATCCTAAACTAAAAATCATTTTTAAGTGAATTTGAATTTTTCCTATGCGCACGTCACATTTAAAGATTGGCTTTCTAAAATCTTGTAAAAAAATTTGATTATCTCCCTTGTCCCGTAATATGGCATAGAGAGATAATTGACATCGTCGTTTAGCTATAATTGATTCGATTTTTCATTTTTAAAATGACACAATATCAATTTTTTTGATTTTTAGTGTACAATATTTTCTTTCCATCATGGGTAAGTACATCAAACAGTACTTTCTATATTTTTGATATTTTTATTATGTCATGGGTGTGGGAGGATTATGGACTTGTACCTTCTTTTTAATTAAAAAAAAATGTGCAGCCATGTAGATAGATCTAGACTTTTTGAAAAACCATTCAATAAAATCAGGAGTATTGGCATTGAGCCAAGCAAGAGTATCCTTCTGTTGACAGGACTTTACTCTTTCTTATTGCTACATCCATTTCCTCCTGTTACTTAGTTTATGTGATAGAAAATGTGGGTGTATGGTAAAATATGTACGTAAATACATAACTGTTAGTCAAGCTTTACTTGACGTTTTGAGAGGGGGGAGAATCACCCTCTAGTTTACTAGTGTTTGTTGTGTTGATGTTCCTGAGGGAAGTTGTAGGATGTTCCTGAACATGGATAATAAATATATTTTGTTGATAACTATGCTGCATGCTTTCATTTCCATGCGTCCATACAATGTCATTAGTGATTCTGGATCATGATATACAAATAACTTTTCTCAATAATCTTCAATATGTGCTCTAAATTATTGTCACGGCAAGTATAACGACCTGTCTCACACATGCACCCACCAACCTTCTCATTTTGATTTTTCATCTTCACTTGAAAGAAATTCCACTCTGCTAATATTTAAAATAAAAATATCATTACCTTTATTAGGAGTTGGTAATTTTCCAGCTTCTTTGAGGGCAATATATTTTGAGACGGTTTCCCCTCCTTTGCGTGGTCGACCTCGGCCATGGCCACCTATTAACAAATATCGCAACCAGATTTTAACACGTTTTTTTTAGTAAGTATACAGATGTTAACATTTATTTTAAAATTTGATTTATCGAAAATATAAAATTCAGAAAAAACAATCAACAATACAAACCTTACTTTCCTGAAATAAAGTTATGATTGTCAATATAAATAGATGAGAATTTAATTTTAGTTATAGACTCATGACGAATTAAACTTGCTTTATAAATTATAGTTAAAGAATTAGCTATACTCAATTGGTCATTCAATAATAATAGGAAAAGAGAAAAAAAAAGCAAAATGTCAAGTTTATGATTATGCTAACAACTGAAAGAAATTGGTTTAACAACATTGTATCTGATAATATTTTTTCCATGAAAAATAATAAAAATATTTGTTTAATGTTAATAAACAAACCTTGATGTGCACTCTAATAAATTTCAAATTTCTTGTAGGCTTCAAGCATGTTGTCTGGAAGTTTTTATTATCAAAGAAAAAAAAAATGTGTATACTTTTCTAGCAAAAGTTCAAACTCAATGTTTTTTAAATAACCACCAGTATCAACAAAGCATGGGGAGAAGAAACCACAAATGATTAGATAGCAAAGGTGGTTTCAGAAATTTTGTAGTGGCAATGAAAGCTATGAGGATGCCAGTAAAGGATGACCAAGCAATTTTGACAATGTTTCAAAGCAATTGTACGATAAAGTGTCAGAGAAATGTCTTAAACACTTGATGTCAGTATTTCAACAGTGTCTGACCGTTAGACAAACACTAGCAAAGCGAAAAAGTCTAAGTTCCTCATAAGCTAAATGAATAACTGTTTTTGAAATGGGTCATGATTTCTGAATAATTGTCTTTTTGTTTGGAAGAGATTCTTGTAGAGAAATTTCTATTTGCTATATGCCATATTTTCTTAATGGAAATTAATAGCAATTAGATTTAACTTCAATATATAAGTGGTATCAGAAAGGAGACTTTTTGAGGAAAATTTTTTCTAAAATCGAGTTTATATTCTTTATCAGTAAATTTCAAAACATTTTTCATTGAACCATTTGTTATCGTAACTTAATTTCTCCTAGTCAAATTTCATAAGATTTCCTGCTCCATCCAATATTTTTCAGTATTTACAAGAAATGTTTTTATATTTTTGTTTTTAATTTGAAAATCAAAACTTGTGTAACTTTAGCTAGGAGTAAAGTGTAGTAGCTGTACTTCTGATATAACACTTCATCTTTTCTGTTCTTAGTGAATAAGAAATCCTTTTAGATTGAGGCAATTTTAATTTTGTCTCAATCCAGAGTGTCCACTTTTAAGTAGCCGGATTTCTTTTCATTTTAAAAACTAACTTTCTGACAATACAAGTAAATAGAGACTTATTTGAAAAGAATGTTGGAAATGTGTTGAATTTTTCAACGGGTTATTTTAAGGTGCACATAGAAAGGGAAAGGAGCAGCTCCTTTTAAAAAAATGTGTCTTCAGTTGTTATCTTCATCTCAATGTATGCACGCTACTTTCCCCTCAGTTGACCATTTTTTTTCATTCCGCTTTATTTTCTTTCAATTTTTCTTTTGGCTAAACTTTTTTTTAAACTAAAATTTTAATCCACATATCTGACAACTATATACAACATGCCAAAATCATTAGGAATATCATTTTCTCCTCCAGATTAAAAAAAATATATATTTCACTGGTTCACAGAACAATATATTCTTTGAAAAACAGAGAAAGAATAAAAAGAATTAAAAGAAAAAGAATTTGTTACTTTTTTTAGGCGCCTTGCGGACAATACTCTGGACACTTTTTTCTTCCTTACGTGGTCTACCACGACCGCGACCTACAAATACAAATATTAAAATACAATCAAATTTAAATAAAATAACAAAAAATTAAATTATGTAAATCAATTTAGTAAACATTTGATTTGTTGTTGGATTTATCACATCTAGTGAAGGTATACATAATAATCTAAAGTTCTGATTGATATGTGCGGGATAGTTCTTTTGAGTTTGTTTATCCAACTTTGGTTTTGTTTCCCCGTACCAGCTCCCCCATAATGAAAGCAATTGTCTGATATGACGGTGAAAACCGACATTGACCAAACGTCCATCGCTTTGCCGGGTAACTGCTGATACGATTTAGTTTCACCTTTTTTATACTGAAAAGCGAAACAAAGATGTGACGTTCGAAAAAAATTTCGAAAATAGTGCATAAAAGTCGGGCAAATTAAAGATAGACGCGACCCCTGCTCTTAACTCGTATATATTATGATTTAGACAGTATATAAAAAGTTTTAAGGAAGAGTGACCCAACCGAGCACCTCCCACAAGCCTTTTGCGGACATACACAAAAAGTACACACACACACAAACACTTTTGCTTTTATATATATAGATGATATTTTCATACACACCTGTATAGCTTTAGTACATACTAGCAAAAGTGCCAGGCATTTCTCAGGTGTTTGTAGGTGTAAAACAATTTTTTAAAAAGTGTTAGTAGGCAGGGAGGTATGAACCAGCAATGCAAAGGCGGAAAAGAAAGTGAAAGAAAACGTGAGAGTTTACTGCTACGCTATGACGTGAGTGTAAAACGTTCAAATTTAGCAATATCAACCATTACGCCATAGTGGATAGCATAATGAAGGAGTTTATCTGGCTGTAGGCCAGTTAAGCTTCCATCTTTCTGTCGTATTTGTTTCCCCATGATGTTGGGGAAAACCAGCTCCTCCCTAAAAAGGGGGAGCTCTGGCAGTGTCCAAATGAACAGCAACTGTCTGATATGAAGGGTTTGCCTCACATTGATCAAAGCTAATTGCCTTCAAGATGTCCCAGCCTGGAAGGCCTAGCGTTTACGTTTTTACATTCGATTAGTTTCGCTTTTATACGAAAAAGACAAACAAGCACTGAAAACCAGGAATTTTTTTAAAAACTTGATCAAATAAAAGAGAGAGATGATGTCCGTCTGGAAATCAGAGATATTATACCATCTAAGAAGTATAAGGAAACTTTTCCATGAATGTAACCTTGTTGAGAAGCCCGACAAAGAAAGCCTTTTGCAGATATACACGAACACATAGGTCCATTTTGCCTTTCATATTATAGACTAGCGGGGATGCCGGCATTGCCCGGGTGTGTGTGTGTGTGTGTGTGTGTGTGAAGGGAAAAGGAAAAAAAAAAGGCTCGAAGCCGAACAGCAAAGAGGAAAAGAACATGAAAAAAAGAAAAAAAAAGTGTTAGTAGGCAAGTAGGCTTGAACCCGTGATGCAATGCGAAGGGGGAAAAGAAAGTGAAAGAAAACCCGAGATTTTACTGCTGCGCTAAGATGTGAGAAGAAGTGAAAAGCATAGGAATTTAGCGATTAAAAAGTTGATGCGCAGAAAGTGAAAATTAAGTGAATGAGTTCATGCTGTTAGCCAGTTAACCTTACAGCTTTCCACACGCCATATTTCTTTCCCCACAATGTTGGGGAAAACCAGCTCCCCACTAAAAGGGAGTGTCCAAATGAATAGCAATTGTCTGATATAAGGGGTTCCCCCAACAGCAATCAAACCTAATTGCTTTCTGGATGTTCCACGAAGGCCAAGACGGCTATCTTAGCTCCGATATTAGTTTCGCTTTTATACGAAAAACATGAACAAACATGCGACAGCATGGAATAGCGTGAATTTTGTAAAAGTCACTCAAATAAAAGATAGATAATTTTGGTTCACAAATTGTAGCTATTATAATCTCGTGAGTATATAAAAATTCACAAGAATAGTACCCCCCCCCCCCCCCCGGAGAAAAAAGCCTTTGCTGGACATACAAAAACGCGCACGGCCATTTTGTCTTTTATATATACAGACTAGTGGGGATGCCCAGCGTTGCCCGGGTGTTTGGAGGTGTAAAAGAAAAAAAAAGTTTTGGTAGGCAAGTAGGCTCGAACCCGAAGCCTTGAGGCGAAGGCGGAAAAGAAAGTGATAGCCTGCTAACTTACCGCAACGCTACAAGGGCAGCAGAGGTGAGAACGGTTGAAATTAAATGATTAAAAAGTGACAGGTGCGTAAATTTAACGAGGTCAAACATCATGCCATAGAGGAAATGAAATCCCGCACTTAACTTTGGCTGCAAGCATTTTTCTGCGTATTTGTTTGTTTCCACAAGATATTGGGAAAAACCACCTCCCCATAAAAAAAGGATTGTCCAAATGAATAGTAATTGTCTGATATGATGAGTTTTCCCTGCATTAATCAAAGATCATTGTTTTCGAGAGATCCCTGGCACGGGTGCCAGGTAGACGCATTTGCTCCGGGTCCAGTTTCGCATTTTTATATGGAAAAGCCAAACAAACACGCAGAGACCAAAAAATAGCGTGAAAATAGTGTATAAAAGTCGCTCAAATAAAAAATAGGCAACCCCCTTTCGTAAATCCAAGATATTAAAATCTAGGGAGTAGATATAAAAAGTTGTAAGAATTAGTCTGATGAGAGCTGCAGATGTCAAAAGATTTGTATGCTACCTCCAAATTCTGCAGGTTCACTGGCACCATTTTGTCTCAAACACAAATCTGGGCACAATGCAGCCCCCCCCCCCCCCATCATCCTTAACCAAACTTATTTAAAAGAGGAGACTTTATTAGGTTGGAATATAGGGAGATTCATCCACGTAGCAATAGCTCGAGAATTACTCCAAAGTTGGTGAAGACACCCAAGAGGCTGAAGATGTAGTTACACTAGCATTACAAGCATATGCTGTATTTTCGTGGACATTGGCAATGTTACATACCTAATGTGCTTCAACAAGTCATATCTTTATTTGTTGGTCATTTTTTAAAAGAATTACATTGATGAAAAGGGAATAGAATAAGCATTCCAATGATGTTAATTTATTTTTCTTTTATGCGTTCAATATTTTTATGTTCAAAGTTAAAAATGAAAAAACGGTAAAAAATGCTGACAGCAAAAAGGGAAACTGTTTTTTCAATGTTTACATTTCATATGTTACGTTTGGATACATGTGCACGGGGTCAAATTTAATTGAATATGGTTGAAATTCTACAGACTATATAAGTATAGAAGTCCATCTTTACTGGACTTTGATTTATATTTTTATGACTACAGGGAGCAAAGTTACGACCGAGCAAAGTTGACAAAGAAGATTTCAAAATTGATAAGATAAATCGGTATATATCATCCGTTTTCATATAGATAATAGTTTCAGAATAATTTTCATGTATAATATGTAAATATTTCATAATTATTAATTGCGCAGAATTTTCTTTAAAATGTTATCTTTTATAGAAATTCAAATCTGTTTCGGGAAAACAGTTTTTTATGCGCTCAGCTGACTAAAGAATAATAAAAAAAACTTTTTTCTGTTTTCAAAACAAAAGCAGAAAAAACAGTTTCAATTTTTATTCTGCGTTTGTCAATTTTAAAAAAATTATTTTCAAGTACTTAAAATTTGATTTCCAAACAATATTATTTTGTTGTTTTTAACGTTTTTAGTACACACATGCACTAAAAGCGTTAAAAAACAAAAAAACGTACTAAGTACATGTGTTTCTGTTATTATAAAAAAAATAACAACAAAAAACAAATATATAACAAATAAAAGGTATTTGTGCACTTATGCTAACATGCTGAAATAACGTTATTATTTAGAAACCCATGAGGAAGGAAGGGTGTTTTTTTTTTTTTTTGTTTTTTAATTATTCTGTACTTTCACCTAACAATTAAATAAAAAAGATATTGTGAAACTTGAATTTATTTTTAACTCTTTGTCAAGACCATCTTTTCAAATCTGTAAGACAAACGCATTTTTTTTTTACTGAGGATATCTAAATAATAATAATAATAATTAGGCAGTTCGATAAAGAATTTCATTGACCATTTTATAAATTTTTACCTTGTTTCCACCTTAACATTTTTCTTTAAAATGACTACTTTTAAAGGTTTTCGGGTATGCTGAAAATGAATATCGCATTTAAATTTTCTGCAAATAAGTAGCTTTCCAGATATTAAGCAATGTTATTTCTTACGTTATTGCTGGTGGCCATCTTGGTATGCGCGTTTGTGCATATTTTGTTGGGGGTGCGTTGGCGCGCTTATGCGTACCAAGATAGCCACCAGGGATAACATAAGAAATGACATTGCTTAATATCCGGAAAACTACTTATTTGCAAAAAATTTAAATGTGATATTCGTTTTCAGCATACCCTAAAACCTACAGAAGTTATCATTTTAAATGTTAAGGTGGAAACAAGATAAAAAAATTACCGTTTTATTTCTTTGTTTACATAATTGAATTTTCAGTAAAACAACAGAATAGAAATGACAAAAAAATACCATCAACTGGTAATATATATTTGTTGCTTATCAGGATTCCTGGTATCCTGGTACTGTGAAAGTTACATTGAGGATTCATGTAGAGTATGATTTATGGTTGCATCTCAGAAAATAGGGGTATATTTTGAGCCAGATAGAGAGGATTTACAAAATTGAAAATTGGACTGGTCCCAAAATGCATAAGTTCTGGTTGACTATGGGAATTTCCATCTTTTACAGAAATCCAAAATCTATATAAAAAATTTTCTTTGATTTATTTCTGAGATTAATTCATATCTATTCAATTTTTCTTGGAGGGGAGTAGTAAATACCGGCCATGAATGCTCTTTGGGCATTCAATGGCTACACCCAAGATTAAGCTCTCCTTTGGTGAGGAGGCAAGAAAATGCCTATTCTCAATAAAGCTATATTTAAATACTACTATAATACTTAGTTTTGTTCATAAATAGACACCCACTGTATGATACCATGCGCCAGTTTAAAAAAAATTGAAATTTGTATATCTGAATTCATAGCTTATGGTAAAGAAATACATCAGATTTGACTGCATAATCAGAAAAAGCACACGATTTTACATAAGAGTACCAAGTTTCATGAGAATAGCTTGAAAAATAAATAAATGGTGGCGAAATTGCCAAATTTCTTGAAATGTTGAGGTCCATAATTTAGCCCACTTATTCTAAAGAAAAATGTCCATGGAAAAGCCTAAATTCTCATAACGTTTGAACTACTAATGGTATTTGCATAATTCAAACGGTTTTAAGCATTTTTTACATAGCTCTTTTCATGCAAGTTGAAAAAAAATAACAATTATCTTAAAAAAAAAAAAAAAAAAAAAAAAAAAAATCAACTTGTAATGCTAGTTACACACCATAAAAGCTGATATCAAATCTATGGTTTTCACTACCGGTCCTGAAACTGGTTTCCCCATAACTATCTGCCATGTAGGTTCTGTGTTCATCCGGGAGTCTGTATGTTCTAGCGGAGCTGGCTCAACCCATCTTGGGTGAATGTCACCAAAGTCAACTCTTAATGGTAATGCTGTTTGACACAATTTTTATTTGATTTGCTAAGTTTTTTTCACAGACTAAAAATATGTTTATTGAAATAAAATTGAAATAATAATCACCTGTACCAACTTTCTTGTAAACATAACCTTTTTTAACACGTTTCTCTTCTCCTTTACGTGGTCGACCACGACCTCGGTAATCTGCAAAATAGAACAGACACACAACACTTGAAATAATACATGATTAAATAAATCCCGGGCCTGACACATAGATGTCGCCACTAATACAAAAACACAAAGCCATATGATTTTATAAAGTATTAATCTTTATGTGACACGTATCAAAATTTGAGTACAATGAGATTATTAGTTTACAAATTACACTTATTTTTCAATGAAACTAATATTGCAGATTTTAAAAACAATTGAAAAATCTAAATTTTGCATGTTGTTTTGTGATGAGAAAAAATATAGTTCAAGCAAAGTAATAGCTTGATAAGTATTATTGGGCCTCTGCTCCACCAGAAACAGTTAAAAGGTGACATACTGACTTTAAATGTGGTCATACTAACACGATTCAAGTTATCCAATCGTGCCCTGGAAAATATCAAAATGTTCACAAATACATTTTAGTAAATCGTAAATTGAAATCATGTTAGGAGTTTAAGATATGAGAAGACAACATATTCACTATTTTGCATGAACATTTGTCATTGAGAAAACCATATTCACAGTGGCACGTTCATTCACAGACGATCAAAAACATTGCATCGACAATTGTTCAACACGCCAAAAAGGAGTTTTTGCATGAGTATGCAACAATGAATGAAACATTTATCCACCACTTTACTCCACAGTTGAATTGACAGTCAGCTGAGTGGACAGCAGCAGGTGAAAACTGTTTAAAGCGATCAAAGATGCAAACATCAGAAGGCAAGATTGTAGCCTCTGCATTTTGGAATGTGCAAAATATTTTTTCATCGATTATCTTGAGAAAAGAATCATTAATAGTACACATTATTAGTGCATTTGAATGAAGAAATTGCCAAAAATGGCTACAAATGAAGAAAACACCACAAAATGCCATGATAAATATCATCCTGCCTGAGAGCTCATTGTTCAAATTCCTTGGCTTATTATAGCAATACACATGAAAAAATTGAAATAGCTTGAAATATTTCAATATTGGTATGCATAGAAAGAGCTTGATGAGCTAAGAAAGAATCTTTTTAAATTTTTAAAATCTGATTAAAATTAAGGAAGTTATGGCTATTTTTGTGCCTCACACGTTTGGATATTTTCCCCCCTTTAAGACCATATGCGTTTCGTCACATTTTTTACACTACTTTTTCAGTAAAAATGTCATATCTTTGTTAAAACACAAGACTAAGAAATGAAATTTACCATATAAGTGTATTTTTGTACAAGGAATCAGAATATGCAACTGAAAATCTCCCAAAGTTTATGGTTTCCAAATAATCTGCAGTAAATGTGCATAAATATGCAGCAATTCCTTAAAAATGCCATGTATCCATAAACAGAAAAGAAGTTGGAGAACTCAAAGTTGAATTGTAATGTGCTTTATGTACAAAAAACTTAAATCTAAACATAAGACCATTTAAAAATGAATATATTGCAATATTTCTTTGGTATTATTGTAGATTAACACCTTCTGTTTAACCCCACTCAACTCCTCCTGACCACCCCTCCAAAATGTGATCCTACCTTTTTAGGAAATTATGTATAAAATGCCATGAAAAACTTTAATGAAAGATAAACAAATTATTTTAGAATTGAATGTAAAATAATTTCCTATTACAGATCATTCTAGCATTTTAGGGCAGTTAACTGTTTTTTTTTCTATGGGAAAATATGCATGCTTTTTTTTTTTTTCTTAAGATGATTATGTGTAGTTTTAAGAGGGTTTCTATGCAATGAGAATATGGGGAGGGTTGCCATTCGGACTTTGAATTAATTGTAGGAGCTAAGGAAAATTATGTGTGAACATACTGAAAACTTGACAGAGACAAAGCTAACAAAAACAATATTAGAGGGGGGAGTGGTTAGTTTCACAAAAATTTAATGTAAAATAATTCACCATTTCCTGCCCATTCTAGCATTTTAGGACAGTTAACCAATTTATTTTTATGTGTATTTTTCTTTAAGGAAGGATCTATTTTTTGTTTGTTTGTTTTAGATGCTTGTATGTGGCTTACAGAGGTATTTTGTTGGGGGGGGGGCTTGCCACTCGAACTTAGTGTTATTGTTAGGGTTAAAGAGTGTTTTAGGAATACGAACCGTTACTTCATTTTTGTTTTGTTGTCCTAACTGCAAAATGCTGTTTCCATTTCAAATAAATATTTTACAGAAAGTTATATATATATATATATATGTGTGTGTGTGTGTGTATTCGACAGGTAAATAAGTCAGCAAATGTTATATTTAGTTTTAATTTAATAAGAAACTGCGTTGCGAAATTTCAAAGAAAATTCCATAAATTTGTTGATTTCTATTTTTGAGGTTGAAGGTGTTAATTCCATAGGCCGTTTATACTACGCTGGAGCAGGTTGTAAAAATATCTTTCGCTTAATAAGTAGAAAAAAAATAACGAAATAAAAAGCTTCCTAATTGTAGTTTGATGTGTTTTCTTTTAAAATTTCAAGAATATTGATGTAGATTTTGAGGGTTTGTATTACTATACACATAGATTCGAAAAAGTTGTGAAAAAACAAATATATAACAAATAAATGTTTATCAAAAGCAAGTTACTTTTCTACCTAACTGGATAATTTTTTAGTGTTTTTATTTAATGTAACATGTTTATTCAGCTTGAAAACAGTGTTTACCGATGTTTTGGAAAATTTTAAATGGCGCCCGACTCTTGAAACGGTAAGTTTGGGGAAAAGAGTTAAAAATAAAAAAGTAGACAAAATACTGCTAGAAACTCGCTCAATATATGTTACCGTGACATAGGCTGACATATATTCGGTGAGTTTTTAACAGTATTTTGTATAGTTTTTATTTTTTATTTTTAACTCCTTTTCTCAAATTTACCGTGTCAAAGAGAGTCGGGCCGGGCGCCATTTTTAATTTTCCAATACATTGGTAAACATTGTACGTTTTTCAAGCTGAATAAACATGTTACATTAAATAAAAACACTAGAAAATTATCCAGTTAGGTAGAAAAGTAACTTATCTTGCCTTTGATAACATTTATTTGTTATATATTTGTTTTTTGACAACTTTTTCGAATCTATGTATAAACGAGATTTTGATACTTATTTTGATTTTGAAAAAAAACATTTGTGGCTGTTCGCAGTAAAACATAGTTTTGAACTGCGAATTAAAACAAATTTAAATAATAAAAGTGCATGCAAGCTATATATCTACAAAAGTTTATTTTGTTTTTTTAACCATGTTTTTAAATTTGACGAGAAATGTGAGAAATTGCAACAGATTCATAATGCCGAATTGGTTGGGATTGTTGTTATTATACATTCTGAAAACCAAATAGTTCTAAACTAATGTTATTCTGATAACAAAATATAACATAAGAACATTTATATTCATATTTTCATGTTTTTCTTAATTTGTTCTGGAATAAAAATTAAAGAACGCGTGTTGTTTACACTGTGCTATTGCTGATTCTACAGGCTGGAGCTGCTGCTGCTGCTTCTAGTAATACTAACTTCATTTGACCAAATTCGAGAAATAGAAACAATTTTTTTTTCGGGTAGGTCCTTTTAAATTATCAATTACCGCGGTCCTACTCAACATAAAATAATTGATAAAGATAGTAAAAAGATTGATTTACTTACTACTGGGTGTCTGAAGAATTTTTTTTTCAAAATGTTCGATACTCATCATATTAAAGTCTTATTTTTAACACAACAAAAAAAGAAATGGTCAAAAATATTTCGGGCACTTGACAGTATTAAGATTAACACCTCTACTGATTGGTTCCCAAATTTCATGACAAAATTCTTCATACAATCACGGTACGGACCTTTAGAAAACAGGGGGGGTCATTACAAAACCTCACCGAAAACGCCATTTTATGACGTTCACATTTTTATCACTTTATTTGCTTAAAACTCTTAAAATATATAATGTACATTCATATTTATTAATTCATTTGAAAGTATATTCATTTCCGAACAAAACAGTAATTTGAAGATTTGAAGTGCTTTGGTTTAAAAAATATGGCTATTTTAGTAGAACTACCTTGAAATCTGTGATTATCCAAAGCGTTTTTTCGTCCGTGTGTATTACTACTTATTATTAACAGGCAATATGAGTTGGAACAAATACATTGAGGATATTGCCAAGGCTGCTACAAAGAAAGTGGGCTCTTTCTACTGTGCTAGAAAATTACTCACACCTGAGTATAAGCAACTATTTGCCCATGTAAGGAGTATTTTTACAACATCTGGAATGGTACTTCTACCACTAGTCCCTCAATCTTAGATAAGGTACAAAAAAAAAAGAGTCTCCAATCTAATAGGTTCATCACTATCAGCCAAACTTCAACCTCTGTCCCATCACTGCAATGTTGCATCTCCGCTTTACAAGTAATTTAATGGAATGTGCTCTGATGAACTCACAGCACTTGATCCCCCTTGAGGAATATACTCCCAACCAATCTGGGAAGCAGCAAAATCTCACCCCTTCACTATTGAGGTCCTTAGATGCTGGAATGCCTTTCTACTCTAATAGTTTCTTCTCTTGAACTGTCAGACTTTGGAATTCCTTCGATGTTTCTTGCTTCCTTGATTGTACTAATACATAAAAGTTTAAATGTAATGTGAACAAACATCTCGCTTCTCAACTTTTCACAATCCCTTATTAGACATGATCCAAAACAGTAGCCCCTTTCAGTCAAGTGGCAATACGCCTTGGTTGGGGATAAGAAATGGAAAAAACAAGCTGTGCGTGCGTGGACCCCCTCTTGTGCTGTATGTTAGATGACGCCACAAAAAATAGTGAAGAAATGATGAATGTGAGAAGCGTGAAGGGCTAATGTTGCCTTCACATTTTCGCCAAGTTTCAGAAAAATCTAATGGATGGGCAAAAAGTGTCATTTTTTTGCAATTTTGGGGCATTTGTGACCCTTTGAGCTTCTGGAACGCTGAATCCCAGTGAAAATTAACAAACATTGCAGTTTCATACCTTAAGACATGTATATTTGAATTCAACAATATGAAAAACTACTATATAGACATACATATCAAGTTTTTGAGTAATATGAAAAAAGAGCTCCAAAAATATGTTTTTTTAGCCCTAAAAATCCAAGAGGAATGCGAATCAGAATTTTGCCAGGGTCAACCATACTGAATTTATATTAAGAACAATGGCCTCCACATTTTGGCCAAGTTTCAGGAAAATCTAATGGATGGATCAATTGGGGCATTTTTTACCTCTTTTGAGCCCCTGGGGATGCCGAATCCCAGCGTAAATGGATAACAGTGCAGTTTCAGGTCTTAACACATGTATATTTGAGTTGACCACGGTGAAAACCCACTATATAGTCAGATATATCAAGTTTTTGTCGAGAAATATGAAAAAAAGAGGCACAAAAAGAGGCGTTTTTAGCACTGAAAGTCCCCGGAGACACGAACAAGAATTTTGCCAGGGTCACCCATACTGAATTTATATTAAGAACAATGGGCTCCACATTTTGGCAAGTTTCAAAAAAATAATGGATGGATCAAATGTTATGGGGCAAAATTTTTGACCTATTTTGAGCCCCTGGGGGCGCAACGGGAATTTTTGTAAAAAAAAGTTTTTCTCTGTGCACATCTATTTAATGAAATATAATTTGTGGCAAAATTTCAGGAAAAACTAATGGATGGTTATCTGGCAATAGTCTGGACTAATGAACGCACGAACTCACGGACACACAGATGTCACTGAAAACATAGGTCCTTCTCCGATAAATCGGGGGACCAATACAATATTTATTACTTGCTGTTAATGTCCCAGCCTTGTCCAGGAAAAGAGATTAAGTACAGAATAGTTATCATGGTTATGAATTTGGGTTATTGTTTTATGCAAATGAAGGTAACATATTTTGCTTGTAAATATGTGGAACAAAGTTTTGGACTTTATAAAAAGTAAATCATTATATTTTTCTGGAGTTTGTGACTGAAATGCAACAGGAATTTTTTGATTCAAGTAACATAGATGCAATGTGTTTATTTACTTCATAACATTTGCTAATTTTAAATCTGTCTAGTTTCAAGCTTTAATTAAAAAAAAAACAAAAAAAAACATACTGCCGAAATGTAATTTAGCATGAAAATTCTTTAAAAGAATGTAATGGTGTGGAGAATATTTTTATTTTTTTGATTTGAACAACCTGATTTGTGCACAAATATTTGTAACAAAGTTTGTATGTTACTCCAAAGAAAAATATTTACAAAATCATGTATGACTGAAACGTAACAAAATTTCATCTAGAATAATCCGAGTAAAAAAGAAATTGCATGGTTAATTTTTTGGTGGGTGAGGTGTGGAATTGACTTGGTATTGCTGAAAAAAATTATTACATAACCACATTTTTTAATTAAAAAAAAAATGATAGCATCTAAACATATTTCAACAACACTTTGAAAGTTGAAATAAAGTATCCTCACTTGAAGAAACTTGGCTTCAAAAGTAAAATCCGATTGCATAGTGGGAATGCCTGGTTTCTTTTCATACTTTTTTGAAAAGTTTAAAATCTTCAGAAAGTTTGTCACAAAAATTATAATATTTCATTCAACTCTTGTATATGTATAGTTCTGTGCATTTGTGCAAAAAAAAAAAAAAAAAAATAGCGAAATCGTTTGTATGCATCCGTTTCTAGGTTTAAGTAAAAAAAAAATATCCCATAAGTTTTATGAAACGACTCCAATTAGTCATATGCGATTCTCATGCTAACACATATGGATCCGTGTGGTTCTTAGAGAATGCAGAGTTTGAGTACACTACTATAATTTTTAAGTGATTAAAACATTTCTATAAAATTTCAAAAACACTTTCACATGAAAACAAAAAAATGCTTACGTGCATCAGAATTTGGGAATCCAATTTTTTTCTTTGACAGAACAATTCTCAAGACATGTTTTCGTTCATCTTTGCGTGGCCGACCACGACCACGATGCGATACTAATAATCATAAAAAGAGAACAAGAAAATTGAAAACATTCATGAAATGTTTCAGCATTTTCGAGACGCAATGTGTAACAAAGAAAGTACAAGGTGAAATTCAATTGCATGTGATACTCTTTTGGAGGTTGAAAGTTTGATCCTCAGTGCGGATCAGTACTACGAATACAATTGCAAATTATTTAAACCATTACCTGGTCATGGCTGATGGAAGAAGAGCACGTTACCTTTTTGGATTAAATAAACGGTTCCATATGAAATTCTATGTAGATTCTAGAGTTTGACAGAAACATTGCAGAGTTCAACAATATACACATGAAAAAGTTCAGTGATTAACAACCAAAACATTGTGAGAATAACACTCAAGATGAGAACAGTTGTCTAAAGCATTTCTCTTAACAAATACCCCGGATATCTTAGCACTAAGTGAGACTAACCTACACTCCTCCATTCCCTCTAACCACTTTAACATGCCTGGATATCTCCCACTCTGCCGTAAGGACTCTGACAGACATATGCACGGACTTGGAGTTTACATTCGTAATACCCTTCCCTTGACTAGAGAAACAAACCTAGAAACAGATGATCAAGCCTTTATGTGCTTTAGACTAAACGTGCAACACAGTATTAGCTACTATTATTTTCTCTACCGCTCTCCCTCGACTCAGGACTGCTCCATAATAAACAAAGTATCTGACAGCATAGACACGGCACTGTCCCTCGACACTAGCGCACAAATACATGTGTTTGGTGACTTTAATGTCCACCACAAAAACTGGCTTGGATTCTCTACTCACACAGATGCAGTGGGCAGCACAACCCATAGCTTCGCTATATCTCACTCCCTATCACAAATTGTTACGTTTCCAACCAGTTTCCCTGACCAGGAAGAACAACACGCATCACTTCTGGATCTGTTTTTGACCACAGTTCCCGATGACTGCATAGCGAAGGCCCACAGCCCACTCGGGAACGCTGATCATGCAGTGATAATGGTTGAAATCGCCCTAAACTCTAGACCCAAAACTGAAGAGCCAGTGCTCAAAACAACGAGATATTATAATAAGGCTGACTGGGAAGCCATCAGGGAACTAATTAGAGATGCTCCATGGAAAAATATTTTCTCTCTCCCTGCTGAACAATGTCCAAACGAGACCACTGACTGGTTCAAAACTGCAATCGAAGCGCATGTTCCCATGCGGAAATTTTATAGTAAGCCCCACTCTCCCCAATGGTTTACGTCGACTTGTGCAACTGCCATTACTCAAAAGCAGCATGCATACCGTAGGTTTAACCGACATAAGTCCAGTTCAAACAGACTGAAGTATATAGAAGCTAGAAATAACGTTAAGAAAGAAATAGCGACAGCTAAGAGAGAATTTACGGAAACCACTAAAAAGCGCATTGAAGCACAAAAACTAGGAACTCGAGACTTCTGGAAAATCTACAACAGTGTAGTAAATAATGGGCAATCAACAATTCCCCCACTAGCGAACAATCACGAGGTTGTCTCCTCAGCAACCGACAAGGCTAACATGCTTGCCAGTCGGTTTGCCTCAAACTCCACACTGGACCCTTCCAACCACCCCCTACCTGACTTTCCTATGCGGACAGACGCCACACTAGACGATCTGAAAACCACCCCTGCTCAGGTGCATGCTATCATAAAAAACCTTGACACCTCAAAAGCATGTGGACCCGATCTTATCCCAGCTGTGCTATTAAAAAAGTGCTCAGCCGAAGTAGCTCCAGTTCTCTCCAAACTCTACAACAAATGTCTTAATGAAGCTTGCTTTCCGGGCTGTTGGAAAACTGCTTCTGTTGTACCAGTATTCAAGAATTCTGGCGAAAGGACAGACCCATCAAATTATCGCCCCATTAGCCTCCTCCCACTTTTTGCCAAAATATTTGAGACCATAATTAACCATGCTCTAGTCCATCATCTTACAGATGCTAAACTACTGACTGACAAACAATATGGATTTAGACAAGCCCGTTCCACAGCAGACATCCTCACCGTGATCTCTGAATGTATATACCATTCACTGGACAAAGCGGGGGAAGGCAGAGCGGTAGCTCTAGATATATCTAAGGCTTTTGACAGGGTATGGCATGAGGGTCTCCTCAGTAAAATCAGATCATACGGTATCACTGGTAGAATACTTAACATAATTAAATCCTTCTTAGATAAGAGAAAAATCCAGGTAGTCCTCGACGGTCGCACATCTAAACAATATGATATAAATGCGGGAGTGCCCCAGGGTTCTATCCTTGGACCTCTATTGTTCCTGATATTCATAAATGACCTCCCCGACAACATTGCCTCTGAGATGGGTATATATGCTGATGACACTACACTCTATGGCAGACACGACAGGAAGACGAATGAGCACATTTCTAAAGAAATGGCAGAAACACTAGAGGAAGACGTCCAATCTGTAGTGGAATGGGGACAAAAGTGGTTGGTCGCGTTCAATGCTGCCAAGACTAAACTAGTTTCATTCAATAATTACAAGAAACCCTCTCTACCACCCATAGCAATGGCCAACGACTCTTTAGCTGAGAATCCATCTTTCAAACTCCTTGGCCTAACGTTCACAGGAAACATGAGTTGGAACAATTACATTGAAGGCATTGCCAGGGCCGCTGCAAGAAAGGTAGGCTCTCTCTACCGTGCTAGAAAACTACTAACACCCGAAAGTATCCTGTACCTCTATAAGGCCACCATTCGCCCATGTATGGAGTATTGCTGCCACATCTGGGCTGGTGCATCTGCTACTAGTCTCTCGCTCCTTGACAAGGTTCAAAAGAGAGTCGCAAACCTGATAGGCCCTGAACTGGCATCTAAGCTTCAGCCTCTGTCCCATCGACGAAATGTTGCATCCCTCTGCCTTTTCTACAAGTATTTTAGTGGTGAATGCTCTGACGAACTGCAATCACTTGTGCCCCCACGACGCGAGCACCCTCGACAAACCCGACAGGCTACTAGATCCCAACCCCACACTGTAGAGGTCCTTAGATGTAAAAGATCTTTTTACTCCAATAGTTTCTTCCCCAGAACCGCAAGACTCTGGAATTCCATTCCAGGTCCCTGCTTCCCCAACAGTACTGACGTGCAGAAGTTCAAGTGTAACGTGAACCGACACCTTGCTGCCCAAATCCCTACATAGTACCCCAGTAGTTGTTGCCCCTGATAGTAGCCCCCTACACCAAAGTGGCAATTTGCCTTGTTTGGGGTGAAAATGTAATAAAAAAAAAAAAAAAAAATAATCCAATACTTATTCATGAAATGTTATTTTGAAAAGCAAAAAAAGTGAATAACAAACTTTTTGCGATCCGATCACCTGTGTGATTGTGCTACGATCAAACACAAGATGAGGTACTTGATGTAAATCAGTTAAGTTTGTGTGCATGTATGTGTGATACCGTCACGTAACGTAGAAAGAGAAACTTCAAACGTTCGTAAGTCCAACAATTTTCTTCTTGGCCTGATCTACTCTCGCTCAGCTCCAACCCCAATCTATCTGATCTCTACCAGCGAATCTCCAAGCCACCAACTAACACTGTCCTCAACTGTTGCAAACGGAAGACTATCCATGAACAGTCTCTAAGTGTCCATAAACTGTCAAAAACTCAATGCCACTTTGAAAACAGACCGTAAACTCTAAACATATTGACCTCTTCTGTCCCAATCACAGCCTCAGCTTAATTAACAATCTTATTTCCTGTGTTTTGTGTGCCATGGTGAACAACTTCCTATACCTTTGTTCTGCTGATAAAAATTATTTCCTCTTTTTTCTGTTATATTGTTTTCTTTGTTTATTTCCCAGCATTTGGGGAAGGAGCATCAATAATATAACAATTTGCAGCTTATTTAATTTTGAATCATTTTTGGTGAAAAGATTTCATGTCTTCATACTGTTCATTTTAATTAGTCATTCATTATTTAAATTTGGGTCCAATATTTTTTGTGCCATACACAGTACAAATTCTAATTAACCAATAGAATATCCACAGGTATTACAACAAGGGTCAGAGTAGACATGGGCAGTGTCATGATAAACAACTGACATTGCACTTCGCAAAGCTACAACAGGATACAGTTTCATGTAACAAGCAGGACAGACACGTTGACAAGTGTTATGGGGGTAAGCTGATATACTTATTTCTGGAATAATGGACTTATCCAGAGACTATAGATATAGTTACATTTAACACATTATTGGGAAGCAATCAGAGACATTCATTTGCTTGCAATCACTTGTCAGTTGAGGTTCTGACCTCGACAATCAGCTCGGCAAAAACTGGGTCATTTTGGTGGCTTTTTTCCTGGTGGGCTGAGGCATCGTTCTGGGTAATTCTATGAGTTTTACCCTCCCAGACCTTGCCTCCTGTCTTTCAGGTTGAGTAAGTTTATTGCTTACTTCCTGAGGAACCCTAAGTGGGAAATGACAACGGTGCTGTCGAGGCAAGTTTTAAAAAGACAGAGTAATCATCCTTTGGGGCAGTGGCTTGCCTTTCTTCACCCTCCTGATCTTGTGTCACATTTTCCTGTGATGTGAGGAAGTAAATATCGTGTCTTGTAGCAGTTATGGCCCCTAAATTTATGATTGGTATTTTTGTAACACACTTTTACTAATAGAAATTTTTTTGTTAATTATACCTGTGTTTGTATTGATTATTACTGGCTTTCAAGGTTACAACACTGGTGACAAGTGATTTAAAACTTACACCGCCTACAACACTAGCAGCAATGATTCGTGAACTACACTTCATGAAACCAACACTGAGGATTTATTATTCGAACATTACCTAAACGTATGTCATACACACACTGAAAGCAAATATTCAAAAATTTCATTCTACAATCCTGGAGACAAGGAATGTTAATTTATTCATTCCAACACTTTTTTTTTTTTAATTTTAATCTTTTTCCATTTTTCTGCAAGATTACACAGAAGGCTTATTTTGAAAAAATATACAACAAATATTTTGCATATAAAACAAAAGCAAATGCTAAAAATGTTTAAAATATATGTTGCTGTGATGCAATAAGCAAACATTTGTCAGGAGTTCTGCTCAGCAACATTGACATAACTCACATCCGCATGTTGGAAATTTATATCATTTGGACCACTATCCTCATCTTGGATGTTATTCTCAACATTTTGACGGATGTAACCTTCAACCTTCTTCAAATGTATCCTGTTAAACTTTAGAATTTGTACAGAATTTGGAACTGAACCTTTTATTTAATCCATCAGCCATAACCAAGTAGAAATCTTATGCGATTTTTAATTATATTTTTAGTATCACATATACTGAAAATTAAACCTTCAACTTCAAGAATACTATCATTTTGGACCAATTATTACTTAACATTTTATCGATTATACAGGGTGACCCCAAAAAAAACAAAAGCTAAATGGAGGCCATCTAGAACATATGCTGTAGAACAGAGAAAAAAAGGCCAAAGACCCTAGTGTTTTGATATTTTTTTTTACACAGTGGTCACCACTTATCAAGGCCCGGAAGCCACTCAAGGATAAGGGTTATTGCAATTGTATCCTATACCTCTATAAGGCAACCATTTGCCCATGTATGGAGTACTGTTGTCACATCTGGGCTGGTGCATCTGCTGCTTGTCTCTCGCTCCTGGACAGGATTCAAAAGAGAGTCGCCAACCTGATAGGTCCTGAACTGTCATCTAGGCTTCAGCCTCTGTCCCATCGACGAGATGTTGCATCCCTCTGCCTGTTCTACAAATACTTTAATGGTGAATGCTCTGACGAACTGCAAACACTTGTACCGCCCCGACGTAACTACCCCCGACAAACCCGACAAGCTACTAAGTCTCATCCCTTTACAGTAGAGATCCCTAGGTGCAAGAAAGCCTTTTACTCCAATAGTTTCTTCCCCAGAACTGCGAGTCTTTGGAACTCCCTTCCGGGATTCTGCTTTCCCAACTGCAATGATATGCAGAAGTTCAAGTGTAATGTTAACAAACATCTTTCTACTCATCTCCCTTCATAATACCCCGCTAATTAAGTCCCTAATAGTAGCCTCCTGCTTCAAAGTAGCACTGTGCCTTGTTTGGGGTGAAAATTGAATAAAAAAAAAAAAAAAAAGTACATTACGTTAGTGTGGAGATGTTTTGAATATAATAAACTAGTCATGACGAAAGTTTCATTTCATTCGGACAAAACACTAAGAAACGGGGCCTAATTAGAGTTGGGGCCCGTTTTTTGGGGGGGTTACCCTGTAATACAGGTACACATATACACATATATATATGTATATATAGCAATACACATGAAAAAATTGAAATAGCTTGAAATATTTCAATATTGGTATGCATAGAAAGAGCTTGATGAACTAAGAAAGGATCTTTTTAAATTTTTTAAATCTGGTTAAAATTAAGGAAGTTATGGCTATTTTTGTGCCTCACACGTTTGGATATTTTTCCCTCTTTAAGACCATATGCGTTTCGTCACATTTTTTGCACTACTTTTTCAGTAAAAATGTCATATCTTTGTTAAACACAAGACTAAGAAATAAAATTTACCATATAAGTGTATTTTTGTACAAGGAATCAGAATATGCAACTGAAAATCTCCCAAAGTTTATGGTTTCCAAATAATCTGCAGTAAATGTGCATAAATATGCAGCAATTCCTTAAAAATGCCATGTATCCATAAACAGAAAAGAAGTTGGAGAACTCAATGTTGAATTGTAATGTGCTTTATGAACAAAAACTTAAATCTAAACATAAGACCATTTAAAAATGAATACATTGCAATATTTCTTTGGTATTATTGTAGATTAACACCTTCTGTTTAACCCCACTCAACTCCTCCTGACCACCCCTCCAAAATGTGATTCTACCTTTTTAGGAAATTATGTATAAAATGCCATGAAAAACTTTAATGAAAGATAAACAAATTATTTTAGAATTGAAAAATGTAAAATAATTTCCTAATATAGGTCATTCTAGCATTTTAGGGCAGTTAACTGTTTTTTTTTCTATGGGAAAATATGCATGCTTTTTTTTTTTTTTTTTTTTTAAAGATGATTATGTGTAGTTTTAAGAGGGTTTCTATGCAATGAGAATATGGGGAGGGTTGCCATTCGGACTTTGAATTAATTGTAGGAGCTAAGGAAAATTATGTGTGAACATACTGAAAACTTGACAGAGACAAAGCTAACAAAAACAATATTAGAGGGGGGAGTGGTTAGTTTCACAAAAATTTAATGTAAAATAATTCACCATTTCCTGCCCATTCTAGCATTTTAGGACAGTTAACCAATTTATTTTTATGTGTATTTTTCTTTAAGGAAGGATCTATTTTTTGTCTGTTTGTTTTAGATGCTTGTATGTGGCTTACAGAGGTATTTTGTTTGGGGGGGGGCTTGCCACTCGAACTTAGTGTTATTGTTAGGGTTAAAGAGTGTTTTAGGAATACGAACCGTTACTTCATTTTTGTTTTGTTGTCCTAACTGCAAAATGCCGTTTCCATTTCAAATAAATATTTTACAGAAAGTTATATGTGTGTGTGTGTGTTTGTGTGTATTCGACAGGTAAATAAGTCAGCAAATGTTATATTTAGTTTTAATTTAATAAGAAACTGCGTTGCGAAATTTCAAAGAAAATTCCATAAATTTGTTGATTTCTATTTTCGAGGTTGAAGGTGTTAATTCCATAGGCCGTTTATACTACGCTGGAGCAGGTTGTAAAAATATCTTTCGCTTAATAAGTAGAAAAAAAATAACGAAATAAAAAGCTTCCTAATTGTAGTTTGATGTGTTTTCCTTTAAAATTTCAAGAATATTGATATAGATTTTGAGGGTTTGTATTACTATACACATAGATTCGAAAAAGTTGTCAAAAAAACAAATATATAACAAATAAATGTTATCAAAAGCAAGTTACTTTTCTACCTAACTGGATAATTTTTTAGTGTTTTTATTTAATGTAACATGTTTATTCAGCTTGAAAACAGTGTTTACCGATGTTTTGGAAAATTTAAAATGGCGCCCGACTCTTGAAACGGTAAGTTTGGGGAAAAGAGTTAAAAATAAAAAAGTAGACAAAATACTGCTAGAAACTCGCTCAATATATGTTACCGTGACATAGGCTGACATATATTCGGTGAGTTTTTAACAGTATTTTGTATAGTTTTTTTTTATTTTTAACTCCTTTTCTCAAACTTACCGTGTCAAAGAGAGTCGGGCCGGGCGCCATTTTTAATTTTCCAATACATCGGTAAACATTGTACGTTTTTCGAGCTGAATAAACATGTTACATTAAATAAAAACACTAGAAAATTATCCAGTTAGGTAGAAAAGTAACTTATCTTGCCTTTGATAACATGTATTTGTTATATATTTGTTTTTTGACAACTTTTTCAAATCTATGTATAAACGAGATTTTGATACTTATTTTGATTTTGAAAAAAAAGCATTTGTAGCTTTTCGCAGTAAAACATAGTTTTGAACAGCGAATTAAAAGAAATTTAAAGAATAAAAGTGCATGCAAGCTATATATCTACAAAAGTTTATTTTGTTTTTTTAACCATGTTTTTAAATTTGACGAGAAATGTGAGAAATTGCAACAGATTCATAATGCCGAATTGGTTGGGATTGTTGTTATTATACATTCTGAAAACCAAATAGTTCTAAACTAATGTTATTCTGATAACAAAATAGCTCTAATTAAACATAAGAACATTTATACTCATATTTTCATGTTTTTCTTAATTCGTTCTGGAATAAAAATTAAAGAACGCGTGTTGTTTACACTGTGCTATTGCTGATTCTACAGGCTGGAGCTGCTGCTGCTTCTAGTAATACTAACTTCATTTGACCAAATTCAAGAAATAGAAACAATTTTTTTTTCGGGTAGGTCCTTTTAAATTATCAATTACCGCGGTCCTACTCAACATAAAATAATACTTTTAATTGATAAAGATAGTAAAAAGATTGATTTACTTACTACTGGGTGTCCGAAGAATTTTTTTTTCAAAATGTTCGATACTCGTCATATTAAAGTCTTATTTTTAACACAACAAAAAAAGAAATGGTCAAAAATATTTCGGATACTTGACAGTATTAAGATTAACACCTCTACTGATTGGTTCCCAAATTTCATGACAAAATTCTTCATACAATCACGGTACGGACCTTTAGAAAACAGGGGGGGTCATTACAAAACCTCACCGAAAACGCCATTTTATGACGTTCACATTTTTATCACTTTATTTGCTTAAAACTCTTAAAATATATAATGTACATTCATATTTATTAATTCATTTGAAAGTATATTCATTTCCGAACAAAACAGTAGTAATTTGAAGACTTGAAGTGCTTTGGTTTAAAAAATATGGCTATTTTAGTAGAACTACCTAGAAATCTGTGATTATCCAAAGCGTTTTTTCGTCCGTGTGTATTACTAGTATATATATCTATCAGGGTTGTGAATTCCATAATAGAAGTGTTGATTGAATTTTAAAATAAAACACGTATGAGATATGTTTGGAAGTCAAATTACAATATTATGAAAAACATACATATTTGTTTAAAATTTATATATTTCGAAGTCATACTATTTCCTCAGAATTTTGCACATTTTTCTTTCTTTTTTTCCACGATGTTAAGGTAGAGAAAACAAAAATCAGTAAAATATAGATTACATGCCCTACCTTCCCTTGCTTTATCCAGTGCATGGTATATACGTTCTGAGATTACAGTTAGGATATCTGCAGTAGAACGGGCTTGCCTAAATCCATATTGTTGATCAGACATAAGTTTAGCAACTGTAAGGTGGTGAACTAGAGTTCGATTAATTATGAACTCCAATATTTTAGCGAAAAGAGGGAGGAGGCTAATGGGGCGATAATTTAATGGGCAATTTTTTTGCCAGAATTCTTGTTAACTGGTACCACAAAGAAGCAGTTTTCCAACAGTGAGGGAAGCAAGATTTGTTAAGGCATTTGTTGAAAAGTTTGGAGAGAACTGGAGCAACTTCAGCCAATCATTTTTTTAATAGTACAGCCAGAATGAGATCAGGTCCACATGCTTTTGAGGTGTCTAGGTTTTTTATATAATGCATTTGAGAAGGGGTGATTTTCAGATCATCTAGTGTGGTTTCTATCCACAAAGGAAAATCAGGGACGGAGTGGTTTGCTGGGTCCAATGTAGAGTTTGAAGCAAACCAACTGGCCAGCATGTTAGCTTTCTCAGTTGTTGTGCAAGCAACCTCATGATTGTTGGATAATGTGGGAATTGTTGATTGCCCATTATTTACTACACTGCTGTAGATTTGCCAGAAATCACGGGTTCCTAATTTCTGCACTTCAATGTTTTTTCTGGTGGTTTCAGTGTATTCCCTCTTAGCTGTCACTATTTTTTTTGTTACAATTACTTCTATATACTTTTGTCTATTTGTACTGGACTAATGTCAGTTAAATCTGTGGTATGCATGCTGCCTTTAAGCAATGCCAGTTGCACAAGTAGAAGTAAACCATTAGGGGGAAGTGGGGTTTGTTACAGAACTTCCATGTGGAAATGTGCTTCCATTGCCGCTGTGAACCATTCAGTGGTTTTATTTGTGCACTATTCTCCATGGGACATCTCTGATGGGATTCCTGATGGCTTCTCAGTCAGCCTTCTTATAATACCTTGTCGTTTTGAGCAATGGCTTTTCAGCTTTGGGTCAAGAGTTTTCAGTAATTTCTACCATCATCACAGCGTGATCAGCATTCCCGAGTGGGCTATGGGTTACACAATCATCGGGAACTGTGGTCAGAAATAGATCTAAAAGTAAGGCTTGTTGATCTTGTTGATCTGGGAGACGGGTCAGAAACATAACTGTTTGTGATAAGGAATGAGATATAGAAAAGCTATGTCTTATGCTAATCAGCTGTGTCTGCAAGTAAAGAAACCAAGCCAATTACTGTGGTGGGCATTAAAATCACCAAATACATGTACTTGCGTGCTAGTACCAAGGGAAAGTTCTGTATCTATGCTGTCAGAGACTTGGTTGATTAAGGTACAGTCTTGGGTCAAGGGAGACCTGTAGAGAAAATATCTCGTCCATCATCATCAACGCTCTGATCCCCAGCTGGCATCAATTGTGATGGATGGCTCTCGTCTGGGTGAGGCCCCGTGTTTTGACAAGCTTCTGGGTTTGACCTTTACTCCTGATCTGAAATGGAACACGTACATCAAGTCTGTTGCCAAGGTCGCTGGAAAGATGGTGGGATCCTTCTACCGCTCCAGAAGATATCTCACTACTGATGCAATTCTCTATCTATATAAAAGCCAAGTACGGCCAAGGATGGAATACTGTTGCCATATCTGGGCAGGAGCTGCCAAAAACAGCCTATCATGCCTTGACAGAGTACAAAATAGACTTCGTGGTTTAGTGGGGGATGCCCTTTTCTCTACCCTGCAACCCCTCTCCCACAGAAGAGACGTTGCAAGCCTATCCTTGTTTTATCGTTATTTTCATGGCAGGTGCTCGTCTGAACTCCAATCCCTGGTCCCCCCTCGCCAATCTTTCACGAAAAACACCCGTCTAGCTGAATCCACTGTGAAAAATTTCCCCCACTCTATATCTGTGCCTAAATCAAAACGCGGATTTCATGAACAAAGCTTCTTTCTTAGAACTGCACGCCTGTGGAACTGTTCAGTCTGCCTGCTTCCCTCCGGACTACAACTTGGATGTCTTCAAGTCTAATGTTAACAAATTCCTAATGAACCGCTCCCTTAAGTAAACACTTCATCAAATCTCCTCACTAACGTAATGTACTTGCAATAACCCTTATCCCTGAGTGGCTTCCGGGCCTTGATAAGTGGTGATCTCTGTGTAAAAAAAAAAAATTTAAAAAAAAAATAAAAATAAAAAAATAAATGTTTATTTATCTACCAAGTTGATTGCAAAAATAGATTACGAATTTGTACTCATTCTTAGTTCGTGAGAGGGGAATCTATCACCATACTTTCCCTTAAACACGTCCGTTGGACTTTTATTAAGTAGAATACTTAATATTTTTTTTTTTTTTTTTTTTTTTTTTTTTAATGGAGAGTAGAAAACGCATTGTGGATGTGTTATCGGCAGCTCCTGTTACTTTCGCTTCTTCTTATTTGTCCCTCAGTCCTCATTTTTTAATGAGTGATTTTTCTGACAAAGGGAGAAGAAAAAGCTGTTTTCTAGGTTGGCAGTATTTTGCGCGAACAGTTGGCAGAGATGGCGGAAATTTTCTGTTTCTATGTCTATCCTTGTAGCCATGTCACTAGTAAGGGTGCTGGAGGTAAACGTTTTGTCTGGGCTGACGTTATCCGCCTGATAGTCAGGGACCCGAACCTTGGATTAACCACCAAGGAGGCTGTCCTATCAGCAGGTGCAAAGTACTGGGGCTGCTGTATTGCCATTTGGTGAATGGATTCTGGACCATGCAGTAGCTTCTGGTGTGGCCTCTCGATGCCATACTAGTGGGTAATTGTTACGGCTTTACCTTATCATTAGCTACAAATAAAAAAATTTTTTTTAAATTCTTCGTTTCTTTTTCTCTCTTAGTTTCCCCTCTCTGTCCTGCTCTAAGTAAATCTGACGACCTAGTCCACAAATTCCAAAAATTCATCATGACAAGTTTACAGAAAAAATACACGATTAAACCCGGTTCTCCAACTTCCAACGTAGACCCCTACTACCATGTCTCCTTCTCCAACATCAGGGGTCTACGTTCTAACCTTCCAGAGGTTGAAACCCAATTACAGGAGACTAAACCAGACCTTTTATTTTCAAGAATTCTGGCGAAAGGACAGACCCATCAAATTATCGCCCCATTAGCCTCCTCCCACTTTTTGCCAAAATATTTGAGACCATAATTAACCATGCTCTAGTCCATCATCTTACAGATGCTAAACTACTGACTGACAAACAATATGGATTTAGACAAGCCCGTTCCACAGCAGACATCCTCACCGTGATCTCTGAACGTATATACCAATCACTGGACAAAGCGGGGGAAGGCAGAGCGGTAGCTCTAGATATATCTAAGGCTTTTGACAGGGTATGGCATGAGGGTCTCCTCAGTAAAATCAGATCATACGGTATCACTGGTAGAATACTTAACATAATTAAATCCTTCTTAGATAAGAGAAAAATCCAGGTAGTCCTCGACGGTCGCACATCTAAACAATATGATATAAATGCGGGAGTGCCCCAGGGTTCTATCCTTGGACCTCTATTGTTCCTGATATTCATAAATGACCTCCCCGACAACATTGCCTCTGAGATGGGTATATATGCTGATGACACTACACTCTATGGCAGACACGACAGGAAGACGAATGAACACATTTCTAAAGAAATGGCAGAAACACTAGAGGAAGACGTCCAATCTGTAGTGGAATGGGGACAAAAGTGGTTGGTCGCGTTCAATGCTGCCAAGACTAAACTAGTTTCATTCAATAATTACAAGAAACCCTCTCTACCACCAATAGCAATGGCCAACGACTCTTTATCTGAGAGTCCATCTTTCAAACTCCTTGGCCTAACGTTCACAGGAAACATGAGTTGGAACAATTACATTGAAGGCATTGCCAGGGCCGCTGCAAGAAAGGTAGGCTCTCTCTACCGTGCTAGAAAACTACTAACACCCGAAAGTATCCTGTACCTCTATAAGGCCACCATTCGCCCATGTATGGAGTATTGCTGCCACATCTGGGCTGGTGCATCTGCTACTAATCTCTCGCTCCTTGACAAGGTTCAAAAGAGAGTCGCAAATCTGATAGGCCCTGAACTGGCATCTAAGCTTCAGCCTCTGTCCCATCGACGAAATGTTGCATCCCTCTGCCTGTTCTACAAGTATTTTAGTGGTGAATGCTCTGATGAACTGCAATCACTTGTGCCCCCACGACGCGAGCACCCTCGACAAACCCGACAGGCTACTAGATCCCACCCCCACACTGTAGAGGTCCCTAGATGTAAAAGATCTTTTTACTCTAATAGTTTCTTCCCCAGAACCGCAAGACTCTGGAATTCCATTCCAGGTCCCTGCTTCCCCAACAGTACTGACGTGCAGAAGTTCAAGTGTAACGTGAACCGACACCTTGCTGCCCAAATCCCTACATAGTACCCCAGTAGTTGTTGCCCCTGATAGTAGCCCCCTACACCAAAGTGGCAATTTGCCTTGTTTGGGGTGAAAATGTAATAAAAAAAAAAAAAAAAAAAAAAAAAAAAACTGGCATTGGACAGGCTATTTCCCTAGAAGAGTTCGCAATTAAAGGATACTCTAACTTAACTTCTAAATCTGACCCCCAAGATCGCCATGGGCATGGAATTTGTGCCTATATTAGGGATAACTTTCCATGTGGTAGGGACATCTCCAGGGAAGATCCTAACTTACCCTATATGTGCTTCCGGGTTGCTTTAGCTCACACTATGGCATTTATATTTACTCTCTATCGCCCCCATAACAGCGGAGTTACTATCTTTCAAAGCATATCTGAGAAAATTGACCAAGTTCTATCTGCTTATCCTTCAGCTAACATTCACGTATGTGGTGACTTCAATGTTCACAACGTCGAATGGTTGACCCACTCTAACAAGACCGATGACGAGGGGAGGTTCTGTCATGATTTCTCCATTGCCTATGACCTCACTCAGATTGTTCAGGAACCCACCCGTGTGCCCGACAATGACGGCCAGTATGCGAGCCTACTAGACCTTTTTCTCACAACTTGCCCTGAACTATGTTCAGTTTCTGTTCTGTCGCCTCTTGGATCTTCCGACCACTCTGTTGTATCAATTAAGATAAAAATGAAATGTAATAAGTCCCCAGACGTACCTCTCCATCGTACAGTATATCGATACACTAAGGCTGACTGGGATAGCTTCCGTACATTTATATCTGATCTACCTCTGCATTCCATGTTTAAAAAGGATGTGTCCTCTATAGTATTAGACCTGACGGAATGGTTAATTGTAGGTATTGACCGTTTCATACCATCGAAAAAGTTTCAGCAAAAACCTAACAGCCAGCCATGGTTCTCTCCAGAATGTGCTGCTGCAATTGCGCACAGAAATCACTTTTTCCACTGTTTCCAACGTAATAGATGTATGAAAACTAAAGCCACTTTCAGGACTGCCAGCAACCATTGTAAGAAAGTAATAAAGAATGCAAGAGAGTTGTATGCTCAATCTGTTAAGTCCAAAGTAGCTGAGCAGCGGCTTGGTTCCCACCAGTTTTGGCAAATAGCAAACAGAATCCTGAACAGAAGCGTGTGCTCCATCCCAACTATTATCAATGGACCTGAGGTAATCTCGTCTGCATCAGAAAAAGCCAAACTCTTTGTCAAGAACTTTGCAGCTAATTCTACCTTTTGCGATCAAGGCCGCTAACCCCCAATATTTCCTCCTGTATCAGAAAACACGCTATGTGATATACGTATATCTGTACGTGATGTTGCCAAGCTAATCAAAAACCTTGATTCCAGTAAAGCAACTGGCCCGGACGGTATTCCAATCATAGTACTCAAAAAACTTCAACCTGAACTAGCGCCCATACTTACAAAACTGTTTAAACGTTGTCTTAAGGAGAATAGTTTCCCATCACCCTGGAAAATTTCATCAGTATGCCCTGTATTAAAGAATTCAGGTGATCGCTCATCCCCCTCTCAGTACAGGCCAATAAGTCTCCTGTGCGTCAGGAGTAAGTTGCTGGAATCTGTGTTAAATAATCAACCATCTCAACAAAAATAACCTTCTTAGTGACACTCAATATGGTTTCCGTTCTGCTAGATCTACAGCAGATGTGTTTACAGTTATATCTCATAGGATTAGCAAATCTCTCGACGGAGGCAACCTTTCTAGGGCAATTGCTCTTGACATATCTAAGGCCTTTGATAGGGTATGGCATAAAGGTTTACTTCATAAGATCTCTAGCTATGGTATTGTTGGAAATGTCTTCTCAATTATTAAATCATTTCTTTCTGATAGGTTCATAAGAGTAGTAGTTGAGAGGCAAAAATCAGAAGCTCACAGTATTAATGGCGGTGTCCCTCAGGGATCCATCCTGGGCCCAACTCTTTTCCTGATCTACATTAATGATCTTCCAAATCACATCCTTACATCATTTGTAGACATCTATGCTGACGACACTACCATTTATGGTACCACATCTAAGACAGTAAACGACCAAGTTCTCTCCAATTCTCTCTCCTCTGATCTTGAGCACGTAGTACAATGGGGTAAGGAGTGGCTGGTTATTTTTAATGCATCTAAAACCAAGCTTCTCTCTTTACATCATCAACATTCTGATCCACATCTGGCATCAATTGAAATGAATGGCTCTCGTCTTCAGGAGGCCTCAAGTTTTGACAAGCTTCTGGGCTTGACCATTACTCCTGATCTTAAATGGAACACGTACATCAAATCTGTTGCCAAGGCCGCTAGAAAAATGGTGGGATCTTTCTATCGATCTGGTAGATATCTCACTGCTGATGCTATTCTCTATCTATATAAAAGCCAGGTACGTCCAAGGATGGAATACTGTTGCCACATCTGGGCAGGAGCTGCTAGAAAGGACTTGTCCTGCCTTGATAGAGTTCAAAATAGACTTCGTAGCCTCGTAGGAGATGTCCTTTTCTCTTCCTTGCAACTTCTATCTCACAGAAGAGATGTTGCGAGTTTGTCTCTGATGTATCGTTATTTTCATAGAAAGTGTTCGACTGAGCTTCAATCTATGGTCCCCCCTCGCCAAACTTTCACAAGAAACACTCGACTAGCTGTAAACACTATCAATAATTCCCCCCACTCTTTATCTGTGCCTAAACCTAAACGTAGATTCCATGAACAAAGCTTCTTTCTTAGAACTGCACGCCTGTGGAATTGTCTTCCGTTTTCCTGCTTTCCGGCTGACTACAATATGGTTGTCTTCAAGTCTAACGTAAATAAGTTCTTGATGAGCCGTTCCATATAAGTTATCAAATTTACCAAATTTTCATTACTAATGATTACTATATTGTCCAATTTCTACTGTACACTCTTTAACCCTTATCCTTGAGTGGCCTCTTGGCCTTGATAATGTGGTGATGCCTATGTAAAAAAAAAAAAAAAAAGTAACTAACGCTATGTTGCAGGCTATTCCATGTTATGGTTTCAAAAAGGTCAAATACAATTTTTAAAGGCCAAACAGCTTAAAAAAAAATTGGTAAATTTGGCTTTAAAAAGGTCAATCTGGCAACCCTGGACAAGAATATGAGAGTGACCTCCCTTTGATGTAGCTTCATTTTCAAACATCATTATAATAATACATGATTATTGTTGTAATGGTATAAGAAAGGAACTCAAAATTCTGACGATTCTTCAACAAAACGTTATGTAAAAATGGGAACATTTGAAAGGGCGTTTATATGGATTTGAAATTTAAAATTAATAACAAAATTAATAATGCAATATTTGTTTTCTTCGAATGACTTCTCATTTTTAGTGTTATTTGCTTAATATTTTGAATGATATAATCTCCAACCGTCTTCAAGTGTATCTTGTTGAACTTGAAAATTTGTCTGTCAAACTCAGAAATCTGCGTGGAATTTCAAACAGAATCGTTTATTCAATCTGCAAGAACATGTGGCATAGTGGATAAAGTACTTGGTAAAATTCGCTAGTAAACTTAGATTCTTCTGGAGGTTGAAAGTTCAATCCACAGTGTGGCCGACCTTCCGAAAAATACAATTTCGAATTACTTAGGACTTCTACATGGCTGATGGAATGAGAGTATGCTACTTCTGTCGATTAAACAAAGCGTTTCGTTTGAAATTCTGTGCAGATTCTTAAGTTGAACAGAAAGATTCTTGAATTTGGCACAATACACCTGAAGAAGGTTGGAGGCTATATCATTTGAAACGTGAAAACAGGATGAGAACAGTAGTCTGGAAAATCTAAATAATACAAATAATCCTCATTAAAAAATTCAGAAACAAAGTGAATATTTGTACTCATAATATTTGAATATGTTCTGCATACAATATGGGAATAATTAAAAAAGAAAGATTTGTGACACTGAAAGAACATGAAACAGGAGTAAGGAAACTGCCAAGACTGAAGACACATGGCCAAGTGGATACAAGCATTGGTTAAAATTCTCGAATTCTATGCAGAGGTTGTGAGTTCAATCCATAATAAAAGAACTGAAAAATAAATAGATCTGCTCATAAAATATTCATTTCTTAGGTTAAAGAAAGTGAAAAATTGATGCAAACGTCACCTGCAGTGTATTCAAAATCTTCATCAATCTCAACTGCTCGTTTTCTTGAGGGAGCCAATCCATCGACAATCATCTTCGTCATTGCTACACTCGTTGCAGGATCGCATTCTTTTTTGTGAGTGATGAAAGTTTGGATGTCGTAGAAGTTTCCTTCGCACTGGCCACAGATAAAAGTGTCCAGTGGCATTTTGAAGATACCTTGACAAAAAGAGGAAACATTTTTATAAGCTCAATTATTTAGTTCTTATAAGTAATACAACATCCTTCTCAATCAATAAACAATTTTAAATCGACATGTACAATGTATACACCTTATTTTTCTTTTCATCTTTTTTCAAAGGATTATTATCAATTGGACATTAATTTACTAGATAATGCAAAAAATTCGATACTTAAAGATTTTTAGGGGATACTCAGTCTCTAATACAACATCCTAGTAAATTGATTCCCTATATTGGAACCCGTTGATGAGAACACAAAACTGGAAGGGATAGAAGTTTGGGGTGGGTTTCTTTATTCAATTATTTTTTCTTTTTAAATTTAATGAAGATTATCCAAGTTTTAAATAAGAAAATAATTATTCATTAAATTCAAAACAATTTTTGAAAAAAGAAATCCACCCCAAACCTCTCCTGATTTCATTGACTGGTTCCAATATGGAGGATTGATTTACTAGAACGTTGTATCAAAAACTGAGCACCCCCTGCCTAAAAATCTTAAAATATTGAATATTTTGTATTTTATTTATTCATTTTTTTTTTTTTTTTGATAATCTGGTAGATTAAGGTCCAATCAATAATAATCCACTGATAAAAACTGAAGGGGGGAAAAAAAAAAAAAAAAAAAAAAAAGGAAAATAAAATAGGGGGGTGGAGCACTGTACAAGTCCACCCAATTTTATTTGATTCAACCATATCAAGACAAGATTGCCTGACATCATAACCCTATGAGCAGGCTGCAGAGGTCCTAAAAAATATTTGTAAAATTGCGTCAAAAGTAATAAACATAATTCTTAACCGCAAGTTTTTCAGGGAGGTTATGGATGCTGGTTAAAATTATGAGTGTTTTCAGATAATCTTGTTTTGCTAACGCTAAATCCACTTTAATGATATCAGAAAAGATTCTATTTAGATGATTTAATTCCCCTTATTTGTTGAGGTCAACTGAAGTCAAAGAGACGCCACCAAAGAGACGCCACCAAAGACACGGATAACGTTCTCGTTTAATTCTCTATTTAGCAATTTCATAGTTTATGCGCGTAAATTTCTGATTTCTTACCCATGTTGCTCATTATATCAAAATTTATTTTTGTACTAAAATCATATTTATGTCATTTTCTTACATAAAATGAATACGCAAAAAATATTAGTTGACATGAAATAAATTCATAACAATTACATTCTAAATTGCATTTGCACCTTCCTCCCTTAAATTACAAAAGGGTAGATAACTAGTTACTTTTGCCTGTAAGCTAGGAAACCCCATGACACTGACAGATCGATATTTGGTATGATTTTAGAAAAAGCGTGAACTCTAACTAGTAGATAAAAATATATTGTTTTTGTAGATTTCGGTGTGCTAAAATAGAATCTGAAAACCGTATCCGTCGCAAATTAATAGTTTTGGAGATATTAATATTTTTCCAATGGATTATTTTTTTTATAAAATCAGCTATAATGGCGTAAGTCGGCTGATTGCGCATGCACACAGACCGAAGAGAAATCACATTTATTTTTTTTTTTAAATCAGCATTTTATTAGTTTCCGTAAGAAAATAAATATCACAACGCATTGTATTTGTTCACATAATTCGGTTCTTGCGTTCACGTGAGCAAAATGACTTGTAACATTGCGGAGGGATTTTTAGCGGGCATTTTCAAAACAAATGTGGTTCATTTTTGTTACATAGTTTTTAATGCTTTTTAATTGATCTAAAAAAATTCAGTTTTCATGAGCAGTTTACAAAAACATAACGGTTTTTCCGTAAGTAACGTGCCGAAATTTATCGAGCAGAGTAATGATTAACATTTCACAAAAATTCTGTGTTTACATTGGCGGGGCGGAGGAGGGCGGGGGTCCGCAACACCGCCGCCCCCATCCCCCTCCCGGTAATGTAAACACAGAATTTTTGTGAAATGTTAATCATTATTCTGCTCGATAAATTTCGGCACGTTACTTACGGAAAAACGGTTAATTAAACCGCAGAAGCACCTGTTAAGCTATGCAAGTTCTATATATGATTACCCCCCCCCCAAAAAAAAACGAAAACAAAAAGATGTTTTTTGTAAACTGGTCGTGAAAACTTACTAAGAGCATTATTTTTACTATAAAATGAGATAAATCTTGTTTTTTATGAAAATATTTCTTGTAATTTAAAATGTCCGACATGTATACATGCGCCTTGTAAAATGTCACGTAACTATCGCACATGCGTGGCGTAAATGAGTAAGTGAAATGGCTTCTGTGGGCATGCGTAAGCAGCCGACTTACGCCATTATAGCTGATTTTATAAAAAAAATAATCCATTGGAAAAATATTAATATCTCCGAAACTTAATTTCCGACGGATACGGTTTTCAGATTCTTTTTTAGTACACCGAAATCTACAAGAAAAAATTTGGTACTGGTCGCGGTAAGAGTTCCCTGCCGAACACCCTCAAAAAACAATAATTTCTCCCCGCGCAGCCGCAAAGGACGTTTTAGTTGCCATAGTAACAACACTTTTTATCGACATTGTTTTACTGTTTATGAATATTGAAATAAAAGACATTACTACACATTTATTAATAATATCTCACTTTTAATCACTTTTATCGACTTTTTAAAACTTTTTTTTTACTCTTTTTAAATGACAACGTTAATGTTTATGAATATTGAAATAAAACATATTACTACACATTTATTAATATCTTCTTTTTTTTTTTTTTTTACTGTTTATGTGTCAATTTTGAAATTATTCTTATATTGAATATTGAAATAAAAGACATTACTACACATTTATTAATAATATCTTTTTTTTTTTTTTACTGTTTTACTGTTTGTGTCACTTTTATCGGCTTACTTTTCTTTTTAGTTTATTTGGGTTTGTATTACTGTACACATAGATTCGAAAAAGTTGTCAAAAAACAAATATATAACAAATAAATGTTATCAAAGGCAAGATAATTTACTTTTCTACCAAACTGGATATATTTTCGTGTTTTTATTCAATGTAACATATTTATTCAGCTCGAAACCCATACAGTGTTTACCGATGTATTGGAACATTCAAGATGGCGTCTTATTCTCTCTTTAACACGGTAAGTGTGGGAAAAGATGTTATAAATAAAAAACCAGATAAAATACTGTTAAAAACTCGCTCAATATATGTTACCGTGACATAGGTTGACATATATTCGGCGGGTTTTTAATAGTATTTTGTATTGTTTTTTTATTTATAACACCTTTTTCCATACTTACGGTGTTAAAGAGGGTGTGAGACGCCATCTTGAATTTTCGAATACATCGGTAAAGACTATGTTTCTCGAGCTGAATAAATATGTTACATTGAATAAAAACACAAAAAATATATCCAGTTTGGCAGAAAAGTAAATTATCTTGCCTTTGATAACATTTATCTTTTATATATTTGTTTTTTGACAACTTTTTCGAATCTATGTGTACAGTAATACAAACCCAAAAGCCATTCTTAACACGGGGAGGGTGTTTTGTACCTATTCTCTACTTTAACCTTACAACTGAATAAAAAAAACATTAAACTTTAAGCTTAGAAATACGATTTAAACTATAGCGCGGATCATAAGTGCACTAGCACCCATTTTCTTATTAATAAATGTTTATTTTTCTTTTAATATTCATAAACAGTAAAAACGTCGTCATTTAAAAAGAAAATGCTATTTAAAAAAGAAAATAAAATTGATTAAACGTAAGTAAATTTATTATTCTATCATCATTTTGTGGTAAGTAAATTTCAAAAACCGAAAAAAGTCGATAAAAAATTAAAAAAAAGTCGATAAAAGTAAATTTCAAGAACCGAAAAAAGTCGATAAAAGTGACACAAACAGTAAAAAAAAAAAAAAAGATATTAATAAATGTGTAGTAATATGTTTTATTTCAATATTCATAAACATTAACGTTGTCATTTAAAAAGAGTAAAAAAAAAGTTTTAAAAAGTCGATAAAAGTGATTAAAAGTGAGATATTATTAATAAATGTGTAGTAATGTCTTTTATTTCAATATTCATAAACAGTAAAACAATGTCGATAAAAAGTGTTGTTACTATGGCAACTAAAACGTCCTTTGCGGCTGCGCGGGGAGAAATTATTGTTTTTTGAGGGTGTTCGGCAGGGAACTCTTACCGCGACCAGTACCAAAAATTTTTTTTTTCTAATTCGAGTTCACACTTTTTCTAAAATTTTACCGTTTATTTGAATCTTCTTTTTAAAAAGGTTAGGATGATATTATTAAATTAAAGTTACATGTTATATACAGCGGAGGTTAAAACTGCGACGCGCGTTGGAGGTACCTACAAATTATCGTATGAAAAAAAAAAAAAAAAATCTCTTTAGTAAAAGTAGAGTTATGTCTCTTAGACAAATCAGTCTTGCTTCAGAATTGCCGAACTTTATTTTAACCGTTATTTTTGCGTTTTATTTAATAATTTAAAATCCGTTTCACTCTAATTTATGTGACTGAAATAGAAATTATGCGTTAATGCACGAAGAAAATTTTACGTTGATAACATAAGATGCAAATGTTACCAAAAATAGCAAAATAAATACGAAGTTGTTTTTTATTGCCGCAGGGAAAAATGAGTCTCTTGTTTCCAACAAACAACAAAATATGAAAGTTTGTAACCCGACCGCAGCAGCTCATATTTTGAACTAATCGGACCGTTAAACATAATTACATCTTTATACTTGGAAATTATTTGCAAATGAAAGGGTCTCAGCGGCGTTCTATTGGACCGAAACCGTTTACTTAAACCATAAAACAAAAATAAGAAAAACAGAAGTAAAACGCAAAACAATAAAACACGGAACAAAAGAAAGTTCATTGGTAAAATCAAGGGAAACAACTCCACACCAAAAAATTTTTTTTTTTTTTTTTTAGTTAACGGTTATTTGAATTTGTTAACTCGATTCTCTTACTAGATAAGTTTAGAAATAAACAGAGCGAGTAGTTATTATTCCCGCATTTGCCATAGATGATTAACTTTATATTTACTAAACATGATTTTAAATATAAGAAGCTTAAATTCGAACAAATTCCCCTGACGCTTGCCGCAGGGTTGTTAAATAAAAATGAAACCTCATAAAAAAAAAAAAAAAAAAAAAAAAAAACGCATCCAATACAAAATATTCTCCAAATAGATATTTTCAAGAAATCTTAATAGTATATAATACAACTTTGGGGGGAATATTCAAGGAACTTTGCTTGACTGTAATTTCCGACAAATCATTATTTATTTTAAAAATTAATGATTCACGATTTAAAGAGGATGTACTTTTTTAATTTTTTACTTCAAATATAGACATCACCATTAGGTGAACGCAAGGAAAATCTTGATTTCTGAAACGTTCGGAAATTATAAAATTGTAAACTAGACGCATTAAGTTTTTTTTTTTTTTTTTTTTTTTACTTACGACATAACGATTCGTTAGAAATACGAAACATTAAGCAAAGCTACAACAAAACATTCTTGTAATAACATCGAGAAAACAAGAGCAATTAACTAAATTTAAGCTAATGGCTTAAATTTTCAATTAATTGAAAGAAAAACCCATTTTAATACATTATTGTTCCATAACTATGAAAATAAAATTTAAGAAAACAACAATCCGAAACCATAAAGAAAAATCCAAGCTAACGTAATTTCAAAATGGCGAAAGTCGGTCCAATGTGATGAAAACAAACTTTAAAAAATAAAAATAAATTTTAAAAAAATATGCGCGGTGAAGAGAGCGAATTTTCAAAAACTGAAGCCATATTTTATAAAAAGACGCAAATAAAGAATGCAATAGTCTCTTACCTCTTTCGGGGCGATGCTTTAATTATGTGTTTTTTTTTTTATGTGAAACGTCGTTTCGTATTTTTGTCAGTTTCTAATGATGTAATTTACATTCGCATAAAAGATAAATTGCGATAAATACTAAAATACTCAGATAAAAATGGACTAAACAAAAGATGTATTTATCCGTCTATATTTCTGTTTGCAGCGTAAAAAAATTAATTGCAACACTGTTTTAGCAAAAGTTTCGCTTCAAAACGAACGATTCACGTGATCCGTTGTGCTTTCTTTGTAAACGCGCTAACTTTGAATCCTACGAATTAACTGCAAATAAAGAAGTTAACCTATAACTATATTTTATAAAAATATTGTTTTTCCAGGATGTTACATAAAAAATAACGTTAATTCACGTATAAAATTAAAATAAGCCTGTATTTTTCTTCTATGAAAAAAAAAATGTATTTTGTTTATTTTTCCGATGCTGGTACGAAAATACGGATGAACTTCAGTTTTATTTCGAAAGCAGATGATACACAAAAGCCGTACTTTCGTACAAATAATGAAATTTTTTTTTTTTTTTTTTTTAATACATTTCATTGGACCCGGGAGGCTATTTAGTTCTCAACCACTGCAAGAACTGTGACACCAGGATCGGAAAATAGGATTGAGAAGTCAGCGCCCTCGAGGAGGGTCATTCTGACCTGCAAAACGTGACTTGACAGCAAGTCGACATTCCCCGGTAAGGGCGTCTCAGGCGATTAGCAATAAATTTCTCAAAGATAGGTGGACCTCCTAGAACGGCTCAGAACCAGCATTATACCACAATCATTAGGGACCAGGTCATTACAAGAATGGTGTAATCTCTGCTGATTTGGGGGGCAGAGGATAAAAATCCCTAATTCGCTTTACCAGGGGTATACCGACTAATCGGCAGGTAATTACTCGATTAATCAGTAATTGGCCAATTGATTACTTTTCTTTTCCTATCAAAGTTTAAACCATTTCATCATCACTGCCAAGTAACTCATTAGATAGCTTTGACACATTAACACTATAACTGCCAATTTAACTTCACATTTGTTAAGTATCTGGCTGCTATTATGGCTTTTAGAGTTTATAGAATAAAAGACAATGCAATGGAGTTTCATTCTATATTAATAAAAAACTTTATCTCTCATCTTTGTTAGTAGCATTCGTAGAAGAGAGAAACGGGTTAGTAGGTGGAAGTGTTCTTGTGTAAAGATAGATTTAATATATTGCCGGCTGAAGAAGAGAACATTTCCGTTTACACATGTTTATAGCTAGTAGTCATCGGGACAAAGGAGGCATGTTAAAGGAGAAAGAAAGGGTCAAAAAAGAGTCGCCAATCTGATAGGCACTGAACTGGCATCTAAGCTTCAGCCTCTGTCCCATTGACGAAATGTTGCATCCCTCTGCCTGTTCTACAAGTATTTTAATGGTGAATGCTCTGACGAACTGCAGACACTTCTGCCCCCACGACGTAGACACCCTCGACAAACCTGACAGGCAGCTAAATCTCACTCCCACACAGTAGAGATCCCTAGATGTAAAAGATCTTTCTACTCCAATAGTTTCTTCCCCAGAACCGCTAGACTCTGGAATTCCATTCCAGGTCCCTGCTTCCCTAACTATACTGACATGCAGAAGTTCAAGTGTAATATGAACTGACATCTTGCTGCCCAAATCCCTACATAATACCCCAGTAGTTGTTGCCCCTGATAGTACCTATTTACTATGCCTCCCCACGGGACAGATTTAGACACCAGGGTCGTTTTTTAACGTGGAGAAAAGGTACAAAAATAAAAATTGTCTCAGTCGTGAAGGATTTCTCTTCCACCGAAAGAGAACATGAAATGGAAGTGCAGCATCTGAAGAACAGATACTACACTTTGATCTTGTCCCGAAGGCCAAGACTGCATGTTGCCCCTGATAGTAGCCCCCTACACCAAAGTGGCAATTTGCCTTGTTTGGGGTGAAAATATAATTAAAAAGAAAATCTAAATTAACAAGAAAAGTAATTTTTATTTATCTCTTGAATTAGTTTTAAAGGTCACTGTTATTTACATGAAGTTCTTTAATTTTATTTACATGAAGTTCTTTAATGTTATTTACATGAAGTTCTTTAATGTTATTTACATGAAGTTCTTTAATGTTATTTACATGAAGTTCTTTAATGTTATTTACATGAAGTTCTTTAATGTTATTTACATGAAGTTCTTTAATGTTATTTACATGAAGTTCTTTAATGTTATTTACATGAAGTTCTCTAATGTGGAACAAATTTTGTAAATTATTTATAGCTTTAGTTCATCACTACACTTTGTCTTTCATTGATTTTGAATCATTTTCAGTTTTTTTTGTTCAGTTAGAAGCCTTTTTGGAACTTAACCAGTTCAGTTTTTGTTTCAAAGGATGATTTTTTGAAAGCATAGTGGCGACATAATCACCTGCGCAGGAACCATCAACATTCCATGCCAACACAAGAACTCCAAATGGATAAACGCTGTATTCTATGTGGTAGATATTCCAGGACCAGCCATTGTAGGCCTGCCTAAAAGCGAACAGCTCAACCTCATCATGATAAATGTTGACGCTATAAAGAAGGCAGCCACCGATATCAAGCCAGACCCTATGTAGGGATTTGGGCAGCAAGATGTTGGTTCACGTTGCACTTGAACTTCTGCATGTCAGTACAGTTGGGGAAGCAGTGACCTGGAATGGAATTCCAAAGTCTAGCGGTTCTGGGGAAGAAACTACCGGAGTAGAAAGATCTTTTACATCTAGGGATCTCTACAGTGTGGGGGTGGGATTTTGCAGCTTGTCGGGTCTGTCGAGGGTGTTCACGTCGTGGGGGCACAAGTGCTTGCAGTTCATCAGAGCATTCACCATTAAAATACTTGTAGAACAGGCAGAGGGATGCAACGTTTCGTCGATGGGACAGAGGCTGAAGCTTAGATGCCAGTTTAGGGCCTATCAGATTTGCGACTCTCTTTTGAACCCTGTCAAGGAGCAAGAGACTAGTAGCCGATGCACCAGCCCAAATATGACAGCAATACTCCATACATGGGCGAATAGTGGCCTTATAGAGGTACAGGATACTTTCGGGTGTTAGTTTTCTAGCACGGTAAAGAGAGCCCACCTTCCTTGCAGCGGCTCTGGCAATGCCGTCGATGTAATTGTTCCAACTCATGTTTCCTGTGAACGTTAGGCCAAGGAGCTTGAAGGATGTACTCTCAGATAAAGAGTCGTTGGCCATTGCTATAGGTGGTAGAGAAAGTTTCTTGTAATTATTGAATGAAACTAGTTTAGTCTTGGCGGCATTGAACGTAACCATCCATTTTTGTCCCCATTCCACTACTGATTGGAGGTCATCCTCTAGTGTTTCTGCCATTACTTTAGATATATGTTCATTTGTTTTCCTGTCGTGCCTGCTATAGAGTGTGGTGTCATCAGCATGTATACCCATCTCAGAGGCAATTTTGTCGGGGAGGTCATTTATGAATATCAGGAACAGTAGAGGTCCAAGGATAGATCCCTGGGGCACTCCCGCATTTATATCATATTGTTTAGATGTACGACCGTCGAGGACAACCTGGATTTTTCTCTTATCTAAGAGGGATTTAATTATGTTAAGTATTCTACCAGTGATACCGTAAGATCTAATCTTCCTGAGGAGACCCTCATGCCATACCCTGTCAAAAGCCTTAGATATATCTAGAGCTACCGCTCTGCCCTGCCCCGCTTTGTCCAGTGAATGGTATATGCGTTCAGAGATTACAGTGAGGATGTCTGCTGTGGAACGGGCTTGTCTAAATCCATATTGTTGGTCGGTCAGAAGTTTAGCATCTGTAAGGTGCTGGACTAGAGCACGGTTAATTAAGGTCTCAAATATTTTGGCAAAAAGTGGGAGGAGGCTAATAGGGCGATAATCAGTTCTTTCGCCAGAATTCTTGAATACTGGTACCACAGAAGCAGTTTTCCAACAGCCCGGAAAGCAAGATTCATTAAGGCATTTGTTGAAGAGTTTGGAGAGAACTGGAGCTACTTCGGCTGAGCACTTTTTAAGTGTCATAGTAAGTGTGTGTGTGTCGGTGTCGGTGTCTGTGTATCGATGAGAGCAGTTCTTTAGCATGATAAAGAATGTTTGTTTGGGTTCTACACATGGAAATAAATGTGAGTTTGAAGAGAGCCATTGTTAGCTTGTTGTACTCACGTTTGGTCAAAACCCCAGGCAAAGTCTGCTGCCAGCTGGAGCTAGTGAGAAAGAGGAAGAAAGGTTGGTGATTTTGCCATTTATGTACTCGGTCATGTGATTGAGAGCTGGCTTGTGATTGGGCAAGCTAGGGAGAAAATGGATTTCAAATCTCGAGCCATGAGAATTAGCTTCTGCATGTGATTGTAATAAGTTTCGGCTGCTACAGATACCCCTTGTTGGATTGGTTTTTGAAAGAAAACCAAAAATGTTTATCAAAATAAAAAAAAGGTTCTTTTACGTGTGTCAGTTGTAATTTAGAAAATATAAAGTAGTGAGAATTTTGTAATATGTCCGTCCATGACAGCTGCTTGTAAAATCTGTTTTTTTGTGTCAACACGAGGCTTGATGCTTGTGACTGTGTTCAAATTTGTTTCATAGAATTGTATATAATTTCTTTAAATTTGAATTAATGTGATTGGACAAGCCAGGGAGAAAATGGATTTCAAATCTCGAGCCGTGAGAATTAGTTTCTGCATGTGATTGTAGCTGCTACAAGTTTCTCTATTCTCAGGACACAACCTATTCCTTGTAGGTTCGTATTCATTACCACTTGTACTAAAGAGCCTCTCCCTCTCCACAGATGAAAGTTGTGCACTTAAATATTGAATGAAACTATGATTTAAAAGTAATAATAAATATTTGTCCAAATTCCTTGCAAACTCCTGACTTCAACTGTAATCTTCACCGACCATTCTCTGTCTCTCTTTCAGCTGTACAAACGAGTATGGCTCTGTGCTTTCCCATTCTTCTTTTTCACAGCTATCAATGTCCTCATATGCAAATTACTTTCGCCACAAATATTTTGAAGCCAGTTTACTCAGAAGTGGTAAGGTCTTCTGAGTCTTTTTCCACAACTGAAATGGATCATCAACTCTTGAGAGTAAAGCTACATCATGATCAAGTTTTGTGCATTTATGAATAACAGGCTTACTCTTTTTGTATTTAGATTGTGCTTCTTGTATTTCAGTTGTACTTGCAGTTACAGAACTGAAAAGGTATTATTTTTATTATTACCTTAAATGTCCTTGAAAATATGGAAAATGCCTTGAACAGGGCTTGAAAACGCTTTTAAAATTTTATTCTTTATGTCCAGTAAAAAATTGTGTTGTAATATTATATATAAAATCGAAATAAATATTATTAAATTGTTTTTTAAGTATTAATAAGAACACCATTAAAATATTTTTTAAATATTGAAGATAAAACCGAAATACATTGTTCTGAAATTGTATCAGATACGAGAGTTACATCCCTTTATCATGAAATAACCTAATGTTTCTCCATGTAATAACATCAGGTAGTTTTCTGATAAAGGGGCGTAACTCTTGATCCACAATACCGGGAATTCAAAATTTAACAATTAAAATGAACACAGATTTAGCAAAGACGCCAACAAATGGTAAAAAGGGTAAAAATTCAAATATATAATGAATAAATGTTACTGCAGCAAATAAAAGTTACTTTTATACCTGGCTCATTATTTTTGTGTTTTTAAGTAGCTTTTAATGCTCTTTATTTCATCTAACAAATGCATTTTTTAAGAGTGGATTCGAAATAATATGGGGATGGTGACATCTTGTCGGAAAGGAAGCCTCGTTTTGAAATTTGCGGTGTCCATGTTCCTTGAATTTTGTATTTTGTGCGTTTTTCTTTTGGATGGGGAATAAATTTTGGTACTTGTGCAGTTTAACATTTCAAACAAATTCTATGCTTACTTTTTCGTTTTTTTGGGCAAGGGAGGGGTATTTAATTTTGTTACTGGTGCAGTGTAACATTTCCAAGGAACTTCTATGTTTTCAATTTAAGAGTTCCATCAGCAAAGACAGAAGAATGTTAACACAAAAACTTCTGACTGAAGTTTTTATTTTTAAACTTAATTTGGTGCTTAATTGTTTTATTTTTTGGTAGAGGATATTCAATTTTAGTACTTGTGCATTTTAATATTTCAAAGCAAATCTTATTTTTTCTACTTATTTATTTTTTTGGCACCTTTTCCAAAGCTTTTGTTGGTAAACATATTTTATACAATATGAACCGAACTGTTATTTTACTGGTACAAAAAAATTATAATTTAAAAAGTGAAAGTTTGTTTTACAATCCATAGAGATTTGAAAGAAAAAATTTTGAGACTCAATTACAAGAAGATGGAACTTGGTTTCCTTTTAGAATAAAGTATCAAGGAAGTCGCAAAGAATAGGTATCTGAGAGACAGATACTTGCCTTCAGAATTGAGACTATTAAATTTCGTGACACTGTGGTAAAGAAAACATAAATGCCCACTGTCCTATTCCTTTATCAGACAGCTGCCTTCTCTCAACCCACCAAGCAGGTATAGTGTAGAAGTCAATTTAAAAGTGTATTAAACATTCTTGTACACAACAGGAAGCTGAAGGAAAAGGATTGTGATAATGTCATGCAACAATATGTTGATCTTTCTTGAGCAGATAACTGTCATTGGATCTGAAAAATTTGTTGTGTTCAATCACAGCAGAAGAAGATGAAAGTCTTGATGAACTGTTAACAACCTACATGATTGTGATGTGATACGTATGGTGAAGAACATACACGAAGACGGGTTAGGAGGGAACGGAACACATGTGTTTTATTCAGGATAATTACATAGAGAGTAAAGCTATTATTAGTTTCGTACTAAGTTTGTTTGCATGTAGTTGGTGTTAGTTTCGTACCATAACATCCCCCCTGTTTAGTTATGTGTTAGTGTGTTTTTTTTTGTTTTTTTTTTTAGTCCTTGAACCTTGTTAGGGTTTTTATGACTCGTCCAGATCGCGTTCGGGTTGGACTTTCTTGGACTGGGTCTTCCTGTGTGACTTTTGTATTGTTACAGTGTGTGTTAGTTTGTTTTTGCCCATTGTGTACATGGGTTTGTGCCGTGTTCTGCATTGTTGTTGGTGCTGGATCGTCAAAGCGGACTCTCTTCATTGTTGTCTGTATTGGTACAGCACGAAGGTAGGCTCTGTTGCGGTGGAATCTAGTCTCGTTTGGAGTCTGTACAATGTAGCCCCTTGGGTTGTCCTCATCCTTCCAAACAATTGTCCCGGGGTACCAAAGCTTGTCGTCTTGGTTTGCTATGGTTACATGTTGACCTGGGTATAGTGGTGGTAGGTCTCTGGTTTGCATCTTACCACTGTGGTCTCTCTTCATTTTGTCTGACCTTTCTTCTAGTTGCTGCCGGTGCTCTTCCTTTCTTGGCTCTGCTCGGCTGGGGAGTGTTGTGGGTATAGCTCGTCCGAATAGTAGTTCAGCGGGTGATGGTAGGTTGCTATCTATTGGGGTTGCTCTGATCTGCAGTAGTGCTAGTTGTATGTCACCCTTGCCTTTAAGGCATTTTTTCATTACTGATTTGACATGTCACATATGTCTCTCAATAAATCCGTTGCTTCTAGTGAAGCGTGGTGAGCTGGTGATATGTTTAATACCCCATGATGTAATGAAGTTCTGGAAGGCTTGCCCGGTGAATTGTGGGCCATTGTCCATCATGGTTTGGTCAGGTCGACCGAATAGAGATGTGTAGGTCTTGATTTTGTCAGCTACTGCTTTGCTGGTAATGGGTGTGGGCATTTCGTCAACCACTGGGTATTTTGAGTACCTGTCCACGGTGAGGAGATATTGCCGTCCATTTATTTCGAACAATGTATTGCCACAGTTGTGATGGAATGTTGTGTGGCTTGAGTGGTTCCCGTCTGTTGGCATCCTGATGTTCCTGGCAGAGTGAGCACAACTGGCACATTTTTTTGACGTCCTTGTTGATGTTAGGCCAGTATATGCTTTCTCTTGCCAGGCAACAAGTTTTTTCTATGCCTTGATGGGCCTCGTGGAGGTGGTGCAGGATGTCACTCCTCATAGATTCTGGGATCAGAACCTGCCTTCCTTTGAAGAGTATTCCTCCCTCAAGGGCTAGTTCTTCACGGAATGACCAGTATGTTCTGATGTCAGTTGGGACATCCCGGATAGTTTCTGGCCATCCATGAAATACGATCTCTTTCAGGAGGTTTAGAGTTCTATCCCTTGTTGTCTCGCTACAAGCTCTCTTCTCCGCTGAGAAATTGATGGTTGCAATGGTGAGGTGTCCATCATCGACTTCTGTGTCTATACCATCAATTCTTTCATCTAGTTCGATGACACTGTTGTTTTCTGGGTTGGGCAGTCGGCTAAGTGTGTCTGTAAGGATCATGTCTTTACCTGGGCAGTAGATTACCCTGAAATTGTAGCCTTGTATCTTTAAAAGCATACGTTGTAGACACGGTGGGGCTGAGTATAGCGGCTTTGAACATATAGAGACTAATGGTTTGTGGTCGGGCACTACGGTGAACGTACTTGCATAAAGGTACATATGATAACGATGGATATCGTGAACAATTGCGAGCATTTCGCGCTCGATGTTGCTGTATCTGGATTGGCATTCGGTCAGCGTTTTAGAACCGAATGCGATTGGCTTGTCTGCCTGTGTCAGTGCTACCCCCAGACCCTTCTGCGATGCATCCACTTCCAGTGTTACTGGTTGTTTGGTCATAGTAGGATAAAAGGGCGTCGGCGGTGATCATTTGTTTTAGGTCATCATAGCATTTTTGGTAGTCTGGATCCCATATCCAGGGTGTTTGTGATCTCAGGAGACTGCGCAGAGGGTGTGCTTTCTCAGCGAAGTTTGGTATATATTGGGAAAGATAGTTCAACATTCCTAAGAAGCGGTGTAATTCGTCCTTGCTTTGCGATTGTGGCATCTGTTGGATGTCATATACTTTGGTAGGGTCTGGCTTGATGCCGGTGGCTGCCTTCTTTATAGCGTCAACATTTATCATGATGAGGTTGAGCTGTTCGCTTTTAGGCAGGCCTACAATGGCTGGTCCTGGAATATCTACCACATAGAATACAGCGTTTATCCATTTGGAGTTCTTGTGTCGGCATGGAATGTTGATGGTTCCTGCACAGGTAATTGTGTCGCCACTATGCTTTCAAAAAATCATCCTTTGAAACAAAAACTGAACTGGTTAAGTTCCAAAAAGGCTTCTAACTAAACAAGAAAAACTGAAAATGATTCAAAATCAATGAAAGACAAAGTGTAGTGATGAACTAAAGCTATAAATAACTGACCAAATTTGTTCCACATTAAAGAACTTCATGTAAATAACATTAAAGAACTTCATGTAAATAACATTAAAGAACTTCATGTAAATAACAGTGACCTTTAAAACTAATTCAAGAGATAAATAAAAATTACTTTTCTTGTCGTCAATTTAGATTTTATTTTAATTATATTTTCACCCCAAACAAGGTAAATTGCCACTTTGGTGTAGGGGGCTACTATCAGGGCCAACAACTACTGGGGTACTATGTAGGGATTTGGGCAGCAAGATGTCGGTTCACATTGCACTTGAACTTCTGCATGTCAGTATAGTTAGGGAAGCAGGGACCTGGAATGGGATTCCAGAGTCTAGCGGTTCTGGGGAAGAAACTATTGGAGTAGAAAGATCTTTTACATCTAGGGATCTCTACTGTGTGGGAGTGAGATTTAGCTGTCTGTCAGGTTTGTCGAGGGTGTCTATGTCGTATGGGTACAAGTGTCTGCAGTTCGCCAGAGCATTCACCATTAAAATACTTGTAGAACAGGCAGATGGATTTTTGGTTTATTCATTATATTGTTGTTTATATATCAATTTTTTTAGTAAAACTTTAATTTTTTAGTATAAGTTGAATTTGAAGGCCTTGAAAACTTTGAAAAGCCTTGAAAAGTCCTTAAAAATAGACACTGAAAATCTACACAAATCCTGTTACAGTCTCTAGGTTTAAACCAGCCTCTATCTGCTCTAATTTTGGATTTTTACTGTAGGCTTATTTGAAGCTAATTAATATAAACAAGTTTAAAAGAGATGCAGTTTTATTTTCACATTGATCTTCTTGACTCAACAGAGCTTGAAGAAGTGTATCCTGCTGATTCTACTTCATTATCATTGGTAGAAGATGTAGAAGATGTAGAATCCAATACTTAATGGTGTTTCCAGGTCATTATTTTTTTATGTTAAATTTGAATCCCATCCCCTTTCGAATTAGAAAAGTAGATAAACACATTTTAAAAGTTTTTTATCATTTAGATAGAATGAAAATCTTGTTTCATTGATTTGCTGAATTATTCAACAATGGTAAGAAGAATGTCACTAAAATCTAAAATATCAAAATTAGATTGGACAGATTTTGACAGAAATAACCCCGGAGCTACAATTGTAGGCATCATCATTGATATCGTTGAAGTTCTGTCATGTGCTCCTTTGGTTATTTTTTTCAAATGAACTCAGTAACTGGTGTTACAATATGAAGGGAGGAAAGTTGTTTGGGGAAATATTCCCCTGGGCAGATTCTTATAACTCTGCAAGACTAGTTGTACCTCCTCTCATTCTTGTAACGTATTAATAAAGAAAATGACAAAAAAGAAATATATGTCGGCAATGTGAGTTATGGCCTATATGACATGTTTTCTTAGTTCGGATGAGCATCTTCATGAAGTAACCAAGTGAAGCATATGGATGGCAAAATGAAAGAACACAACAACTGTGGATTATAGATCTAAAATCATTTTATTACACAATAAGATTTGATCTACCCTAGAAAATCATTCATGCAATCTTTAATAGGTTGAGAGTGGGATGACTGAACATAATTCATGAATAAAATAAAATTCAATGAGGATGGAAGAGGGCTTGGAAAAGGGGGTATATAAAATGTAAAATACTCAGCTGGATAATATATGCATAATCCAGAAGGAAAAATAGTTTATCCAAAGGCAATAATAATCCAGTTTTGAAGGGTTTAGAAAAGTCAGTAGGTGACAATGTCGTTTGGATATAAATCCACATTTCTTGTTTGTGTCCACTTTATCAGCATTGTCTCTCTCTCTCTCTCTCTCTCTCTCTCTCTCTCTCTCTCTCTCTCTCTCTCGTCAATAAGTAATTCTGTGATAGATGGGGAGATCAGTAACACCATTTTGCGTCTCCTTAAGTGAGATTAATCCTGTTTACTTTTCCAGATCAGGTCCTTTATCTTATGTGAGATAATCTCATCTTTTGGGTCTCAGTGCAACATGACGGCACCTTGTTCAGTATCCTTGTGTCATACAATTATCAGTTCTTTGCACCACTGTGCAAGGTGGTCAAATCTGCATCCAATTCGCCCTTCTTTGTCCATTCCAGCCCTATGGATTTGGATGCATTGTACATGGACAGTTTATACCATGCATTCGATCAAAGCGTAATTAGGGGGAACATCTGTGTATCAAATGAATTTTTCTTGTGTTCTTTTCACCGCGTGCTTGGTTTTAATGCTGAATTAGTTTCTCTTTCTTTCTTTCTCATTGTTTTGGGGAAGAAGGAGGGTATGAGAGGAGAAAGGGGATGGGATGTGTGGCGAAAGCTGTGAAAATGAGGGCTTACCGTTCAAACGACCTAGGTGTGCGTGTGTGCTTTGTCATCGCTGCAAAGCTAGGATAGGAAAAGAATTCCCAGATGGCGCTGACGGCGTTTTGTAATGGTATGATCTCGGAAACTCTTGCAAAATCTTGTGCATGTATGCAAATCAGTTGGTCTTCAACAACTATAAATTCAGGTCATTTTGGAAGGCAAGCAGAAAGGAAAGAACGGCCGGTTGATAATTGTGCATGCTGGTTCGTGGCGGCGGCGGCGTATCACTGTGTCTGTGTACTGATCGAACCGCTTTCCTGTCCCTTGGACTTTGAATTTGTTTAGATTAGACGTCAACTTCAGGATGGAGTCCTATTAGGTCAGGAGGGGCTGTGGTGTTGATTCTGTTTGCGCTGTTTCTGATTTTGGATTTTTTTTTAGCATTCTGAAGAAAGGGTTTGTTTAGCGAAATAAAAATAACAAAAGAGGGGGGGGGTCATGCCATCTGCATTATAGCTTAGTCGCATTTCCACATCACACTAGACAATTTTTTGAACAAATGCTCACTGATAAGTTGTTAAGATAGAAATCTTATTATCAACAACATACATTACAAGAGCTTTTCATTATTCCAGATTCCGTTTTGGCATAAAATAGGTTGAATCCCACCATATGGTCACATATTGAATGAGTCTATGTTTTTTTTTTTTTCAAATTAAGCTGATCCTGTATTTCAGTTATTTTAATTTTCTAATTACTAATGAAGAGCAATTTAAGTGAGAGACTATATTTCTTTTAGTTGTAATGATTGTCTTCACAACCTGTTGGGAAACTAATGAGTCATTTATTGAGATTTGCAATGTATGTATGAAGCATGATAGTAACTCAAAACCACATTCAAGATCTTTTTCTTTTCATTAACTAATTTCTACATTGTTCTCTTCGAACCAGTCTTTTTGTTCGACAACTCCCAATACATCAGATCTCATACAAAGCTGCTTTCATGGCTTCCCATGTATTTCTGCAAGTGATAATACTATGTAAGCTATTTCTTACTGTTTAATTTTTAATAAGATCAATATTTAATGTCTTTGGCAGCACTATATATAGTCTTACTCAAGGTCATGTCAGACTTAGCAATGCTAAAATAGTACATCAAGGTTCTATATGGAATGCATTGCATTCTATTGTGTCTTAGAATCATTGTCCAGAGGGTTCCATATGATTTGTCCAAAAGAGATGCTGTATGCTGATGACTTAGTATTAGTTAATTAATTAGTTAATTATTAAATTTTGATAGTTTATTATGAATTAAATAAAGGACATACCTTGTTTTTTTCTAATTAATCACATGTGAAGTTATATCAATGCTTGACAAAAAAGATAAATTAATTAACACGTAGCCATTTTTAGTTTTACACACACAGACATGGAGAAGATTATCTGATTTTATTTACATGATGAGATAAAGAGAACGAAAACATGTATTCACGTGTTTTATATACCCACAAAGAGAAGATAATTCCAAATTACTCAAAGACTTAAATGACACATCATTCAAAACCCAGACAAGGGGAAGCAACTTTTCACATGTTGCAGTCTTCATAGTATTAAAACTTAATTAACATTGACAATTCCCAATATACTTACTTGTTAAATTAAATTGGAAGGATGCATGGAAAGTAAAGTTTCTACAGTGAATGTTACAATAACCAAAAATGATGATCAGTATTTGTGTAGGGAATCTCTGAGAAAGAGGTGTTGCGGACTAGATTATATATAATACCCTAGCTCGCCACAAGAAAATAATGAAACGAATGGGATTGAAGGAAACAAAGACTCAATTGATGGATAAGATAAACGTCATTTATTTGCTGTTGAAAGAATTAATGTTTTAGTTATAACATGTGTTCATGTCCGCGCGTATGTAACCAATGTTCTTCTCAAGTTCGGGTCACTATCGTTTTTTCGCGCGTGGGAATTGAAGTGAGTGTTGTAGTGGAAATGAGAATGACAGTCCAGCGTGTAGACAAAGAAGAGGATATGAGAGTTGACATCAGTTAGTAGTCAGCTACGCGAAGGTGTTCTCAGGGACTGGTAGTAGATAGAGAGAGAAAGAGTGAGAATGTGTACATACAGTCTGTTAGCTCGTGCCCCATACATAGTAGTAAGTGGGCGTGAAGTATGCGTGTGCGCGCGCTGAAACGGCGGCGGCTAGCGCGCCGACCAGCCACCTAGGAGGCTAGTCTCGAAAAGGAAGAAGCCGGTTGTTGCTCTTTGTTTTATGCTTGTTTCCGGTGGTCATTTGCGCATGTGTATATTTCCCTAGAAAGCGGAAGTGACGTCATCCATGTGTGCGTTCGTATGTGTGTGTGTGTGTGTGTGTGAGTACATATGTGTGCGTTAGTGTGTATGTCTATATGTATGTACGCGAACGTGAATATGTGTACATGTGTGGACGTGGGCGCGTATGTTTGTGTGCACGTATGTATATGACATAGCTTGAAATGTGAATGTGTGTTTTTGTGTGAGACTTGAAAAAGGCTCGTACAGAGGAAAGTTCCTTTGTTCAGTTTGTTCATTTTTCAGTGGCGAGGTCTCCTTTTTTATGTTGACTGCCTACAGACTCACAAATCATGTGACTACAGAGAGTATATATTTGCTTGTTTTAAATAAAAAAGAAAACAATGGATGACCTAGTTGTAAAGTTAAAGACTTGGAGGAATGTTATGTCTTTGTTAAGGAAGTCAAATACAGCTCATTTTTTGTAAATATTGGTTTACACGAGAAGTGCAGTTGAATTACTAATAGGTTGAAAGAGGATTGCAAATTTTGTGTGCAACAAGTGTAAGTCGATACAGATGGACGAGACAGTTTATTTGGTGAAGTTATTGAAATTATGCAAAAGTTTTGCTACCTTAGTGATATCATTAGAGCACAGGGTGGAGAAGGTGCTAATGTGATAGTACCCTCTCTATCATGGCCAGAGATAGATTAGTTTGTAAGTTAATTTTTTAAAGCCATTCAATGCTAGCATGTAAAACAGGTGTTAGACTGAACATGATAACGATAATTACTATCGCCTAAATATCGTTATGGACCAAAAGTAATTGTTGCTGAATGTTTGCGTTAAAAAGAATAATTAATGACTATTGGTTGGGGTCATGCTAAGGAGCGATAACTAACATGAGTTACATTTATTATACAGCCTTGTTGGGAATGGCAACAGATGTTTTGATGTGTTTGTATAGTTAAGAAGCAATAAATTTGTACTGAACTTCTGTGTCTGACAGTCGAAATCATTTGTGTTTGCATTTAATTGCTTTGACACAGTTCAAAACTGGCTTTTAAACCTAATAGATGATGCCCTTTTCTCTTCTCTGCAACCTCTTTCCCACAGAAGAGACGTTGCGAGCCTGTCTCTCCTTTATCATTATTTTCATGGCAAGTGTTCGTCTGAGCTCCAATCTATGGACCCCTATACCAAACTTTCATGAAAAACACTCATCTAGTTGAAACCACTATCAATAATTTCCCCTACACTCTTTATCTGTGCCTAAACTTAAATGTAGATTCAATGAACAAAGCTTCTTTCCTAGAACTGCATGCCTGTGGAACTCTCTTCCATTTCTCTGCTTTCCAGCTAACCACAATATGGTCATCTGCAACTCCAATGTGAACAAGTTCTTGGTGAGCCGTCCCCTTAGGTAATCAAATTTACTAAATGTCCACTATTAATGGTTACTATGATACTATTCCATTGACTACCGTATACTCATTCTTATCCTCGAGTGGCATCTGGGCCTTGATAAGTGATGACTTCTTTCTAAAAAAAAAAAAGTATTAATAACACACTTTATTATCTTAATAGCTGCATATCTAAGCATTTTACTATTCTGGTACTGATGCAAAAAACGAAATGTTTGTCCATGGATGCTGCACCGGCATATTTTGGCAGCTTACATAAATTACTGGAATACAGCAAGCGCTAATCAAATTTTAAAATGATACAAAAAAGGAAATATCATGATAGAAAACATTCACTGTATAGTAATTTCAATAAAAAAAAAATGGAAAACAATAAAAAATAAAAAGTAATTAATCTATAGTAAGTTTCATAATAATTTGTGTAGCAATTTTTTTTTGTAAAATATTGTGTAGCAATTTTTTTGGACGATCTGTAAAATGCCAAATATTGAATGCAGCAGCAAATCCTGGGGAATATACCAGAAATAAATCATACACTATTCAGTATGACTATGCAATTCCTTCAACTATGTACCTTGAAAACATAGCTATTAAACTTGACATAGTGATATAGGACAAAAAAGAGAAAGAAGCAACCTTGGTAGAAGTTTGTGTCCTCAATGATGCTGGATTCAACAGCTGAGAAGGAAAAGATAATGAAATAATAAGGTCTTATGTATGATATGAAAAGAAACTGGAATTTTAGGAAGATCTCTATCATTCCAGTAATTATATGTACAACTCATGCTTTCTACCGATTCAAGTTATGACAACAGGACTATTACCCTTAAAATGCATTGCTGGATTGCCACAAATAATAGAGACATGCCCAGGGAGATGAAAACAAAGTTTTCGGTGATGGTTATGGTGTTTAGTGTGGTTTCAAGTGAGGGGCACATCATGCCACCTCACATCTTTGGAGTCGGTTTGAAAGTCAACACCAAAGTGTACTTTGATGTGCTAATGAGTGTGGAGATCCCCTGGTGCAATGAGGTCGCCGCTGGCAGACCCTAGGTGTGACAGCAGGATTCAGCACCAGCCCTCAAGCCCAAAGAGACTCAGGTTTGACTTCAGAATGAGTGCTATTGTACCCTTCTCTCACTGGTCCGCCTCCTCCCCCAACCTGAACCTACTGGACTACTTCGTTTGATCATATGTCGAGAACATCACCAACATGACTTCCCACAACACCAAAGCCAGCTTGATTGCCGCCATCCACCAAGTATCTGCCAGTGCTTGTAGAAAAGGCATGCTCCCTGTTATGGACTTGTATCGAGATGGTGATTGAAAAGGCTGTTACACTGAATAGATGTCAGCTCTACTACATAATCAAGTTACTTGAATTTATTTTTTCAATAAAGTTTTAAAATAAAGCTGAAGTGTTGTTTTCTTTAGGGCAACAAATTTATCGTTCCACCCTGTACAATATGACACAATAGACGATCTGCAAAGAATTTGAATAATGAATGTAGCAATAAATGCTGTGAACATGTTTACCAGACAAAAACAGTTGGAAATAAGTCTTACACCGTCCACTATGACTATATAATTCCTACAGCTATGTACCTTGAAAACGGAGGTATTAACCCTGACATAATGATATGGGACAAGAGGAAGAAAGAAGCAACCCTAGTAGAAGTTAATGTCCCAATTATGCTTGGTTAAACAGAACTGAAAGGGATATGATAATGAAATACTAAGATCTTATTGTACAATATGAAAAGAAACTGGAATCTTAAGAAGATCTCTATTATTCCTGCAATAATAGGAACAATTGGCCTCATGAAAATAAATTTCAAAAACTATTTTGCAAATATACCCGGTGAACTAAGTGCGAGAGAAATTAAAATAATTGCACTCAAAAAGATGGGTAGAATCTTAAAAGGATCTCTCAGTTGAAATGTATGAGATAGGAGGTAAATGTCTGGCATTTGGTAGGACGCTCTATCCCCAGCTAGAATAAGAAGATAAGAAAAAAAAATATATAGTTTGAAGGAGAAAACTTGAATGCCTAGTGGAAAGAAGTTAAATGCCTACTACACATCATACTAACACTATAGTCATCCACCAATAAATGATAAAATAAGTCCTGTCCTCCTATCTCGGTCATTTATAGCAACAAAGAATAAAAGCTAAAAGACTTAAATGCCCGGCCACGGTGTTACTGTTTTACTACCAAAGTTTGAAAAGTGGAGTAAAGCAAAAAAAAATCCTGACCCAGAATTGGAACAAATACATCGAGGACATTGCCAAGGCTGCTGCTAAGGAGATGGGCTCTTTCTACCGTGCTAGAAAATTACTCACACCTGAGAGTATCCTATATCTCAACAAAGCCACCGTTTGCCCATGCATGGAGTATTGTTGGCACTTCATTGTTAAAAATAACTTTTATATTCATTTCCTTGTATATAAATGTTTTATCATAAAACTAACAGGCCACTCGGCATTGCTCAGTTGTAAAATATGCAAAAATATTATATATTTTTTTATTTTTTTTTTTATTACATTTTCACCCCAAACAAGGCACATTGCCACTTTGGTGTAGGGGGCTACTATCAGGGGAAACATCTACTGGGGTACTATGTAGGGATTAGGGCAGCGAGATGTTGGTTCACGTTGCACTTGAACTTCTGCATGTCAGTACAGTTGGGGAAGCAGTGACCTGGAATGGAATTCCAAAGTCTAGCAGTTCTGGGGAAAAAACTACTGGAGTAGAAAGATCTTTTACATCTAGGGATCTCTACAGTGTGGGGGTGGGATTTTGCAGCTTGTCGGGTCTGTCGAGGGTGTTCACGTCGTGGGGGCACAAGTGCTTGCAGTTCTTCAGAGCATTCACCATTAAAATACTTGTAGAACAGGCAGAGGGATGCAACGTTTCGACGATGGGACAGAGGCTGAAGTTTAGATGCCAGTTTAGGGCCTATCAGATTTGCGACTCTCTTTTGAACCCTGTCAAGGAGCGAGAGACTAGTAGCCGATGCACCGGCCCAAATATGACAGCAATACTCCATACATGGGCGAATAGTGGCCTTATAGAGGTACAGGATACTTTCGGGTGTTAGAAGTTTTCTAGCACGGTAGAGAGAGCCCACCTTCCTTGCAGCGGCCCTGGCAATGCCCTCGATGTAATTGTTCCAGCTCATGTTTCCTGTAAACGTTAGGCCAAGGAGCTTGAAAGACGTACTCTCAGCTAAAGAGTTGTTGACCATTGCTATAGGTGGTAGAGAAGGTTTCTTGTAATTATTGAATGAAACCAGTTTTGTCTTGGTGGCATTGAACGTTACCATCCATTTTTGTCCCCATTCCACTACTGATTTGAGGTCATCCTCTAGTGTTTCTGCCATTACTTTAGATATATGTTCATTTGTTTTCCTGTCGTGCCTACTATAGAGTGTGGTGTCATCAGCATATATACCCATCTCAGAGGCAATTTTGTCGGGAGGTCATTTATGAATATCAGGAACAGCAGAGGACCAAGGATAGATCCCTGGGGCACTCCCGCATTTATATTATATTGTTTAGACGTACGACCGTCGAGGACAACCTGGATTTTTCTCTTATCTAAGAAGGATTTAATTATGTTAAGTATTCTACCAGTGATACCGTAAGATCTAATCTTCCTGAGGAGACCCTCATGCCATACCCTGTCAAAAGCCTTAGATATATCTAGAGCTACCGCTCTGCCCTCTCCCGCTTTGTCCAGTGAATGGTATATGCGTTCAGAGATTACAGTGAGGATGTCTACCGTGGAACGGGCTTGTCTAAATCCATATTGATGGTCGGTCAGAAGTTTAGCATCTGTAAGGTGCTGGACTAGAGCATGGTTAATTAAGGTCTCAAATATTTTGGCAAAAAGTGGGAGGAGGCTAATAGGGCGATAATTTAATGGGTCAGTTCTTTCGCCAGAATTCTTGAATACTCGTACCACAGAAGCAGTTTTCCAACAGCTCGGAAAGCAAGATTCATTAAGGCATTTGTTGTAGAGTTTGGAGAGAACTGGAGCTACTTCGGCTGAGCACTTTTTTAATAGCACAGCTGGGATGAGGTCGGGTCCACTTGCTTTGGAAGTGTCAAGGTTTTTTATGATAGCATGCACCTGAGCAGGGGTGATTTCCAGATCGTCTAGCTTGGCGTCTGTCCGCATAGGAAAGTCAGGTAGGGGGTGGTTTAGAGGGTCCAGTGTAGAGTTGGAGGCAAACCAACTGGCAAGCATGTTAGCCTTCTCGGTTGCTGAGCAAAGAACTTCGTGATTGTTGGTTTGTGGGGGAATTGTTGATTGCCCATTATTTACTACACTGTTGTAGATTTTCCAGAAGTCACGAGTTCCTAATTTTTGTGCTTCGATGCGCTTTTTAGTGGTTTCCTTAAATTCCCTCTTAGCTGTCGCTATTTCTTTCTTAACGTTATTTCTAGCTTCTTTGTACTTTGTCTGTTTGAACTGAACTTATGTCGGTTAAACCTGCGGAATGCATGCTGCCTTTGAGCAATGGCAGTTGCGCAAGTCGAAGTAAACCATTGGGGAGAGTGGGGCTTGCTATAGAATTTCCGCATGGGAACATGCGCTTCAATTACAGTTTTGAACCATTCAGTGGTCTCAGTTGCACACTGTTCAGCAGGAAGAGAAAAAATATTTCCCCATGAGGCGTCTCTGATAAGATCTCTGATCGCTTCCCAGTCAGCCTTTTTATAATATCTCGTTGTTTTGAGCACTGGCTCTTCAGTTTTGGGTCTAGAGTTTAGGGCGATTTCAACCATTATTACCGCATGATCAGCGTTCCCAAGTGGGCTGTCGGCTTTCGTTACACAATCATCAGGAACTGTGGTCAAAAACAGATCTAATAGTGATGCGTGTTGTTCTTCCTGATCAGGGAAGCGGGTTGGAAAAGTAACAATTTGCGATAGGGAGTGAGATACAGAGAAGCTATGAGTTGCGCTGCCTGCTGCATCTGTATAAGTAGAGAATTCAAGCCAGTTTTTGTGATGGACATTAAAGTCACCAAATACATGTACTTGGGCGCTAGTGTCGAAGGAGAGTGCTGTGTCTATGCTGTCAGATACTTTGTTTATTATGGTGCAGTCTTGGGTCGAGGGAGAGCGGTAGAGAAAGTAAAAGTAGCTAATGTTGTGTTGCATGATTAGTTTAAAGCACATAAAGGCTTGATCATCCGTTTCTAGGTTTGTTTCTCTAGTCAAGGGAAGGGTATTACGAACGTAAACTCCAAGTCCGTGCATATGTCTGTCAGAGTCCTTACGGCAGAGTGGGAGATATCCAGGCATGTTAAAGTAGTTAGAGGGGATGGAGGAGTGTAGGTTAGTCTCACTTAGTGCTAAGATATCCGGGGTATTTGTTAGGAGAAATGCTTCAACATCAGCTAAATTAGTTCTAAGCCCACGGATATTTGTGAATGCAAGCCTCAAGGGAGGAGGCAAGTTGGATTTGTTTGACCCTAAGCCTGGTTTAAGCTTATTTTTAGATTGTACTGTCATCATTTTAATGAGTTTTAGTTGGGTTAGGGGAAGCCGAACAGGAGGTTATGCAGAATATCACACATGCATCACAAGTAGACCATCAGCTGACCCTCCATCAACTAGGACTGTGGCCTCAGGAAAGCCCACCGGGGATGAGTGCAGGGTCCCTTTCCATGCACGCCATGACACTGCAAACATCCCCATATTATTCAACTGTTGATGGAGCAGCCGCTCTAAGCGCTACCAAAGAGTTAGGGCTCCTGTACTACCAGTCGGAAACAGCAGCCAGTAACTGTCAATCCGGTACCCTCAACCCATCAGAGGAAGGTCAACCCAATCTAATTGCTCAGGCATATGTGGTACTCAAGCATTCTCAAGTGCCCAGCTTTAGGGGTGGGGTGTGTCGGGAGTGGGGAAACGGCGTTCATTGCCCTAGACAAGAAACAAGATCTACCAATGGGTGTTTCTGTCGAATCACTGTGATAGTATCTCTGCGCCTGACTAATAGGCAAAGAAGGAGTATGGAAGCCGGGCGATAGGCAGGACCTATCTACTCCTTAAGCAATTTAGGTATTGCAAACCGGTAATTTGTTTGAGTCACCAGCTCTAGGAAGGCTGTCATCCAAGACTGAAGAGGCCTCCCTCCTCTTTGGTTTAGTTTCAGAGTTTTCCTTCTCCTAGACGGATGATCTGGAAAGATCTACTGGGTCCGCCACCACTGAGAGGGTTTGCTCCGCGCCTGGGTTCTAATCCAGGTATTTCTGCGACCCCGCGTGGTTAGATAATGTTATTGGGTTAGTTTGTAGAGGTTATATCTGCTAAATAGTTACACTCCTCAAAGTGGATTAGGGATATTGTTATTTCATTGTTACTGGATAAAGGGGTTGAGTAGAGCTCATGCAGTGTAAGCAATTATGATTGTAAGGAGGCTTGTTAGGAGATAGTGTGGTTTGAGGCTTTCACTTTTGTTTATATATATTTTTTATCATTTTTTTTCCTTTTTTATTTTTATTTATTTATTTTTTTTATCCATGTGAGCTTGGGTCTAGTATAATATTAAAGTGTGAGTAGGTGTTAAGAATTGAACTACGAGTTGTGCCAAAACTATATTTTAGATGATAGCAGGGCATGAGATGCGAGTGCAATATAGTACGGGTAAAACAGTAAGTTTTGAGTCATGTGTAATTTGATAAATAGATATATGGGCTGGTTTTAGTAGGTGCGAATAAAGTTGGAGGTACAAGGTGAGTTTCTATTATTGAGAGAAGATGTTTTCAGCTTTCAAGTAAAAGTTATGGACATTTAGCATAGCAAGGAGCATTGGTTCAAGAAATTGAGACATGTGCATGCGAGTATAATGTTTTTCTAAACAGTTCACTTCTTGTAAGTAAAAAAGAATACTCAAGCTGAGATCGAAACCAAAATCTAAAGACAGTGAGTCAAGTACAGTATTCATTAGGCCAGCTTGATACAATTTTTAAAAAGTGTTTTCAAACCTACTTATAAGGCATATGTCATGAAAACCATTCATATGTGCGCATTCATGAAACAGTTGACAAACAGGTAAAGATCCAATGACCCCTAAGTACCAATTTTTCTTACTACAGACTGGAGTCAAACAGGAGAGGATCTACTCTACTTCAAAACATTTTGACTGCCTGCCCAAAATGAACCATCTTTGTTGGCCATAACACTGGAAAGTTGTATATGCTGGCTCGTGATTCACTAAACCCACTGGAAACCAATTACACACAGATTGAAGGGGAAGTTTGGACCATAAAGTTTGGTTTGAAAAGCTGCAAAATATTTGTTTTGGGCTGCTCCCAACTGATACTTGCTATTGATTACAAATCATTTGTGCCAATATTCAATGATCATAGCTTAGATGAAATTAAAAATCCCGGGATATTAGACATCAGAGATGTACAAATTCAAGGTCATATCAACGTCAATAGTGGGGCAAATGTTATGTCTCGTATCCTGCACCAATTACCAAAATCACAGCAACTGAATGAGACAACACGAAAAAAGCATTGCAAGCTGGGATAGAATCTTGGTACAACCACGAAACATCTCTCATCAAAATGATGTGCATACAGCAAGAGGCTTAGGTAGATCACCAATACCTAAGCTTCATGGATACGATAGATAAAGGGTTGTCTGAACAAAAGGATCGCCTAACCAAAACATTAAAGAGTTCTGGAATATGCAGAATGACCTGTACACGTTTTAATCCCTAATATTCAAGGAAAAGTACATAATAATTCCCGCAAACCTATGCCATGAACTCATCGATTAGCTTTATACTGGCCACTGTGAGCAATGCTAGACAACAACGGGTTTTTTTTTGTCAGTATGGTTGCACAATTGCAAGAAAGGCATAAACAAGGCAAATATTTCAACAAAATTGCCCCATCGAACCATAAGGAGCCTACACGCACTCACAGCTGTTCACCCAGACTATCCCTTCCAGTCAACAGTCACAGATATTTTCAACATGGCTGGATGGAAATCTATGATATACGTTGATAGGAACTCAGGTTAGAGATATCTTTAATGCACCAAGATGCCAGTCTACAGAGTATGCAGTATTTTACGCAGGTACTTTATGAATTATGGTGTGTCAGAGAAATTGTTTCTGATGGTGGATCCCTATGCAACTCTGATGAATGGAAGACATTTTAATGTCATCAGCCTATTATCCACAAAGCAATGGTACAGCTGAGACTGCTGTAAAGCAGATACTCCTAACAAACATTAGTCCCAATGGTTCACTGGATACACATGAAGTGGCAGAAGCAACACACCACCACCTGACATAAGTGCATCACCAGCAGAACTTCTGTTTGCTCATCTCTTGAATGGCCCCTTACCACATCCCATAAAATTCCACCTGAAATGGTTGGAACTTGCTGACATACCTCAAAGGACCATCAAACAGTGCTTTATCAACAATACGAAACACATTGAAAACAGGCAACAACTTTTAAGAGTTGGGGAACACTTACCAGATGCCTTGCCAAACAAGATGGACAACTATGCAGCGCAATTGCCTATCTTACATAAATGAATACCTAGAAAGTTAACACCCTCAAACACAAATAATGCAAACATCACCTCTCACACGAAGAACACTAATAAAGAAAGCCCCCCTCCCTCTCCAACAAACAACAGAGCTAATACAAAACAAAGGACTAGAAGTTAAGTCTAGACGTGTCCACCATAGACAACTGCTTTCTAGATTTAACCCTACCAGACCGAGTTACCGATATACCGGTAATTTCCAAAAATGCTATATACTGAGTTACCGTTAAACTGGTATTTTTCCGACTACGTGTTTTTGTGTTGTCATGGAGCTAAAAATAGTATTTGCAGCCCAAATAAGATCTTCTCGGCATGGTTAACCAACACTGTCTTTTACGAGGAATGGTGCACCTTCTCCAAATGATGTTACCTTAACTAGCAGCACAAAACTGGGTACTCCACCTCACAACATAATTTCTCGTCCTGGAAACCAATAAGACCAAGAGACCACAAGAAATATTATAACATATTTAAATGGTTAGTTGAGGAGAGGAAAATTATGTTTTCAACTTCTTTACAAAATCAGTGTTTGAGATGTAAAGAGGAACTTTACTGGAATATTCGAATATCTATGTATCTCATATAGAGATCAAGTGTTAGCCCTCTCCCCCGAAGGGAGCCCCTTAATTTCTGAGAACTTCGACTGAAGTAAAATGAAACAAAGTAGAGGATTGTGTTAGATGAAAGATACCTGGTTAGACAATGTGATGATCATTTTACATTAAATTTATATGCACAACTTATCCCACATTCTAAAATAATAACCCTCCCCTCTCCATGTTTTTTCAGAGTATTGACATGTAATCGCCTAAAAAGTAGAATTTTTTTGGAGGGGGGGGGCTTAATGTCTACTAGACACTATCTTTAAGTGTCTAAGGTATCTTTGTACAGGAGTTTGTTAGGACAATCTGGCATGAGGATACTTTTCTCTGGAAATAAATCCTGACTAAATATTCAAAATCACATTTTGTATTCACGATCAAAATAAGATCTCGGTATGGCTAACCAACACTGTCTTTTAAGTGCAGGTACACCTTCTCCAAGATTTAGTTGAGTGTTCTTATTTTTATTTATTTATTTTTTCATATTTTTCTTTTATTTTTAATATGATTTGTAGCACAGCCACAGCTTCTCACTTTGGACCCCCACCCCACCCCATCCATCGCTAAAAATCAGAACCCTGATCGCAGTAGGCACTTATGTTTGATTGTGTGGTTCGAATAAAAAATAAAAACAAACAAACAAGGATTACGGCTTTAATATTTAATCGAAAGATTTTTAACTTTGTTAAAAAAAAAAAATCAAGATGTTATTGAGAGGAAAGAGAAGAGGCTTCTTTTGTATACTTTATTTTTATTTATTTTTTTAGCTAAATATATATATATATATATATATATATATATATATATATATATATATATATATATATATATATATATATATATATATATCGTTCATTATTTAAGATAGTAAATAATACTAACAAAATAGCAAATTCAAAGGAGTTTGGACTCAAAAAAAGAAGAAAAAAGAAAGTAATTCCCATCGTCAATTTGTTTTTCTTTCTTTTTTTTTGTGAAGCAGATGTTGAGAGAAAAGAACGTGTATAAAATGGCTTTTAAACACATTTTCTCATCGTTAAATTTTATCTGTTAGCCTTTTTATATTTACTCGATTCTTGGTAAGTATTTTTTTGCACTTCCAATGGATGTTATATCGCAAGGCCATAGATGCGTTAAATGATCGTTTTGGTTTACAAAATCTAAACATCAAAAACTACGAATGGTAAAGATGTTTTTTTTCAATCCATTTTTGTTTCGCAACAATTTAAAAACATGTGCCCGGTTATTTATTTATTACGAGAAAAAAAAAAATCTCAGGCATTTGTGCGAATCTTATTTGCTTTTTATGCAGAATATGGACCGTGCTGAAATAATACCGTTATATAGAAACTCATTTTTAACCTGGAAGAGTGGTAGACGTTTTGTAACTGTTCTGTACTTTCACCTAACAATTTAATAATAATAGACATTGTAAAAATTGAGTTGTACTTGAAAATCCTATCTAAAAAAATAGATAACAAGGTAACGTAAGTACCTCTATTTATCGCTCCTTTTTATTTTGTTTGTTCCAGCCTTAATTTATTCCGTCGTACATAAAGAACTTTAAAATTGGTAATACTTTTTTTTTTCAGTTTTATTTTCGACCAATAATAAAAAAAAAATGTTATTTCTTGTTTAGTAGCCCCTCCCTCATATATACAAACTCATGGGTTAAGGAAAATATATTTTACTATATTCTTTGTCTTGCATACAATAAAATTTCTATATTTGAAATTTAACCTTTTCAGATAGATCACAAATTTTAAATTCCTAAATTATGTGTTTTTATATTTAATAGATTTGTCCAGAAATGGATTAAGCTTTTTTCTTTTACGTCGATTTCGCCAGGTATAGAGGCGAAAGATCATTCTAACTATGGCTATGTTTACACTGTGCTGTTATTTTGAAATAGGGTTAAAATGATTTGAGTACAGAAAAAAAAAGGGGGGGGGGGCTACTTTCGGCTAATAATAGTTGAGAATAAAACGGTGAAAGCCGAAAATCAGTTCCCGCTCCAATTTTTTCTTCGTGATACGCAACAAATATGCATTAAATCTTTGAGGAAATAATTATAACAGCTTTTTTTTTTTTTTTTTTTAGCATTAACTCTTTAAAACGCTTAAATACTGAAACTGATGATAGTTTGAAAATATTTAAGTTAATACCAGATGACTTTCCCATGTTAAGAATGGCTTTCTAAACTTGCATTTCAATGTTAAAATGAACCCAAAATGGCAGTCTTGCAGTTAAGCCCGGCAAACTAGAAAGTAAGTTCGACAACTCTAGAAGGGTCACATCAGTATTTACACCGTCAAATCACAATATTACGAAGTATTAAAGTTTTAAAACGTAAAATAAAAATATTTAATTAATATTTAATAAAAAATATTTTAAAAAATTTAAATATTTTATTTTTGGTAATCTGGGAGAAAGAGAGAGCCTGTTTCCTCCGTTTGACTATAGGTGGCGTTACTGTCTGTCCACCCAGTTATGGAAACACAAAATAATGGCACCCTTGAAATAAAAATAAATGTTCTGTTATATTTTAATTTTAAACATTTTTTTCCCAAACATATTTACGTTTTTTTTGTTTTTGCAAACATATTTAAGTTTTATTTTCCCAAATATTTACGTTTTGTTACTTTTTTTTTTTTTTTTACAAGCATAAATGGATACAACCGTTTTTCCGCGATTATTTTTTACGCTCTTATAATTAAAAGAAAAATCAACTTTTTTTTTTCTTATCTATTTTTTATGGACCCCCCCCCTTTTTAATTTTTCTGCACTTATTTGCCTTTTCCGCGAGTATTTATATATATGCGCGTGATCAAAGAAAGAGCCCACACACACACACACACACACACAAAAACGTAATGCGTTTGAAAAAATAAAACGTAAATATGTTTGGAAAAAAAAAAAAAAGTTTAAAATTAAAATATTACAAAAATATTTTTTATTTCAAGGGTGCTATTATATACATTTTGTGCTTCCATAACTGGGTGGACAGACAGTAACGCCACCTATAGTTAAACGGAGGAAACGGGTTCTCTTTCTTCCAGATTACATTATTTTTTTACGCACAGCAATGTTTCACGTTTTTTTTTTTTTTTTAATTTGAGGGTAAAACCGTCAAATCACGATATTACGAATTATTAATATTTTCAAATATTTTATTTCAATATATATATTATTCCTTAATTGGAATTTTTATTTTTTTATTTTTGAGATGAGCATTTTTATGTTAATTTTATTTTTTATATCGGACTATTAGTCTCATCTTTATTAGTTGTTGCTTGTTTGTTTTTATTGGTTCACAACGTTTCGGCCAACTTCCTCTGGCCTTCGTCAGGTGGTAACCGCGACGGATAGGAACTTCGAATCTCCTAACTGCATTCTCAGCCATCACTGCCATCCGTAGTTGTCGTCGTCTCACCACATTTTTGACCAATTACCTCTGGCACGCTTTGGGTGGGATTGAAACCGCTATCTTCAGACAATGTTCATCTGGAACCGTAGAGATTCAACGTCTCTATCAACTGCGCCACGGGCCCCGAAGGGCGATCAAGGTTGGATTCTTTGATCTTATAAATCCACATTTATTCATTATCTGATCTTCCATAGTCGGGTCCGTACCGATTGGTATATATATATTATTCCTTAATTGGAATTTTTATTTTTTTATTTTTGAGATGAGCATTTTTATGTTAATTTTATTTTTTATATCGGACTATTAGTCTCATCTTTATTAGTTGTTGCTTGTTTGTTTTTATTGGTTCACAACGTTTCGGCCAACTTCCTCTGGCCTTCGTCAGGTGGTAACCGCGACGGATAGGAACTTCGAATCTCCTAACTGCATTCTCAGCCATCACTGCCATCCGTAGTTGTCGTCGTCTCACCACATTTTTGACCAATTACCTCTGGCACGCTTTGGGTGGGATTGAAACCGCTATCTTCAGACAATGTTCATCTGGAACCGTAGAGATTCAACGTCTCTATCAACTGCGCCACGGGCCCCGAAGGGCGATCAAGGTTGGATTCTTTGATCTTATAAATCCACATTTATTCATTATCTGATCTTCCATAGTCGGGTCCGTACCGATTGGTATATATATATTATTCCTTAATTGGAATTTTTATTTTTTTATTTTTGAGATGAGCATTTTTATGTTAATAAATAAAATAAAAATTCCAATTAAGGAATAATATATATATACCAATCGGTACGGACCCGACTATGGAAGATCAGATAATGAATAAATGTGGATTTATAAGATCAAAGAATCCAACCTTGATCGCCCTTCGGGGCCCGTGGCGCAGTTGATAGAGACGTTGAATCTCTACGGTTCCAGATGAACATTGTCTGAAGATAGCGGTTTCAATCCCACCCAAAGCGTGCCAGAGGTAATTGGTCAAAAATGTGGTGAGACGACGACAACTACGGATGGCAGTGATGGCTGAGAATGCAGTTAGGAGATTCGAAGTTCCTATCCGTCGCGGTTACCACCTGACGAAGGCCAGAGGAAGTTGGCCGAAACGTTGTGAACCAATAAAAACAAACAAGCAACAACTAATAAAGATGAGACTAATAGTCCGATATAAAAAATAAAATTAACATAAAAATGCTCATCTCAAAAATAAAAAAATAAAAATTCCAATTAAGGAATAATATATATATACCAATCGGTACGGACCCGACTATGGAAGATCAGATAATGAATAAATGTGGATTTATAAGATCAAAGAATCCAACCTTGATCGCCCTTCGGGGCCCGTGGCGCAGTTGATAGAGACGTTGAATCTCTACGGTTCCAGATGAACATTGTCTGAAGATAGCGGTTTCAATCCCACCCAAAGCGTGCCAGAGGTAATTGGTCAAAAATGTGGTGAGACGACGACAACTACGGATGGCAGTGATGGCTGAGAATGCAGTTAGGAGATTCGAAGTTCCTATCCGTCGCGGTTACCACCTGACGAAGGCCAGAGGAAGTTGGCCGAAACGTTGTGAACCAATAAAAACAAACAAGCAACAACTAATAAAGATGAGACTAATAGTCCGATATAAAAAATAAAATTAACATAAAAATGCTCATCTCAAAAATAAAAAAATAAAAATTCCAATTAAGGAATAATATATATATACCAATCGGTACGGACCCGACTATGGAAGATCAGATAATGAATAAATGTGGATTTATAAGATCAAAGAATCCAACCTTGATCGCCCTTCGGGGCCCGTGGCGCAGTTGATAGAGACGTTGAATCTCTACGGTTCCAGATGAACATTGTCTGAAGATAGCGGTTTCAATCCCACCCAAAGCGTGCCAGAGGTAATTGGTCAAAAATGTGGTGAGACGACGACAACTACGGATGGCAGTGATGGCTGAGAATGCAGTTAGGAGATTCGAAGTTCCTATCCGTCGCGGTTACCACCTGACGAAGGCCAGAGGAAGTTGGCCGAAACGTTGTGAACCAATAAAAACAAACAAGCAACAACTAATAAAGATGAGACTAATAGTCCGATATAAAAAATAAAATTAACATAAAAATGCTCATCTCAAAAATAAAAAAATAAAAATTCCAATTAAGGAATAATATATATATACCAATCGGTACGGACCCGACTATGGAAGATCAGATAATGAATAAATGTGGATTTATAAGATCAAAGAATCCAACCTTGATCGCCCTTCGGGGCCCGTGGCGCAGTTGATAGAGACGTTGAATCTCTACGGTTCCAGATGAACATTGTCTGAAGATAGCGGTTTCAATCCCACCCAAAGCGTGCCAGAGGTAATTGGTCAAAAATGTGGTGAGACGACGACAACTACGGATGGCAGTGATGGCTGAGAATGCAGTTAGGAGATTCGAAGTTCCTATCCGTCGCGGTTACCACCTGACGAAGGCCAGAGGAAGTTGGCCGAAACGTTGTGAACCAATAAAAACAAACAAGCAACAACTAATAAAGATGAGACTAATAGTCCGATATAAAAAATAAAATTAACATTTTATTTCAAGTTTGACGCTCGTAGCGAAACAAAGTAACGACAAAGTTTCAGTTTTTTATTTTGTTCTGTTAACACCAAAATACACTTTCTAAAAATTATTTTTTCTGTTAAATGGTTAAAAATATATAAAAATGTATATTTTGTTCGTTTACTTTATTTAATCAAGTGGTTACTTCCAATTCGTTCACTAGAATTTTCTTAACGAAATAACACATGATTTGACGGTGTAAATACTGATGTGACCCTTCTAGAGTTGAACTTATTTTCGAGCTTGCCGGGCTTGACTGCCCCCAAATGCCCAAGTGTAACGTATTTTTGGATAGAGGTATAGTTTCGTGATTGAATATGTAAAAAAAAAAAAAAAAAATTGATTACTTAAAATTTTATAAATAATTTATAAACAAAATAAAGTGCAACTTAAAGAAGTAAGGCTCGTCTGCGAGAAAAATCTGAACTGTTAAGTCACGTGACACCGGTGCTTCTACCATTATTGACCCTTTGAATGAACTGTTCGAAGTTTCTTTGAACTTTTTCTTTCTTAAACTCTTTGAATTTTTGGTAAATATAGCGATACGCTACAACAGAACACCGACCACTCTAATTTAGTTATTTGGGGTAATCGAGGTCGCTGACAACGAATCTGATAATCAAACTCGTCACAAATTTATCGTTTGCATCGTATTAACCCAGGGACTATTTTCCGCCATTTTACAGCTTTCGTTTACGCTACGCGCGTTAACATAAACAACGACTGTTGAATGTGCCTTCACGTAGCAAACTGCCTTTTCACATGGCGTACAAATCTTTTGTGAAACATTTTAAAATTATATGAAAAAGGAAAGCACTCCAAGTGTGTGTGTGTGTGTGTGGGGGGGGTAATGTCTGAAAGACTTTTTTTTTTTTTTCTGAACAGAATTTTCAAATTTCTTTTTTTTCATTGGCTGATAATTTAAAATTTGAAGAAAAAATTGTCTAAAACAATTTTTAAAAAATACATTATAGTACTTTTTGGGAGATTTTTTTTTTTTTTTTTTTTTTTTTTGTCTTACGTAATTTTTAATGTGGTTTACAAAAACATAAGCACCAAACATTTTTATGTTTGTCGTTCTTTTTTTTTGGGGGGGCGACTCAATTATAGAACTTGTGTGGCTTAACAGGTGCTTCTGCAGTTTAATTAACTGCTTTTCCATAAGTAATGCGAATGCGCCGACATTTACCGATAAGAATACCATTTAACATTTTTAAATTTTCCTGTTTACAATGAGGGAGGAGACGGAGGTGGGGGTTGAAAAATAAATCTAACATTCTGTGCTGAATAAAAAAGTCTTTAAGCTATATTTACCGATTTATTTTTTATATATAGCTTTTATATTGTATATTTCACCCTTTCGTTTTTTAATAATAAATGCCTGTGTTCAGCTTGGCTAGGAGCAAAGTAGTATGCTAGGTGTATCAGAATCGGCCATTAAAAATGCCGTATATGAACTTGAATAAATCAACTTACTATCTTTCGAAGCTTGTAACTACTTGAAAAATGTAATTCAAACCCTAATTTTTTTTTTTTCAATTAAAGGAGAAAAGATCAAATTTAAAAAAAAAAAATAACAAGTTTAATAGTAAATTATGCAATATTTTTTTTTGTTTGTTTTTAAAATCGGTTTTCTTTAAAAAGAAAATCAACAACATTTTACTTACTTCGATTATAAAACAATATATATAAATTTTTAAATCACTTGCCTATAAAAAATTCTATTCAATGTGTACTTTCATTAAGAATTTATCCATATTTATACTTATATTCCGTGTCCTTAAATAAAATACTTTTTTAAACAAGGATTAAAAAAAACAAAAAAAACTCATTTCTTGACTGTTCAAATAAAGGGAGACAAATCTCTGATGTTTTTTTTTTTTTTTCATGATTATCTTATGGTAAGTTATAAACGCCATAATTAATCTCTTTTTATTGCGTGCTGTTAACCAAAATTAGTATTTTTAGGTCTCCGTAGTTTAAAAAAAAAAAAAGCACACATTCACTTATAAGTTTTTGCCGTTAAACGAAAACTCAGTCGACCGATTTTTTTTTTTTTTTTTTTTTTTTTTTTTTTGTGAAATAGCTGAAAAAAGAAAACCTTGAATGAAATAGAAAGAATTCTTGTCAGCGTCCGGCATTTACTTGACTATATAAGCATAACATGAGCTGTCAATTAAAAAAAGAAAAAATCAATGTGGTTTCAAAAAAAAAAAGAAGTGTTTTAGACTTTGGACTTTACAGGTAAATTTCCAAAAAACACTTTTTTTTTTTTTTTTTTTTTTTTTTTTTTTTTAAATTAGAACATTTTATTTATTGATCTTTTATCAATTTGTGATTTCTAAAACTTTGAGTAAATTATTAAATTTTAATAGACATTTAAAAATGGGAGAGTGAATTTAAAAAAAAACGTTTGTCTAAAATATTAGATTCGGTTTATTGGAAAGAGCATAAAATTTCACATTGAACCTGAAAATATCGTAAAAATTGAACCAATAGAAAAATTTTGATAGATTTTTAAAGTTTAAAAATTGAAAACAATTTCACTCGTAAAATTCAATTGATTTCACACGTAAAAAAAATGGCTGGTTGAACACGCTCTGGCACTTAGTAAACACTTTAAAAAATGAAAAATAATATTTCTATTATTTTTTAAACAACTTTAATAGTTTATTTTGGAAGTATATGCCATACAGAAAATAAACAACCCACTTTAAAAAGAGAAATTACGAGTTTTTTATATTTTATTTGCAGTTTTCTTTTAGGGGTGTCAAATTCCCCCCAAATTCTGATACACCTAGTGGTATGCTACATTTCACTTTTTCTGTCCTCAGTCAGTGGAGAAGAAATCCTTCTAGACTAAGACACTTATTTTTGTTCCCATCCAAAGCTCCCCGTTTTGGGGAGCTTTGGATTTTTCCACATTAAAAACCGACATTGTTGTCTAACTCTGCCTTTGTGGGGAGGCAAGTAAATGGGAAGAAACATGGTGGCTGAAAAACGTTTTTGACCCCAATAAAAGCATTGCGATACATTTAAACCCTGAAGAATTTTCACCACGTGCACTTGTTTTAAGTTAACAACTAGGCACTACTTGTGTTTCAAACTTTTAAAAAAGCACTTTAAAATAGTAAAAACACTTTGTTGTCTTTTTTGGAAGTGGGGTTGAGGCGCCCCTATTATCCCAAAGAACCAGGTATGTAAACTGTTTGCAATATTTTTCAATAATTATATACAAAAAAATCTTTTTACAATTTTTAGGCTGATGCACACGAATGAGGCCCCCATTATGAAATACGCATCAGCTCCAATGTTGTATGCAGCGCGTTCAAGGGAGTATTCATTATTCTGAAAAGGAAAGAATTTTGGTGTGTGTGGTCTTTTTTTTTTTTTTTTTTTTTTTTATTTTGTCTTGAACTTTGCGTTTTTCGGATTATTTTGTTATATATATATTTTTTTATTTTTATTTTTTGTCGAAGATTATAGTTATAAGTGTTTATTCACAGGAAAATTGGTACAAGTGTAGCAAAAGAAAAAAGGTTTCACCACACTACGCAGGTCTCGACCTTCTCCCCAGAAAAAAAAACATCCTTATATGCACGGCAGCACCACAATCTGAATATCTCTTTGTACTGGACAGATTCGGGTTCAAATGATGGCGATTCTTGTGTACATTCCATTAGAACCAACGGAGTGTTGTTCACCTATTTATCGCTTGCACAAAACTCAAACGCGTGGCCGCTTGCTTCTTTGATGATCATCAAACTCCTCCCTGATCTCATGATCACACAGAATGCATTGTGGGATTGGTCTTTTATTTTGCTCACTTCTGTGAAGGGGCACATTCATCATCTCTGGTTCTGGTTTCGGTTCTGGTTCTGCCTCGTCAGACAAACTATAGCCAATACTCTCTGGCGGAGGGGCTTCACTGATTGTGTTTGTCAGCAGCTCATCACTAGACAAGTCATTGCTTTCCTTGGGACTTGTATGATATATCTCGGCAGCCGGGTCATGTCAAGCAATACCTCCGACCTCGGAACCACATTGTCTGGAACGGCTACAATGTCTCATCCACTCACACCCGCAAGTAGGCCTTCCACAAATTTAATATTGACACATTGCAGCATTTCTGACGCTATTCTCTCAGTTTGTTGCCGCACACATCGGCGTCAGCAGTGTAAGTCTCAATATGCTTGTTGAGTTTATGATAGTCCAGCACTGGTCTCACTTTCAACTTATGCTGGATCATTGCCATTAAGGGAATCGGGCTTTTGGGAGGTCCAAGCTTGTCGTCTGAGTAGGGGATTAACCATCCATTTCTGACCCACGCCTCAAGCTCTTGTTCGTATTCATCATGAACTTCGTTGGGTATGGGGCACTCTGCAATGTCCTTAAATTTGGTTGGCGCCCTTCCTTCAGTCCATTTCCATGATGCAGTCCAGGCCTTCTGTCGATGGTCGTAGTCCACCTTGAAATTAGGCCGATCAATGTGGACCGCAGCACACACTGGGGCTTCCAAAAAGCGCACGCGCCCATCTTGTTCAATGACAACTCCACCCAGTGCCTTGATGGCATCATATCCTAGCAATAAGTCAAACCCCAGCAAATCCCCTTGCGTCAGCAACATATCGATTTCCGCGGCCACACCAGAGTTCATATGGATCTGTATGGTTCCGGCTCCACAGCATGCTTGCATCTCACTGCCTATTGTGGTGATTTTGATGTTCTTTTTATTCCAGGTTCGACACAGTCTGGCATTCACTATGGTATATGAGCAGCCTGAGTCAAGGAGAGCTGATCAGGGCACTTGGTTTACGTATTTATTGTTGCGCCTCACTTGCATCTTGTCCAGGGAGCAGAGCAGCGCTGATATCCTGTCACCTGACATGTTTCCTGCACAGTTAGGGGCTAAGTGTTCAATACCGCTGCACTGGAAACAGCACACGCGTCCCCGCCCCCTGTCAGTGCAACTTTTTGAAAAATGAACCCACTGGCTGCAGCGGAAACATCTCCCCTTGGTCGTGGGGCTCAGACTAGGAGTCTCTCCTGTACTGTTCTGGGCAGTTTGCGCTACCATCACAACTGGTTCCTCTAGGTCCTCCTCATCTATGATGAGGGTTAGAGCGTGTTCCAGCAAGTGTTCCATAGGCGTTGCTGAAATGCTGGTGGAGGCTCTTAGCAGTTGCTTTACATAGGTTGGAAGGCCGGCCACAAACGCATCACCAAACAGGATTGCAAGTTTTTTTCAGCTCTGCAAAAAAACAAACATCCAGTTTCTCTTGGCATGAGTCTTGTTAAAGCGAATTTTTCATAAGCCGTACACGGATCCATGGCAAATGCCTTATACAGTGCATTTTTAATTGCTGTCGTCAGTCTTCTCAGCAGCACTAAGTTGTGGATATACATTCAAGGCGCCTCCAACCAATTTCAAGGGAATCACCATGTGTATCCTCTTTACTTCACAAAGGTTGCACGTCAACTCAACCCAGTCAACAACAGATATATCAGCTTTAAATCAAACTTTGATTCAGTCATTGTCTTTTTATCTCCCAACACAACTTGACTGAAAAAAAAAAAAAATCGCCGAAAATAGCTTGTAGCAAAAGAAAAAAAGGTTTAACACTATGCAAAGCACTGTTCACAGGACGCAGGTCTTGACCCTCTCCCCAGAAAAACAAGCCGTCCTTATATGCAGACCACCAACCACGACAGCACCACAATCTGCATATCTCTTCTTTGTACTGGACAGATTCCGGGTTGAAATGACGTTCGTGTTTTTTCTCATATCGAAAAACAGTGAAATTTTATTTGGTTCCAGTGCACTTATTGATCCTCGCTATTTTTTAAAAATAGTACTTTCAAGTTTAATTAAAGGTTTGCGATATCTGTTTTTATTAAATTGTTAGGTGAAAGTACAGAATAGGTACGCAACACCCTCCCGTCCTCATGTTAAGAATCTCCAGCCCAAAAAAATATCCAGAAGAAGGGATGACTTTCAAAAATATTGTCGAAAAAAAGCGACCCCCCTTCCTGTAGAAAAGTGCCCAGTTGAGGGTGAAGGAATTAATGTTTTTAGCCAATTTTCGATATTTGTCGTCCGAAGGGCAAGCTTCAAAATGATACTGATCTTGTGAAAATCCGTCGCCTCTGTTAAGAGTTTTAGGCAGACATACAAACATACATACATCCATACATTTAAACAGACAGGTGAGAAGATTTATATAGAATATATGACTCTTGAGATAATAAAAATTGCAAAAGCAAAATCGACTAAAAAAAAAAAAAATTGTTTGGATTTGATTATTTAAAATGACAGTGATAATCAAATTTTGTGCCTTTTTTCCAAAGAAGTATGGACGCCTGTAAGCAGCAGCATCTTTAGATACATGTATCACCAGAACACATTAAAATTAATTTATCATCTGTGTAGTTCGTTATTAAAAATCTATTTGTTTTACAAAAGGTAAGTCTTATATTGTTTTTTATCCATTTTTTTTTTTGTATATTTTATTTATTCATAAGTTTCATAAGTTTCTGCATTCATAGAAATTGACTCAGACTATAGTAAACACACGAAATGATGAAGTAACTAGTTAATGTGTACAATGATGACGTTCTACACAACGGTTTGGAGATGCCTATGGAACGGAAACTTAAATTTCGTTCCGTTTTAAATTTGGTACATTTTTACTTTACATCCAACTCCTCGTTCACATTTGGCATGTCAACTTTACAGGTTTTCGGGTATGCTGACAAGGTTAAGGGTGTCTATTCTGAAAGCTGTTCTTAACATGGGGTTGTTGGGGTGTTTATTCATTGTAAACGTACCGCAAACCTATAAAAGTCGACATTTCCAATGTGAACCAATGTGAGTTGGACTTACGTAAAAAAAAAAAAAAAAAAAAAAAAAACCAAAAAGGTAACCAAATTGACTTTTTTCGTTTAAAAATTAAATTATTTCGTTTTTGTTTAAAACTTTATTAAAAAAACAAAAAAACAAAAAAAAAACCTGGTAAATTTTCAGATTAGGTCCACCTCCACAATTTTCTTTTAAATGACAACTTTTATAGATTTTGGACTATGCTGAATACGAATTCCTGATGAACAGCCCTCTAAAGTAGACACTTTAAATATCCACATTAACGTACTGTACTTACAATAACCCTTATCCCTGAGTGGCTTCCGGGCCTTGATAAGTGGTGACGTGACCACCTTGTAAAAAAAAAAGTCGCATTGAAATTTTGCAGAAATAAGTAGTTATCGATCGAGATATTAAAAGTTGTATTATGAATTGTATTCTTTGGCGGCCATCTTTTTATAAATGTCAATTATAGATCAGTAGATTTGTTTATGGCACGCGTGCAAAAGATGGCAGTCAAAGAATACAATGCATAATATAACTTTTTATATCTCGATAACTACTTATTTCTGCAAAATACAAGTTTCCAGAATATTTCAACACGAAACTGTTTGAAAAAATTAATTATAGCATTTTCTTTAATTACTATAAGTCTTGGCCTTCGGGACAAGATCAAAGTGTAGTATCTGTTCTTCAGTTGCTGCACTTCTATTTCTTGTTCTCTTTTGGTGGAGGAGAAATCCTTCACGACTGAGACAATTTTTATTTTTGTACCTTTTCTCCACGTTAAAAAACGACCCTGGTGTCTAACTCTGTCCCGTGGGGAGGCATAGTAAATAGGTACTATAAAATTAATATAGTGGTAAAATTATTTAAAAAAAAAACAAAGAAAACAGAAGCCAAACCATTTCAAAAAAGGTCAAATTCACGAAATTAGCCATTAAAAGAATAATAAATGGTAACATTATCAATAAAAGTTACTTTCCAACTTATCTGCATCATTCGTTGGTATTTTTAAGTAGTTTAAATGCATATAACAAAATAATTTGGACAACGCAAAGTTCAAGCCAAAATAAAAAAAAAAAAAATAAATAAAAAAACAAGGCCACACAGTACACACACCAAAATTCTTTCCTTTTCAGAATAATGAAAGCTCCCTGGAATGCGCTGCATATAACATTGGAGCTGATGAGTATTTCGCTATGAGGGCCTTACTCGTGTACGTCCGCCCATTTTTATTTAAAATTAAGAAATTACTTTCTAAAATATATTGTTTATATTTTGTTTTGAAGTGAAATTAAATTCACTTGAAAAATATTGTTTATATCCATCTTCATTCAATAGCTTCATCGATTTTTTTTTTTTTTTTTTTTTTTTTTTTTTTTTAACCTAAATTTTCCGAATTTCAGGACGAGGCTCCTCTGTGGGACCTACTTTAAGTTGCACCTCAAAAATATTAAATTTCCAACCACAAAATTCATATTTTTAGTAAAAATATGTTTAAAAAAAAAAAAAATTCAAAATATTTTCACGATTAAATTTTTGGTATTTTTTTTTTTTTTTTTTTTTTTTTTACGACCTGCCCCAGCATAGTATAAACACCCCCAACCACCCCATATTAAGAACGGCTTTAGGAATACTCCCCCACCACCACCTTCCCATGTTAGGAGCGGTTTTAGAGGTTGGCATGTTTATTCCGAAAGCTGTTCTTAATGTGGGGAGGTTGGAGCGTTTATAATACACTGGGGCTCATCATAAAAATTTACCTTTTTTTGTACAAACACATATCTTCGTTATTAAATATGCTAGTGAAAAGAAAACCTTTAAATTATAAAAATAAGTTACATACAGACTAGAAACACAGGCATACGAGAAGTGGGCACACAATTTTATTAAGATAACTTTAATTTCGATCCAAATCTTCATATTCTCAGCAATCTTGTCAATTCAATTAAAAATAACGGTAAAAGTTTTACCATTATCATCTTTTTTGTCAATGTTTTACGAGTACAATTCAACTTGCACTATTTGTGCTTCGAACTAAATAAACGCTTTAAGATAAGTTAAACCGCTAAAAAAATATCTGGGTAGGTAGAAAAGGTAACTTATTTTGCCTTTGATAACATTTAAATGTTATAACTGCTTTATATATATAATAAAAATTACAATTAAATTTACCAAAATGATCCAAGATGGTAAAATTAAAGTATAATATAAATATTAAAGAATTAATATTTATAAAGTTATCTCAGCCAAATGTAAAAGCTTGATAAAACCAAATAGGAGATAACAAACAATTAATAAAACATGTTAAAAAACACTTTGAAAAAGAGTTAAAAACATATTTAATCTGAAAAGAAAACCCTTAATAAGTGGATAGTCCTTAATCCACAGTTTCAAAGAAATACTTTCCTTCTCATCAGAGGGTAGGAATTAGCAAAATACAGGATCGGATTTTGCATGCAAAAGTATTTGATGAAACAACAAGTAAGTCAAAGATCTTACTTGATAACAAAAAAGTGAAACAGAGGGAATATAGTGAAGAAAAAGGTGATTACACGTGAATGGATAGTCTGGTGGAAGATAAATAATTCAGTGACAGTAAAATCCAAATATATAACTTCAAGAAAGTTAATGGAATTTCCGTTTGCACAAGTAAAATCCAAGGAAATCCAGTAATTGGAAGATGGTCCAAAATAATCCAAAGGCAGAAATCCATGGAATAATTCACAAAAATGTGTACAAGGGAAAAAGGAAAAAATTCCAATAATATTAATAAAAGAAAAATAAGATACGCTTTTCACTCTACTGCCGAGACATAAATATAAATAAGAAAGATCAGAAGACGAGAAAAAAAAAAAAATTAAATAGTGATAAAATTAAATAGAAAAAAAAATGTCAAAATGACCCAGACAGGAAATGTTAAAAAGCGTGAAAAAAATATATAGGGCAAAATAATATAGGTCAACTGAAATGTATAGGTCATCACTTAAAAAATGTCAGCAAGAGTTGTTAGAAGACACTAAATGGAAAATAAATAAATTAATTAATAAATAAATAGAGAATAATAAACAATAAATAAATATATATATATATATATATATATATTGCTAATTCCTACCCTCTGATGAGAAGGAAAGTATTTCTTCGAAACTCCGCGGATTAAGGACTATCCACTTATCAAGTGTTTCCTTTTCAGATTAAATATGTTTTTAACTCTTTTTCAATTGTTTGCTCGTATATATATATATATATATATATATATATATATATATATATATCTCACTTTTTCGTTTTGTCTAAACTACAAAATGCTTTAACTTACTATAAATGAATGTTTTTATTTGTTTTACTAAAATAGTTTCAAGTTTGGCTGTTTGTCGGAATGAAAATAATTTCTGACTCCCCATTTAAAATATTACCAAAATAACTTAATTATGTAGCACAATGGATGAATACTGTTTTTCTAAACGAGCACAAATGAAACGTAAATATTGCAACTTTGGCTTTTAAACTTTAATTCTGACCAGAAATGACATTTTCATCGAAAGTTTAAAGACTATCAAATCCGTTTCAAATGTTGCAGGATAGTACGTCTTTTTTCTCCTCCAATACTTTGGTGTCGAAATTCAAAGGTGATTTTGAAGCTTTTTAAACTGTCATTTCAAAAGTAATTTTGCGGATTATCTACAAGTTTCGCATGTTTTTTTTCTTTATACTCCGTTTCTGCTGACCATTCTGCTTCACAATGAATGCCCCCCCCCCCAAAGGCCCTCTTATTAATGTTTACCAGTTTTAAAATATTAAAAAAAAAAAAAAAAGTGAAGTTCGTTAGCTTACTTTAAAACTGGTAAGCATTAATCAAAAGGGACTTTTCCAGGGCATTCATTGTGAAGCAGAACATCAATGGTCAGTAGAAACAGTGAGTAAAAAAACTTGTGGATAACCATTTCTCGCAATAATTTAAGTGACTGTTTTTTTTTTCTCCTTTTAAAATGTTATTTTGACGATGTCACTATTCTGGCAAAGAGGCAAAACTTTTTGGATTTATACTTTTTCCGGCTGTCCTGCTCTAAAAAAAAATCAATACATAAAAATGTTTAGTTTATGACTTTAAAAATCTTTTTGTAAAGATCCATAATATTTGCATTCAATTTAAAGGTAAAATAAAAATGTCATTTTTTTTTTTCTTCTAATATACATTACATTTCTTATTTAATACATTAAAAAAAATGGTAATATAAAATTATGACGGTCGTTTTAAAAGTAAAGCCTATCTTTTAACTCCAAAAGTTGAAGAGCGATGAAGACTGGAGTGGTACCATAAAAACTTTTGTGGTCAAGAATTTATTTTTCTACATGGTCACCGCCATTCTCAATGCACTTCTGCCAAGAATTCAATGACTCATTTCTGCTTCTCACGTACATTCATGACAGGGGTTGCTTTCTTAGTCTCACGCTATCTGCAACAGAGAGATGAAACTTTCAGGTCATGAATACATCATGCGTTCAATTTGCTATCTGCTTTTGATCCATTTGGGTGGAATAAAAAATAGGAGGCATGACCTTTGGGACGTCGCTTGTACTATTTTCTTAGTCTAATAATTTGGATCTATTTACAATGTTGTCATGGTTTAGTTATATCTGAGATTCTTATTTCAATTTTGTAAATTCTTTCGTGTTCAATAGGTTTTCTCATTTCTCTCTAACAACTAATTTTACGACAATCATGTTTGGTAAACACAAAAATATCATTAAAAACAGGTTTATTGAGTAATTCCACTAAGAAAATATACTTATGATCTTGTCAAACAAGTTGAAACAACAATTCAATGAGATCGTTTGCATGGCAACCAAGAAGGTTGAAGATCTGCTTGCTCAGCGGCTCACCTCTAACTTCCCCTCAAACCACTCGGTCACAAATTTCCCTTTGCAGATTGAAATCACACTTGTAGATCTGAAAATTACTCCTTCTCACATCTGTGATATCATAAAAAAACTAGACACCTCCAGACGTGTATGCCTGATCTCATGCCTGCTATATTAAATGTTCTGCTGAGCTAGCTCCGGTTCTCATCAACAATTGCTTCTCTAAGTCTAGCTTTCCTGATAGCTGGAAAATTGGCTGTGTTACCTGTATTTAAGAATCCTAGGGAAAGAACTGAACGGCTCAATTATTGCTCCATCCGTCTTTTTGTTAAAATCTTAGAAAGTTTAATCAATCAAGTACTAGTCTACCATCTTGCAAATGCTAAGCTAATTTCTGACAATCTGTATGGATTTAAGCAAGCCTGTTTTACTGCAGATATATTTATCCTCATCTCTCAATCCATTGCAATACACTGGATAAAGCAGGGAAAATTAAGGCGCTAGCTCTTTGACAAAAAAATGAAGGCTAAAAAGCCTTCCATTTGAATAGTTTCTTTCTTCAGACTCCTAGACTTTCAAATTTCTTCCCTGTTTCCTGCTTCCCTGACTGTACTAACATGCAGAAGTTTGAATGTAATATGAACAGACATATCATGGTTCGACTCCCCACATACCCCCGTCGGCATGATCTTAATTAGTAATCCCGTGATGTTTTAAGTGGCAAGCAATATGCCTTGTTTGGGGGTGAAAAAGAGTAAAAATAAATAAAAAATTGCCATGTAAGGGAAAGGATAGAAATTTTGCGTTAGTGGATACAATAGTTTAACACTTGTCCAATTTTACCTTGAATTGCTGCGTTGTTGGTGCACTTGTTACCGTTTTTGGAAGTCCAATTCTAGGAATCTTGATTGAGAAATTGGCCCTCCTCTGGTTCAATTGAAATTTCTTGTGGTATTCTTTCTTGTGCATTAGTGAATAATAGGCCACCATTTTTGAACTCTGCCAATGTTCTGGAAACTTCCATACTACTATGTATTTACTGTAGTAATCGGCAAAACTAGATAGCTTTCAGCATCCTATGAGAATAAATCTCTCCCTAGACAGTCCCATAGTTTGGTTGGCACCTCTGCTGTAGTAAACTTTCATGCTGCTGATTTTTGGAGAAGATATATGCTGCATCATTTGCACATGTCAGTTATGTCTCTGAACTTGTGCCAGTATATTGTCTGACTCACAAGGTTTTGTTACACCCAAGATGTCTCCTGTGTAATTGTTCAAGGGTTTTTATGGAGGAGTTTGGAGATGATACTTTCTTTCAGCAGCAAACTGTTTTATACTAACATCTTGTCTCTGAAACTCCAGTACTCGCCTAGATCTGTGAGTATCTCTCTCAGGGTGTCAGGCCATCCCTGAATGATCATCTCGATGAATTGGTTGAGCACTGGTGCTATTCTTGTTAGACTATGTACATTGGAGATTTTTATGAGACTTGGACATGGTCTACCTACAGATTAAGATCATTGTTGGGATTAGGAAAACTGCTTAAGTAATCCGGAAAGGTGAGTACTCTTCCAGGTCTGTATATTCTATGGTGAAGTTGTATACTTGAAGCTTAAGCATCATTCTCTGATGTTTTTGATATACAGAAATGATCTTCTTATTAAAGATCATTGCCAGTGGCTTGTGATCTATAATAACATAAAAACTACTGCCATAGAAGTATGTTGTGAACCTCTCAACTCCACAACATACAGTTAGCATTTCCCTTTCAATGTTTGTGTATATGGTTTCCGTATATGCTTATATATTATATATGTTGCATATGTTACTAGTTTCTTGTCTCCCTTATTTGTTTGAAGAAGTGCTGCACCCAAACCCATCTGGTTGGCATCGACTTGCAGGATCACTGGTACCGTTGTATCATAATACTGTAGTGTTGTATCATCATCGATCAAAACTTTCATTATTTCCAAGCTGTTTTGGTAGCTCTCATTTTAGTAGTTGCTGGAGTGATACTACTTGATATGAATGAGGATAGGTATTGGATTAAACCAAGAAATTCCTGGAACTCTTTCTTGTTCCTTCAGTTTAGAATTCTATACCTTGCTTATTGTATATCAGACGGAAGAAAGATATGATTCTGTTTGAAGCAATTGAACATGAGACCATTTCTTTCTGTAACTCTCATTAACTGTATCAGATTTTGGTCATGTTCCTGTTCAGTTGACTCCAAGAACACTGCCTTCATCTCTTCTGCATTATATATTATTCTTAACTATTTTGCATTTTGTAATACTAACTTGTCTTTGTATTGTAATAATGAACCTACAGAAGTTTGTGTTGAAGCAGTAGAGGCATCCGAGGTAGAGGGTAGAAGCTCTGTTGCTCGTAAGTCTGGAGTAGTAGAGGCAACAGATGTAGAGGATGCAGGTCTTACTATTTTCTTAAAATATCGCCTTTGATTAAACTGGACAGATATGATCCTCTTCTCATCCACAATTTCCTTTTAACACTGCAGTTAATTCATGATGACTCTGGAAACCCTAGTGAACCTTTTCAAGTTGGAATCCTGAGTCTCAAAAGTTGCCAACGCTTGCTGCATCCCAGTAAAACCTTTTGTAAAACCCTGCCTTATGAAAGCTTTATTCTCTGGGTGGGAGCTTATTCCTTTTCCTTTATGATCACTTTCTCCAGTTGTTTCAGGTTCTCAGCAAATAGCTCTCCTTCATGATATTCCAGCAGCTCTGTAACATCATAAACCTCCATATCAGATCGATATCCTTAATCAGGACAATAATGTTCTTAATAACATGGTCAACTGTGTTCTCCAACCCATGGAAATCATTCACAAATTGAGTTTTTTTCCAAACACCATTCATGTTTGTTGATTCCTGGGAGGAGGTTAAGATAACAATCTTCTTCACAGCATCAAGGATGTTGTAGGACTTCCAAAAGTCCTTCAGAGTCAAATCCTTCCTGGTTTCAGTTGCCTGTAATACCATAGCAATTGTCCTCTAGAAATAGTAGGCCTTAAACAAAGCAATCACTCCTTGGTCCATAGGATGTAAAAGGGGCATGGTATTAGGTGGAAGGTAAACCACCTTGATTTTCGGGTGGAAGTCTCCCAGCTGGACAGGATGTCCAGGGGCATTGTCCAGCACTAGCGACACCTTAAAGGGGATACCCTTAGAAGTGCAATACCGCACCATACTAGGCACAAAATAGTTGACAAACCAGTCCTCAAACACCTCAAATATCACCCATGCTTTCTTCTTTGACTTTCAAATGACTGGTAGTTGACTCTTCCTTGAGTACCTTTGGATTTGGAGCCTGAGATACCAGCAAGGGCTTCAGTTTGAAGTTGCCTAAGTGAAGTTAGCCTCTCCTTGTTGGCTTTATGACCGGTATTATATACAGGCCGGGGCAATATTTAAATATAACAATAAAATGCAAATACAGGGATATGGATGGGCATTTATGGATAGCAAACGCTTATCACAGGCAGACAAATCTTCTGCAGTAGGGGTATGTTCATAGGTCCCAGATTGGGTTCGATTTTCCTTTTTTATACAAAAAAGGTTTGAAACAAATAAAACAATTATTTTCTGTGAGACAGGCGGATGCAAAATAAACGCAAAAATCGAATACGATAAAATTTGCAAGAGATAACAAAACAAACACTTTCAAATCATATAAAACTAAATTTATTAATGATAAGGGGAAAGAAAGATTTCACAAAAACAAATATATTCAAAGCTAATGGGATTGGGGAATATTTTTAACATACTAACTGAAAGAGAATCCTATAACTTAAAGACAAAAGGTATACGGCAGCAACCAGTCCACACGAGGAAAAGTCCGATCTCCAGCTCGACAAAGAAAGAAAATAAAGTTGGCTTTTTTTTGTTTTTTTTTGCACTTAGTTCAATTCTTTTCTTTTGACAATTTGCAATTGCTACAGTTAATCCAAATAAATTCTCTTGTGAGGGAAGAAAGTTTCAATCACCAAATCCAGTCTCTCAACGCCATGCGACACATTCCATTTCCGTGTGGGAGACATAAGTTTCAAACGATGACTATGCAGATATTTTTTATTTGTTTTTTTTTTAAACATGCCTGTCGGCATCCGTTTTGGGTTATCCAAGATAGCTTTATCGAGGGATTAATTTAGGTATCTTTTTTTTCTCCGTCTTTGCCAACTCGGAAATGTGACATCGCTTTGGTTGTCCAGAACACTTTTTACGTGGTCGGACTTTTGGTCAAAACTACTCTCACATGAGAGAATTATTATTTTTTCTTTATTTGTTTCGCCCTTCGATTCTAAAAATAGAATTGACGAAATCCTGTTCTTTCCTTATTCTGCTTCTTGGGGCCACGAGGTCACCACGTGCGCTGACTAAAGGACGCCCTGTCACTTGCCTTCATATTGTGGGAGGTGTTTAGTGCTAACGTCGACCGAACGTTTTTCAACTCCCTCGTTCTCTGTTTCTCTTCTCCTTTCTCTCTCTCTGTGGATGATGAAATCCATAGTGGTTTTTTTTTCTGCTTCCGAGATCGGATCGCAGTGTAGTAACTGTTCCGCCGCCACACGTCATTCTCTCCGTCTTCGCCCAAGGAAAGAGAATCTCTCCAGACTGATTTTAATACTGGGTTTTGGTGGATTCTCGTTCAGTCAGAACATGCCAATCAAATATCTACCATATATTACTAATAGAACAATAGAACAGTATTTAATGTTGAGGTGGCTGTTTGTAACACCGGGTCCCGACTTTTCCTCCTTGGTGATATACATGCGGTTAGGTATATTCTTCCAAAATAAACCTGTTTCATCCACATTGAATACTTGCTGAGCAGAATAATCCCCTCCTTAATTATCTAAGCCAACGTTTTAGGAAATTCACTTGCTGCTTTCTCATCCCCATTAGCAGCTTCACCTTTCACTTTAAGGTCATGGTAATTGGCTCGAGCCTTAAATCGCATAAACTAACCTCTACTAGCAGCAAACTCTTCAACTTTTACTTTATTCCCCCTTTCTTTTTTTAATGTTTCGAACAATCTTTTCACCTTTTTCTTGATTCACCATAAGGGTCACTGGAATATGCAGTTGATTTTGATCTTCCTATCAAAGCATTAATAATCTTTCTATTTCAATAATTAAACCACTATGCTGCTTGGTTATGACTGTCGCTTTCATAGGAGCGGATCCTTTCACATGTTCAATGATGCGCACTTTATCCTTAATAATGATGGCCACAGTCGAACGACTATGGCCAAGTGACTGTCCAATGTTTGTTGATGTTTCATTATTTTTAGGTCGCTTTATAAAATTTCCAATTTAACTTCCATGATGATGACCTTTCTTTTCTTTGATGCACTGCCATCAAAAGAATCTGCCTTTATGCTTGGAAGCCATAATGAAGAACAAAAAGTTAAACAAAAAAACGATCAAACATGAGAAAGAACCGGTGTAAACAACCAAAATGGAGTATGACTGAAACTGAGGTGTCTATCGATACAAGGTGTCTATCACTACACCGTTTTCCTTGATCACAACCAAAACAAAGTGTATTCCTCGGCCACGCGCCAGAAACTAGTTCACGATCCTAAATGGTGTAAGACAGAACAACACTATCTTTTATATTTTTATGAGGAACATTTGTAACCTCGAAACAGCATAAGTTGGGACCGGCATAAACTGAGGACTTCCTGTAGTCAGATGTAAGTATACTTATAAGCAAGTTACACAAGAGTATTTTTGTTTTACTCCTGTTACATGATAAGGGCTGTTCCCTTTTCATGTAAGTATAAAAATAGAGAGATTAGTTAAAATGAAAATGAAATAGCATAGGCGAAATTCGAACCTCGTAATCTAGGTTTAGAAATAGATTAAGTGTGAGAATTTAAAAATGTAAAACAAACATTTGTTTAGAATATAGATAAATATTTCAAGGAAAGAATGTTAACTATCAAGTTTGTTATGAAATTTTAAATTGAAAGAATGCAGCTTATAAGATGATGTTTTAACATATTGAATATAGGTTAAAATTCCTTTTGTAGAAATAGGAAAAGTTTTGGACACGTATGTCCAGAACACGTGAAAGAATGCACATGTTTTAACATGTGTATGACGTCACGGAAAATAGAAAGTTCTAGGAATAGAGAAAAAACTTTAGAGTCAGTCAGTCAGTGAGAAAACTCAGAGGGAGTCAGTCATCTAGTCAGGCGTCTAGGAGCGAGACGTCACTTCAAGGAAAAATGTGAGACTTTGAATTCTTGGTGATGGAAACGGCCGGTCGTGACGAAATAAACCATTATGTGTTTTGTAAAGCTCGTCTTGTCTTATGATTCTTACAAAAAGGTAAAGTGAAATTGTATTATATATTTGTGTTATAAAATGTCTTTTCATACACATCTCGACATCATCATGTCTACACAATGTCCGAACTGTCTGAACACTATCCCCTTCACTGAAGAGTTTCTTCTTCTACACAAGAAAAGAATGAACATTTAATATATAAGAATCTCTCCTAACATGAACAATCTCTCTAAGTCTCTTACAACAACTTCTCTCTCTCTCTCTCTCTCTCTGAGTCTTACAACATCCCTCACTGTAATAAGACTCTTTCTAAGCCTCTCTCTCTCACAAGAAAAAGCATCACTTATAATAAGACTCTTACTTTATCTCTAAGACTCTCACACAATGAAACCTATATATAACACTCCTAAGAGCTCATCAGATTAATTTGAAGTGAAACCCAAATGTTTCTGTGTAATTTGTTTGCATATCTTCATACTACTATACTTGGCATAGCTTAAGTAGATGTTCATATCAATTGGGGATGTGTCCTTGACAGTCAGTTCAACAGTTTTGTTGCTGTCCAACTGAGGTATGATCCTGATCAGTTTTAGGTCAACCCTTCCAAGCTTTACCTTCTTCCCGAATAAAGGTTAGTTTATTGCTTATCCCCTTTCAGGGCTGCTCGGGCATTTTTTAAATCCAAAGTGTGCTTACCCTAATGCACTAGCTTCTGAAAACCATACTTGACCATGTGTCTAACCTCTTAGAAAGAAGGAAAATAGAATGCTTGTGAGTGTCCATTTGAGTTTTGAATCTCTGCATGAATACACTTGCTGTTTGGCAAAACTGATAAGTTGTTAACTATGAAATAACTGTGGATGATTCTCTCTCTCTCCATATATATATATATATATATATATATATATATATATATATTTTTTCTTTTTTACAGTGATCACCACTTATCAAGGCCCGGAAGCCACTCAGGGATAAGGGTTATTGCAAGTACATTACGTTAGTGTGGAGATTTCATGAAGTGTTTACTTAAGGGGGCGGTTCATTAGGAATTTGTTAACGTTGGACTTGAACACATCCAAATTGTAGTCAGGTGGGAAGCAGGCAGACGGAACAGTTCCACAGGCGTGCAGTTCTAAGAAAGAAGCTTTGTTCATGGAATCCGCGTTTTGATTTAGGCACAGATATAGAGTGGGGGAAATTTTTCACAGTGGATTCAGCTAGACGGGTGTTTTTCGTGAAAGATTGGCAAGGGGGGGGGACCAGAGATTGGAGTTCAGACAAGCACCTGCCATGGAAATAACGATAAAACAAGGATAGGCTCGCAACGTCTCTTCTGTGGAAGAGAGGTTGCAGGGTAGAGAAAAGGGCATCCCCCACTAAGCCACAAAGTCTATTTTGCACTCTTTCAAGGCAGGATAGGCTGTTTTTAGCAGCTCCTGCCCAGATATGGCAACAGTATTCCATCCTTGGACGTACTTGGCTTTTATATAGATAGAGAATTGCATCAGTAGTGAGATATCTTCTGGAGCGGTAGAAGGATCCCACCATCTTTCCAGCGACCTTGGCAACAGACTTGATGTACGTGTTCCATTTCAGATCAGGAGTAAAGGTCAAACCCAGAAGCTTGTCAAAACACGGGGCCTCACCCAGACGAGAGCCATCCATCACAATTGATGCCAGATGGGGATCAGAGCGTTGATGATGTAAGGATAGGAGTTTGGTTTTGGATGCATTAAAGGTAACCAGCCACATCTTCCCCCACTGAACCACACGCTCGAGATCAGAGGAGAGAGAATCAGAGAGAACTTTGTCATTTACAGCCTTTGATGTGTTGCCGTAGATGGTTGTGTCATCAGCATAGATGTCAACGAATGATTTAAGTATGTGTTTAGGGAGGTCATTGATGTAGATCAGGAAGAGAGTTGGGCCTAGGATTGACCCCTGAGGGACTCCAGCATTTATATTGCAGGCCTCCGATTTTTGTCCATCTACCACTACTCTTACGAGCCTATCGGAGAGAAATGATTTAATGATTGAGAAAACATTTCCAGTAATACCTTAGCTGGAAATCTTGTGAAGTAGGCCCTTATGCCATACCTTGTCGAAGGCCTTTGATATGTGAAGAGCAATTGCCCTAGAAAGGAAGCCTTTGTCAAGAGATTCACTAATCCTGTGGGATATAACCGTCAGCACATCTGCGGTAGATCTTGCAGAGTGGAAACCATATTGTGTGTCATTAAGAAGGTTATTCCTGCTGAGGTGGTTGACTATTTCTCTATTTAATATGGATTCCAGCAACTTGCTCATAACACACAGGAGACTTATTGGTCTGTACTGAGAGGAAGATGACTTATCACCTGAATTCTTAAATACAGGGCAAACTGATGAGGTCTTCCAGGGAGTCGGAAAGCACTTCTCCTTAAGGCAGCGCTTAAACAGTTTTGTAAGTATGGGAGCAAGTTCTGGTTGAAGCTTTTTTAACACTATAATTGGGATGCCATCAGGGCCAGTTGCTTTACTGGAATCTAGGTTATTGATTAGCTTGGCGACCTCATGCATGGATATTTGTATGTTACCTAGCTTGTTCTGTGTTATAGGAGGAAATATGGGGAGTTGATGGCCTTCGTCGCATAGGGTAGAATTAGCAGCAAAGTTCTTTGCAAATAGTTTGGCCTTGTCTGACGCTGACGAGATGACCTCTGGTCCATTGATAATGGTTGGGATAGAACGCACACTTCTGTTCAGGATCCTATTTGTTATTTGCCAAAACTGGTGGGAACCAAGCCGCTGATCAGCTACCTTGGATTTAACAGACTGGGCATATAGCTCTCTTGCATTTTTTATTACTCTTTTACAGTGGTTGCTGGCAGTCCTGAAAGCAGCTTTAGTCTCAGTGCATCTATTACGTTGGTAGCTATGGAAAAAGTTATTTCTGTGCGCGATAGCAGCAGCATATTCTGGCTGTTAGGTTTTTGTTGGAATTTTTTAGATGGTATGAATTGGTCAATGCCTACAATTATCCATTCGGTCAGATCTGATGCTATAGAGGACACTTCCTTTTTAAACATGGAGTGCAGAGGTAAATCAGATATGAATGTACAGAAGCTATCCCAGTCAGCCATAGAGTATCGGTATACAGTACGCTCTGTCTTGCTCTATCCATTGTCCACGCTATAGCTAGTGGCTCCCTTTCTATATTCGAATAATTGTGTTCAATCGTTGTTAATCTCCTCAATAAGTACATTACGGAATGACCATCTTGTGACAAAATACCGGATACGGAATGCTCACTAGCATCAGTAGTGAGTTATGTTCTTCTTAGGGTAAAAAATTTTTACCATTGACTTTTTTGCCAGAATTTGTCATGTATAATGCTAAGTAAGCGTTCAACAACCAACCTGTTCTAGTTGGTGTCAGTTTATAAATATGAGCTATCTGTTCATATGCAAATTATACTTAATTTGCATATGACTCCATAAATAGTTCATATGTAAATTATACTTAATTTGCATATCACTCCATAAATAGTGGTTGTGATTTGAATGTTTTAGATGATTGATAATTTGGATAACTGTTCTCATCTCAAGTGTTATTCCTAGGCTGAGAAAAAAATCATTTGAAGTGTATGTTTGTTTAGAATTTCTTTTTTTTTTTTTTAAATTTACTCTTTACTCTAATAACTATTGTATACGTGAATAGTAATCTTATTGATTTTTTTTTTTTTTTTCGTTTTAGATGGTTGATTGAGAATGACTAAGAAGAAAAAACATTTTTTGGTGTCACATGATCATCACGGGTTAAATGCAACAAATTCCTTGCTTGGCCGAACATGTTTTTCCTGTGGGTTCATCTTAAATGTATTCAAAATTATCGGCCTCGTACTTTTCTACTATGTATGTTCGATCACCTTGACATTTTATAACAAAAAGTATATACAGGTAATTATTTCCATATGATAACCGCCATTTTGTATTTTATTGATAAATTTTTTGCACACTCTTTTCATTGCTTCCTTTTCATCATTGTTCAAGCCTCACCAACATTTTACATCGATATAAATAAAACAGATGTGTGTGTTTGTTTATCTGTGTAAATATTTAACCAATAAACTCTTAAACTATTGGTCACATAACACTGAAATTAACAGAAAATAGTAATCATACACCAAGGCTGGTTTACAATGAGTAAAATCTTTGTTTGGATGGCTGAATAATGTATACAGAAATATGTGGGCAAGGTGAAATACAAACTGTTCATTTTAACTTGCCAACATATTTTCACTTTTTGCACATGCCTAAATTCAGTTCACTTCAAGTCGTTTAAATGTTAACTCTTTTTTACCTATCTCTTGATATCTACAAGTAGAAGACAGCTGAGGTTCTAAATGTTTTGGTTTCGATTCTACCTGATGGCACCCAAGTCATTTTTTTTTTTCTTTTAACTTTTTAAATCACTACTATATATTAGGTACAATATAATATTCAATAGAGAATTTGCTCTGTAATAATAAATACGAAATCTGCATGAATTAAAATATATGTAATTGTATTTTATGACCCAGCATGCCCCCTCTCCCTCCTATAGTAATCTATAAAATACTATAAATCTTGAGAATCCTGTGTTTAATAGATAGGCGAGGAATAACTTATTTGAGAATTACCTCTCTTGATAATGTGTGATCTCACAATAAATGAAATAAGTCGTTCAAAGGTTACCTTCTTTGATCAGAGAACAAACAAGTGATGCAAATTGTTCATTGTTTGAATGTGCATAAATTTGGTGTAAAAAAAAAAAAAAAAAAAAAAAAATCTTGGCTATTTTTTTTTTTTTCTAATGCTTGATTAGTATTTTCAAAAATTTTAAACGAATAAAAATATCTTTTTGTGTCACTTTTGACAGAATGGGTATTTTATTCTATTTAAATTTATGTAAATAATAAAAAAAAAATAAATAAAAGTGGTAATATCAGCTCCAGGCTGGAAGCAAAAGTATACAGTAGTCCTTAATTCCCGAATAACACCTAGTGACAGAATGTGAAGATTATATAAAACAATGAAAAACATTAATAAACTATAAGTATTTGGAGCAAAAAGTTCCCCCAAATTACCAGTCATATCAGATATAAGAATTTATTCTCGTTTCCAACAACTTATGTGAAGGAGCATTCTCATCTTTAAAAAAAAAGTGCGCAAATCGATTGAACTTAAGATGTGGCATATTGACTATGAAACACAGGATAGAATTGCTAGCTAAAAAACTGCAATACCAGTAATCTTAAGGACAGTTCATAAACACACTTTATGATGGAAATTAGTGTGTTCAAATAATTTTGCAATTCAATTTTTCAGCAGCTTTAAAATTTTTATATGGTAAAATCTTAGATTAATCATGGATTTACAGAATGTATAGTTACTTCACAAATAATCTATAATTTGATAATTGTAGTATGTCAGATTATTGTGCAAAAAGTAAATGAATATAGAAGATATTTTAAGGATTGGGGTTGCTTCCTCATTGCTTTTTTTTCAAATGGGTCACCATATTTTAAAGGTTGGGAACCACTGAGTTAAACAATTTGCATAGATAAATTGAGTCAGAGGAAAATGATTAAATTATGTGGTGTCCATGTTCATTTATATTGTATCTTTAAAAAAATAAAGCATGTTGATTCCAAAAAGCTGTTTGTGCCTATACCAAACTGAATACCTTTCTAAAAATTGAACAAATAATTAAAAAAAATGTGAACTGTGTGCTCTCACATGATTAGTGTGTTTTCAGTTTATTTGTTTGAAGATATTTCCTGACCTAAAACGTACCAAACATTGATACCATTATGTTTGTGAATTTCTAAGATCAGATTGATTTGCATTATTTAGAGTTTTCAGACTACTGTTCTCATCTTGAGCTTTATTTTCACAATATTTTGATCAATGTAACCTCCAACCTTCTTTAGCTGTATTTTATTGAACTCTGGAATCTTTCCATCAAACAAAGAAATCTGCATGGAATTTTGAATGGAACCTTTATTTAATCAATGGGGATTTACCATATTTTCATTCTGTTAACCATGATTGGGTAGAAGTCCTAAGTAATTGGCAATTGTATTTTGAGTGTCACGTACAGTCAGGATTGAACTTTCAACCTCCAGAAGATTGTAACTTTATAACTGAATTTTACAAAGTACTTTATCCACTGTGCATTGCAGACTGAGTTCAACAAAATACACAAGAAGGCTGGAGGTTACATCTCCTAAACTGTTGTGAAAATAACACCCAAGATGATAATGCTAGTCCGAAGAATCCAAATAATATGAACATACAAAAAATTGTTTAAAACTTTTCTTTTATTCTGTATGTACTAATTTTTCAGCAATTTCATCTGCCGTTGTCGATCACAATGGTACACTTGGTTACAAAGTTCTTGTTAGCCTGGCTTCTACGTTCAATTTGGGAATGGAGAACTGAAAAGTCTCGCATTGAACTTGACTGGGTACCTTACTTCAAACGTGTAGCACCACCAGGTAAGTTCTTGAACCTTAATATATAGATATTACAAGACAGCCAGTATAGTGCACGAAAATGGGTAATTAAACTCAGGAATTCTCGTCTTGCCATCGTTTTTATCTGAAGCCACATCCATAGCATCCCTCCAGTTTTTTTTTTGTTTTTTTTCTGTTGTAATCAAATCTCTCTCGATTATCAGTTTCCAGTTCATTTTTCGTCTTCCGCTTTTTCCATCAGAGGTTCATTGGAGCATTTGGTTGACAATTCTCTCTGGAGCCAGCGTAAATGTTATTTGCAGATTACTGACGATACTACTTGCTGGTTAGTGCATTCTTTGACTTTTCAGTTCATAATTCGATCATTCCATTTGATCCCTAGAATCTTTCTAAAGACACTTGGAATCAAAACCATCTAATTTCTTCTTTTGACCGATTTTGAGATGCCAAGTTTCACTTCAATATAGCAGTGTGGACAAATCATTGCGGTTATAAAATCTAGATTTGAGGGTAAATTCTTTGTTTCTCCTAATCTCACAGAGCCGATTAAATGTTGCTGCAGTGCAACTGGTAGCCTTCTATATTTATGGAACTTCCTAAGTAGGTGAAGTTGTCATCTAAATGGGTAGATTTCAATTTCAGTTTGTTTTGTGTTTTTTAATTTTTAAAAACATTTTTGTTTTGATAAAATTTTGATGTAAATAAAATTTAATCTTTTTTCTTTATAAATGTATAATTCTTCAAGCATAATTGCATTTTTCATATTACTTCAAGTTAGGTTCATATTTTTAAGTGATGGGCTATTTATTGATGTTTTTCAGCTTAATGTATATTATATTATGTGCCGCTATCCATATAAAACAGTTCAATCTTTAAGAAAAAAGGGACACTCATAAACATGGTGGGCTTATATAGGGTTGTAAGTTGTCTTCCACAAAAGAAAAATTCACGTCAAAAAGCTTAATTAATGAAATTTGTGACCTATTATCAAATTGAGTTGCTATTTTTGTTTACTATTAAAAGAAAAATCTAGCTTGATTTCTAATATACTATGAATCATTAAAAATATTCAGTGTGTTAGCTGTTGAAATCTTATATGAACCAAGTTTTAATTTTTTTTTCTCAAGAAGTATGGAGATTTTGCTCAATGTTTAGGTTGGTTTAATCTAATAATTATTGCTTCCGTTTTCATTTACAAGTGATATATAATATATCCTGGGTTACACCGGCCATTTGGAAATTGGGAGTTACTGGCAGGTTGGTGAGTGCAAAAACAGTTTAAGGGGTTATGGTTGACGTAGGTCAAGCGTGGTAGCTAGGGTCAGCAAAAAAAATGATGCATTAAGAAGAAAGACAGAAAAGACAAATTTTAATTTGTGTGAAAAAAGAGTCTGCCTTCTGACTTTGTGCAAGCCAAACATGAGTTTTCCCTCTGGCTTCGGATTACTCAGAATGCATTGAAGAAAAAGAAGACGCAAGAAAGTTTAAGTCAAAATGTGATGCTTCCCCCATTCACTTGTTAGACAAAGAAAGAACCATGCCAGAAATCGGTGTTATATCTTTTGTAAGATGTTTCCTCCAGCATCAGCCAGTGATGGCAAGAAAGCATCCCCAGAGAAGACTAAGAAACAAAAAAAATCGTATAGTGATTTTATCAAAATACATACACACACACTAGAAGGGACATGACCACATACATAGACATACAATCATGGCAACACACACATGCATAGACATTGAATAAAAGACACACGTATCAATACAGATATGAATAATAATAATCATCACTATACAGAAAATCTCCTTCCCCTTGCAATGTTACACAAGATGACATTGCATTTGTAAAAATTTTTCACCTGTTCAAAACCTGGACCAATACCGCACAAAATGGGAAATTTTCTAATTTTCCAGGAACTTTGACTGACTATAAATTCTATCGTTTATTGTGCTACCAAAATAAAGTTCGGAAAAATTGTTTGTTTTTAGATATAATGGAATTAAAATTTTGGTTTGGAAGACCTACATTATCTATCACCATACAAAGAAAAAGAGGGAATTTTTTTATTACTTTTTAGCTCGTAGTAATTGTTGGAATTTTAAAATAAAATTGTTTCAGTATCTACACATTTTTTTTTTTTTTTTTTTTTTTTTTTTTTTACATGGAGTTCACCACTTATCAAGGCCCAATGGCCACTCAGGGATAAGGGTTATTGTGTGTACAGTAATCAAAGGGATAGTGTAGCAATAGTATTGGAGAATTGGTAAGGTGTCATTACTTGGGGGGGGGTTCATCAGTAATTTGTTTGTGTTGGACTTGAAGACATCCAGGTTGAAGTCGGGAGGGAAACAGACGAGCAGAACAGAGTTCCACAGGCGTGCAGTTCTAAGAAAGAAGCTTTGTTCATGGTATCTACGTTTTGATTTAGGCACAGATAGGGAGTGGGGAAAATTATTGACGGTGGTTTCAGCTAGTCTGGTGTTTTTTGAGAAAGATTGGCGAGGGGGGACCAGAGAATGGAGCTCAGACGAGCACCTGCCATGGAAATAACGATAGAACAATGACAGGCTCACTACGTCTCTTCTGTGGGAAAGAGGTTGCAGGATAGAGAAAAGGGCATCCCCCACCAAGCCACGGAGTCTATTTTGTATTCCGTCAAGGCAGGATAGGCTATTTTTTGCAGCCCCCGCCCAGATGTGGTAGCAGTACTCCATCTTTGGACGTACTTGGCTCTTATATAGATAGAGAATTGCATCATTAGTGAGATATCTTCTGGAGCGGTAGAAGGATCCCACCATTTTCCCAGCGACCTTGGCCACAGACTTGATGCATGTGTTCCATTTAAGATCAGGTGTAACGGTCAAACCCAGAAGCTTATCAAATCCTGGGGCCTCCCTTAGGCGAGAGCCATCCATTTCAATTGATGCCAGATGGGGATCAGAGCGTTTATGATGTAGAGAAAGGAGCTTGGTATTAGATGCATTAAAGGTAACCAGCCACCTCTTTCCCCACTGTACCACACGCTCAAGATCAGAGGAGAGAGAATTAGAGAGAACATCATCATTTACGGCCTTTGATGTGTTGCCATAGATTGTCGTGTCATCAGCATAGATGTCAATGAAAGATTTTAGTATGTGTTTTAGGAGATCATTGATGTAAATCAGGAAGAGAGTTGGGCCCAGGATGGACCCCTGAGGGACTCCAGCATTAATACTGTGGGCCTCTGATTTCTGCCCATCAACCACTACTCTTATAAGCCTATCTGAGAGAAATGACTTAATGATAGAAAACATAATCCTATGAGATATAACCGTTAGCACATCTGCTGTAGATCTAGCAGAGCGGAAACCATATTGCGTGTCACTTAGAAGGTTATTTCTGCTGAGGTGGTTGACTACTTCTCTATTTATTGTGGATTCCAACAACTTACTCATGACACACAGGAGACTTACTGGTCTGTACTGAGAGGGAGATGACTTATCACCTGAATTCTTAAATACAGGGCATACTGATGAGGTTTTCCAGTGTGTTGGAAAGCACTTCTCCTTAAGGCAACGCTTAAACAGTTTGGAAAGTATGGGGGCAAGTTCTGGTTGTAATTTTTTTTGTAACACTATAATTGGAATACCGTCGGGACCAGTTGCTTTACTGGAGTCAAGGTTCTTGATTAGCTTGGCGACCTCACTCACAGATATTTGTATGTTGCATAGCGTGTTGTCTGTTATAGGAGGGAATATGGGGAGTTGATGGCCTTCGTCACACAGGGTAGAATTTGCCGCAAAGTTTTTGGCAAATAGTTTGGCCTTGTCGGATGCTGTCGAGAAGATGTCTGGTCCATTGATAATGGTTGGGATAGAGCGCACGTTTCTGTTCAAGATCCTATTTGCTATTTGCCAGAACTGGTGGGAACCAAGCCGCTGCTCAGCTACTTTGGACTTAACGGATTGCGCATATAGTTCTCTTGCATTTTTTATTACTCTTTTACAGTGGTTGCTGGCGGTTCTGAAAGCAGCTTTAGTTTCAGTGCATCTATTATGTTGGTAGCTATGGAAAAAGTGATTTCTGTGTGCGATGGCAGCAGCACATTCGGGGGAGAACCATGGCTGGCTGTAAGGTTTTTGTTGGAATTTTTTGGATGGTATGAATTGGCCTATGCCTACATCTCCGTAAAAAGCTTTTCATTTTTAGGCAGGCCTTTATATTATCTAAGACTCAGCTAAAAGCTGACTCGGCTTTTCAGTAAGAAGTAGAAAAGGCATAAACATAAATTTATTTTCATTTGAAGGAACGCAAATTTCTTTAGCAATTTTTTTTATTATAGTTAATTCTAAATTGTTTAAGTAAATTGAAATGGTACAAATAATCAGTTTTCATCTCAAAAATTCAGAAAAGTAAATAACAAATAAAACAAATGCCATGAGTGGAAATCATAATTTAATAAAATAATAATTTTTTATTAAATTTTCACCCCAAACAAGGCACAGTGCCACTTTGAAGCAGGGGGCTACTATGAGGGATTAATTTGCAGGGGCATTATGAAGGGAGATGAGTAGCAAGATGTTTGTTCACATTACACTTGAACTTCTGCATATCAGTACAGTTGGGAAAGCAGAATCCCGGAAGGGAGTTCCAAAGACCTGCAGTTCTGGGGAAGAAACTATTGGAGTAAAAGGCTTTCTTGCACCTAGGGATCTCTACTGTAAAGGGACTCGACTTACTAGCTTGTCGAGTTTGTCGGGGGTAGTTACGTCGAGGAGGTACAAGTGTTTGCAGTTTGTCAGAGCATTCACCATTAAAGTATTTGTAGAACAGGCAAAAGGATGCAACATCTCGTCGATGGGACAGAAGCTGAAGCCTAGATGACAGTTCAGGACCTATCAGGTTGGCGACTCTCTTTTGAACCCTGTCCAGGAGCGAGAGACAAGCAGCAGATCCACCAGCCCAGATGTGACAACAGTACTCCATACATGGGCGAATGGTGGCCTTAAAGAGGTACAGGATACTTTAAGGCATAAGTAGTTTTCTAGCATGGTAGAGGGAGCCAACCTTCCTGTTCATATTCCCTGTAAACGTTAGGCCGAGGAGTTTAAAAGAAGTACTTTCAGGCAGGCAATGTGTTCTTGGCCATTGCTATTGGTGGTAGAGAAGGTTTCTTGTAGTTATTGAAGGAAACAAGCTTAGTCTTAGCAGCATTGAATGTGACCATCCATTTTTGTCCCCATTCCACTACGGATTGGAGGTCAGCCTCTAGTGTTTCTGCCATTTCCTTGGATATGTGTTCATTTGTTTTTCCCTCATATCTGTTATAGAGAGTGGTGTCATCGGCAAATATACCCATCTCCGATACAATTTGATTAGGGAGGTCATTTATGAATATCAGGAGTAATAGAGGTCCAAGGATAGATCCCTGAGGTACTCCTGCATTTGTCATATTGTTTGGATGTACGACCGTCGAGGACAACTTTGATTTTTCTATTACTTAAGAAGGATTTAATTACATTATGAATTCTTCCAGTGATTCCATATGATCTAATTTTCCTTAGAAGACCATCATGCCATACCCTGTCAAAAGCTTTAGATAGCTCTACCCTCCTCTGTTTTGTCCAATGAACAGTATATACATTCAAAAACTACAGTGAAGATATCTGCTGTTGAACGGGCTTGCCTGAATCCATATTGTTTGTCAGTCAGGAGTTTAGCAGCTGTTAGGTGCTGGACTAGGGCTTGATTAACTAAGGACTCAAATATTTTGGTGAAAAGCAGGAGTTAGCTAATGGGGCGATAATTTAGTGGGTCAGTTCTTTCACCAGAATTCTTGAAGACTGGTACCACAGAGGCGGTTTTCCAGCAGTCGGGAAAACAAGATTCGTTAAAGCATTTATTGTAAAGTTTGGAGAGAACTGGAGCAACCTCGGCAGAGCATTTTTTTAATAGCACAGCCAGGATGAGATCTGGTTCACATGTTTTTGAGGTGTCTAGGTTTTTTATAATAGCATGTACCTGAGAAGGGGTGATTTTCAAATCATCTCGCGTGGCGTCTGTTCGCAAAGGAAAATCAGGAAGGGAGTGGTGTGGAGTTTGAGGCAAACAGACTGGCAAGCAGATTAGCCTTGTCAGTTGTTGTGCAAGCAACCTCATGATTGTTTGATAGTGGGGGAATAGTTGACTGCCCATTATTTACTACGCTGTTGTAGATTTTCCAAAAATCCCGGGTTCCTAATTTCTGTGCTTCAATGCGTTTTCTGGTGGCTTCAGAATAATCTGTCTTAGCTGTCTCTATCACTCTCTTACAATTATTTCTACCTTCTATATACTTCTGTTTATTTGAGATGGACTTATGTCGCTTGAATCTGCGGAACGCATGCTGCCTTTGAAAAGTGGCAACTGCACAAGCAGAAGTAAACCATTGGGGAGTGGGGCTTGCTATAGAATTTCCATGCGGGAACATGTGCTTCAATTGCAGTTTTGAACCATTCAGTGGTCTCATTTGCATACTGTTCCGCTGGAAGAGTAAAGATATTTTGCCATGGGGCATCTCTGAGTTCCCTGATGGCTTCCCAATCAGTCTTTTTGTAATACCTCGTTGTTTTGAGTAGTGGGTCTTCAGTTTTAGGGCGAGAATTTAGGTTGATTTCTACCATTATCACAGCATGGTCAGCATTCCCGAGTGGGCTGTGGGCATTTGTTGTACAATCATCGGGAACCGTTGTCAGAAAGAGATCTAGAAGTGAGGCATGTTGATCTTGCTGGTCTGGGAAACGTGTCGGAAATGTAACCATCTGGGATAGGGAATGGGATATAGAGAAGCTATGTGTTGTGCTACCAGCCACGTCTGTGTTATTAGAGAATCCTAGCCAGTTACTGTGGTGGACATTGAAGTCACCAAATACATGTGCTTGTGTGCTAGTATCGAGGGAGTGTGCTATATCTATGCTGTCTGAGACTTTGTTTATTAGGGTACAGTCTTGGGTTGAGGGAGAACGGTAGAGAAAATACAAGTAGCTAATATTGTGTTGCATATTTAGTCTGAAGCACATAAAAGCCTGGTCGTCTGATTCTAGTTTTATTTCTCTAGTCAGGGGGTGGGAGTTAAGAATATAGACTCCAAGCTCGTGCATATGTCTGTCCGAGTCTTTACGGTGAAGTGGGAGATAACCAGGCATGTTAAAGTGGTTAGAGGGAATGGAGAAGTGAAGATTAGTTTCACTTAATGCTAAGATATCCAGGGTGTTTACAAGGAGAAACGACTCAACATCATCTAAGTTAGTTCTAAGCCCGCGTATATTCGTAAATGCAAGCCTCAAGGGAGGAGGCAGATTGGTTTTCTTTTAGTTTGGTCCTGGTTTAAATGTAAATTTTTCTTGAGCTGTCGTTTCATTTTATTTAATTTAAAAGTTTCAGTTAGGGTGAGTGAGTGAGGGGGCACTGGACAAGTGGTTTTGCAGAATACCAGACATGCAATACAAATAGACCATCAGCTGTCCTCACCCACAGGATTGTGGCCTCAGGAAAGCCCACCGGGGATGAGTGCAGGGTCCCTTTCCATGCGCGACATGGCACTACAAACATCCCGATATTATGCAACTGTTGATGGAGCAGCCGCTTTAAGCGCTACCAAAGAGTTAGGGCACCTGTACTATCAGTTGGAAACAGCAGCCAGGAACTGTCAATCCGGTACCCTCAATCCATTTGGTAAAGCCAGCCCAGTCCAACCGCACAGTCGTATATGGCACTGAAGCACCCTACTGTGTCCAGTTTAGGGGGATAGGATGTGGCGGGAGCGGGGAAAAGCGGCGTTCATTGCTCTAGTCAGGAAACAAGGTCAACCACTGGGTGATTCAGACAAATCCCTGTGATAGTACCTCTACGTCTGGCCAATAGGCAAAGAAGGAGTATGAAAGCCGGGCGATAGGCTCTGTCTATCTCCTTAAGCAGTTTAGGTTTGCCAACCGGTGATTTGTTTGAGTCACCAGCTCTAAGAAGGTTGTCGTTCAGGACTGAAGAGGCCTCCCTCCTCTAGGTTTAGCTTCAGAGTTTTCCTTCTCCTAGATGGATGACCTGGGAAAATCTACAGGTCCATCAGCTCTGAGAGGGTTCGCCCCGCGCCTGGGTCCTAATCCAGTTATTTCTGCGACTCCGCATGGGTAGTTAATATTAATTGGTTATTTAGGTTAATATCTACTGAAAAAAATCGTGTATTTAGGTTAACATCTACAGAAAAATTTCACTCCTCAAACGTGGTTAAAAAAGGACATTACTATGCTTTCCATTTTCATTTTTTACTGGGAGAGGGGAGAGGTAAAAATTCATGCAGTGGAAGCAACTAAATTTGCAACCGCATTGGATTGAGAGAGACGAGTAAATGTATGGTTAGATAAAGTTTAGTAAGTTGAGGAATAGGATAAAGTGCATATTTAATACGACTGAAAGATAAGATTAAAACATTATGTTAACAAAATAATTACAGCTTTAACATGATGTCATAGATTTGATTTCCATCATATTTCAAAACCTGAATTCAAGCATGAGTGATAATATAAAATGAATGACTAAACATAAAAATTATTTTAATAAAAAAATTTAGTTTACTTTAACTACATAATAGTATTAAAACAATTTAATCTATATAATTATAAAACTCTGTGGGCAATTTCATCTTTATAAAAAGGATGACAGGTGAATATATATACACACATATATTTATGTGTGTGTGTGTATATAATATATATATATATATATATATATATATATATATATATAGCGTGACTAAGGGATGAGGGTGGAGAGTTGTATCTTTTTGTTTCGATTCTAGCTGAAGGCAAACCAGAAGTGACGAAAGTTTAAATTAAGGTTAGTCAATCGAAAAGAGGGAATTGCTTTTGAAAATATCTGCGAAAAAAAATGGCCCCCTGTAGAAAAGTGCCCAGTTGAAGGGGAATGAATTAATGTTTTTGGTCAATTTTTCGTTATTTGTCATCTGAAGGGTCGAGCTTCAAAATAATACCAATCTTGTGAAAATCTGTCGCTTCTGTCGAAAGTTTTAGGCATACATACATATGTACATACATGCTTACATACGTACATACATATATACATGAATACATTTAAAAAGTGTGATTTATATTATAGATGTAGGTAACCTGATTCAGCCTATCATTTCTCATTCTACCCATAACTTCAAAAATGTGTTCCTGCTAAGTAATATGTAACAAAGAATCAAAATTATTGAATTTAAAAGCCCATGCTGTCTCACATGCTTTGCTTGCCATTTTAATGAGAAGACTCCCGTGTAGATTATTTTGTCTTACCTGCTTAAAAATTAGAAGTTACTTGTGTACATAAGAGCAACTTTGCTTGAAATCAAAATGATGGCGGAGACAAATAAGGAGGTAAAGGAAAACAAAGGATGTACTTTGCTAAAAATCTACAGTGGATTTTTTGTTTGATATTTACATGAGTGTCCCCAATTATGCTGGGTTAAACCAGAGGAAAAAAGAAAACGAAATTCCAAGGTCTTATGTATGACATGAAAAGAAACTGGAATCTTAGGAAGATCTTCATCATTCCAATAATTATGAGCAACCAAACTCGTGAAAAACAAATTTCAAAAACTACCTGGCAAATATACTCGGTGAACCAAGTGCAAAAGAAATATGAACAATTACACTTAACAGGAAGGCTAAAATCTTAAAAAGGTCTCTTGGTTGGAATGTATGAAATAAAGGGTGAATGTCTGGCATCCAGCAGGATGCCCCATTCCCAGCTAGAAAAAATAAAATTAAATATATAAATTTTAAAATATTTATGGATTTTTCTGTTTATCTCTTACCATTTTTAATGGCGGATCTATTAATTTTTTTTTTTTCATTATAAATGCTCATATTTGTATATTTTTCTTTTCTAATTTTTTTTCTGTATCGGTACCTTTGATAGTCTTTCCCCTTATTGTATATTTTTATGTTTGATTTCATTGCTTGTCTATTGGATTCTATTTATCATATCTCAATCCTTCCTCATATTTTCGAATATAACTATATATATTATAACTATATATATTATAACTATATAGTCTTAATGCTATGTTTTAACTTTAAACTTGGTGTCTTTGCCATGTGGTGATGAAGAGACTTGATATCAATAAAATCCATATCATCTTGGAAATGATTGTACATGGAACTGTTGTTTATATTGAATTTTTGCAACATATGTAAATGAATATGTGGTAAAGTTGCTTACTGTAGATCTATAATATACAGGATTAATCTCAAATAAAACTTCTTTCTAAAGTACTACTCCTAACGATGATCAAGAGATTAAAAGTGCTTGACTAATGACTAAAACAAGAACAGTTATAGTTACATTATATTATCTACCAATCAAAACCAAGAAAATTGCTTGGCACATCAAGAAAATAACCAAGAAAATCAAAGACCAAAATTAATATGTATGTATATATGTACTTGACGATTTGGATTTAAATAATAAATTTACAAAAAGAAAAATCTGTATTGTGTTTGATTTCTGTTTTTTAAATGTTCAAAAAAACCAATGCTTCTAACCATAGTTACATTACATCGGTTATTTATACATTATATGGTCCTCTTCCTAACAGACATTCAAATTCAAAAGGAGAGGGGTGTTGACACAGATTGGAAAGAGAAGGGATTAAAAAATTTCAAAGGTTGATCTGACAAACAGTGAAAAAGAATGTGTTATATCAGGAGAGAGAGCATCAAATATTTATTTGGAAATTCAAATTGGATGCCTACAATGAGTGGGAATAATTCTGAGGAGAATATTCGTAAAATCGTGGCAGCAGGTGCAGCATTTCATTTGATTAATCATAACATTTAACAGCTGCCCATTATGAAATATATATATCTCATGAGATTAAATACTGTCATGTTGGATAAACAGTTTTGTAATGAAAAAGAACTCTTCAATCTCCTTTTATGTTCTCCGGAAGTGAATTACTTCCCTTTATTAATTTTTTTTTTTTTTTTTTTTTTACATAACCAATTTTTCTTGTAGAGATTCGATCCCTGCATAGTTCTTAATAGAATAAAGCTTTACCAAAGTTTATTTATGAATTTTTTTTTCTTAGATTAGCGATACAAGTGTGTCAAATTTACTGACAATAAAAATCGACTTGCTAAACTAATACAGCAGTGATAGATGGTGAGAGGAGTGTTAGTAGTTATTAGGTGAAGAAATCACCATGAATGAACACATTAAAATAAGTTCTGACAACATAAAAACAAAAATGTAAAAAAAAAATTAATTTAACCTCAAATACTTGCATTATCAAATCCTAATAAGAACCTGCTGCTTAACACTTCTTTGCATGAATATGATTTATAAAGCCAAAGATGTGCAGATTGAAGAAAAACTGCATGTTTGGACAAGAGCCAGCTTCTTCCTCATTTGTTTTTTTTGATTCACCTAAAAATATTGCATGTGTGAGTTGGTTTAGAATTTAAAAGCATTTTATTTATTTATTGTCTAATTTAAATAATTACATTATTTAAAGACTAGTTTTAATGACACATCATTAAACTTGCATTGGAAATCACCAAAAAAAACAATGGGTAAACCAATAGTGATATGAGGAGACACTGCACAAAGATCTCTCTGAAATCTTAATCATGTTGAGTCGAGACAAAAGCCTATTATTGCGGACTTCACCATAGTTCAGTATTAATGCATAGGAAAAAAGATTACTAGTTTGGAAATCAACATGAAAAGTTGATAAATTCTTTTTTGTTTCTCTTTTATTCAATCAGCTTGAAAAGAGAAAAGTTCATTTGATCTTTAAATGAATTATCGCCCCCAGCCTCCTCCCACTTTTTGCCAAAATATTTGAGACCTTAATTAACCATGCTCTAGTCCATCACCTTACAGATGCTAAGCTTCTGACTGACCAATAATATGGATTTAGACAAGCCCATTCCACAGCAGACATCCTAACTGTAATCTCTGAACGTATATACCATTCACTGGACAAAGCGGGGCAGGGCAGAGTGGTAGACCTAGATACATCTAAGGCTTTTGACAGGGTATGGCATGAGGGTCTCCTCAGGAAAATCAGATCATACGGTATCACTGGTAGAATACTTAACATAATTAAATCCTTCTTAGATAAAAGAAAAATCCAGGTTGTCCTTGACTGTCGTACATCCAAACAATATGATATAAATGCGGGAGTGCCTCAGGGGTCTATCCTTGGACCTCTACTGTTCCTGATATTCATAAATGACCTCCCCGACAAAATTTCCTCTGAGATGGGTATATATGCTGATGACACCACACTCTATAACAGGCACGACAGGAAAACAAATGAAGACATATCTAAAGAAATGGCAAAAACACTAGAGGATGACCTCCAATCAGTAGTGGAATGGGGACAAAAATGGATGGTCACATTCAATGCTGCCAAGACTAAACTAGTTTCATTCAATAATTACAAGAAACCTTCTCTACTACCTATAGCAATGGCCAACGACTCTTTATCTGAGAGTACGTCTTTCAAGCTCCTTGGCCTAACGTTCACAGGAAACATGAGTTGGAACAATTAGATCGAGGGCATTGCTAGGGCCGCTGCAAGGAAGGTGGGCCCTCTCTACCATGCTAGAAAACTACTAACACCCGAAAGTATCCTGTACCTCTATAAGGCAACCATTCGCCCATGTATGGAGTATTGCTGTCATATTTTGGCTGGTGCATCGGCTACTAGTCTCTCGCTCCTTGACAAGGTTCAAAAGAGTCGCAAATCTGATAGGCCCTGAACTGGCATCTAAGCTTCAGCCTCTGTCCCATCAACAAAACGTTCCATCCCTCTGCCTGTTCTACAAGTATTTTAATGGTTAATGCTCTGACGAACTGCAAGCACTTATGTCCCCACGATGTGAATACCTTCGACATACCCGACAGGCTGCAAAATCCCACCCCCACACTGTAGAGATCCCTAGATGTAAAAGATCTTTCTACTGCAGTAGTTTCTTCCCCAGAACCGCTAGACTTTGGAATTCCATTCCAGGTCCCTGCTTCCCCAACTGTACTGACGTGCAGAAGTTCAAGTGCAACGTGAACCAACATCTTGCTGCCCGAATCCCTACATAGTCCCCCAGTAGTTGTTGCCCCTGATAGTAGCCCCCCTACACCAAAGTGGCAATGTGCCTTGTTTTGGGTGAAAATGTAATAGAAATTAATTAAAAAAAAAAAAAAAATTCATTCAAACATTCCAGCTACATAAATTGTGCACATAATGGTGATGGGGAAAACTTTATCTCTGTACTATCACCACTGTCAAATGGAAATTATTTGTCATCTAGAATTTTAGGTTTCAACACGGAAATCAATTAGCATTAGTGCGCTCAAAAGTATGGAGCTTGAATTTGATCTACTTTAGCATAAAATTGTCCAAAACATAACTAGATCCTTTTTTACAAGTTGACACAATTAGAAGAAATTTGTTTTTACTTTTAATTTAAAAATTATAATGGTGTGGAAGGACAGGAATAAGTGGCCATAGTTAGCATGCGCCTGCTGTAAGGAAACCATGGCATGCGAATCTAGAACAATTTGAGTATGACATGAGCATAATTATGTAAATTTCGGTGCTGTTGGTAATCCAAAATAGCTGAATAAAGATGGATTTTGTTGCTTGGAATTGGTTTTGTTTTGAACGTCACATTGTTTGCATTTGTTTTTGACCGTTGTTGTTTATCTTCGTTGTTAGTGAAAAGAAATGGTACTGTTATGCAGAGTCGGCCTTAGGTCACTGCAACCTATGAAGCCACGGTGTTGTCCGCACTTTCATAGGCCCCGCACTTATTTTTTTTTTCAAAAATCTTAATTTTCAGTTATTACACAGGACTCCACGCAATCTGTTTTGTATAGGGCCTTGCAATAGCTACAATCAACCCTGCTGTTACGGCTAATACTAACAGCGAATGTCTCTGTGAGTGAAGAAACAAAAATAATCTGGCACAAGTGTGTGTTCTCTCAACTAAATAATTTATGTGGCTGAAATAGAAATTAATATCTTTTCAAATTTACTCTATTCTATCAGAATAAAAATTATTTATCAATAAATAAATAATTAAGAGTAAAAAATGTTATTTTAAAGAAAATGAAACATAAAAATGTTTGTTTCTTGTTTTCATCAGATTATTCTCATCTTGAATGTTATTTGTGCAACGTTTCAGTCGATGTAACATTTGACCGTCATCAAGCATGTTGGTTGTTGTCTTGGAAAAGAAAAGAGAAAAGTTACTGGCTCTGTAAATATTTTTGTATTCTTGCAGTTTGTTCACATATATGAAACCACGGCCAAAAAACAGAACAACTCCATGAATACAAAAATATCTACGAAGCCAGTAACTTTTCTTTTCTTTTTTTTTTCCAAGACAACAACCAACATGCCTGACAATGGTCAAAGCTACACAGACTGAAACGTTGCACAACTAACACTCAAGATGAGAACAATAGTTAAATCAATACAAGTAATATAAACAATCAACTCTCATCTAAAAAAAAAAAAAATGGAGAATGATAAAAACGTTTTTTATTTAGACAACAGACTGTTTTTAATTTATTTCTTAATTTTTTTTTTTTTTTTTCAATCAAATTTTGAGCTATCATTTCAGTAAATCTGTAAATAGAATTATCTCCCCTGATTCTTTCTAGGTTGAAAATCAATACCATGACATTAGTCTCATGTTCTTTGGCTATAAACAATCCAGTTTTATTATTTGTATGATTTTCTAAATCCTCCATTTAATTGGGAAGCATAAAAAGTAAAGTACAATTTCCATCTTTATATGTACATATGTGTATCATAATCTCTTAAAATTTTTTCTTTATGTTCTCTTATGCCAGGTGTGATCAGTGCTCTCGATATTGGCTTATCGAACTGGAGCTTTGAATTTATTACAATTTCTTTGTAAGTATGAATAATTATTTTTAAAAAAGAAATTATTTTTGCTTTCAAAAAAAAAAAAGAAACAGAAATTTAGTTTTAATTGATTGAAAACTGTAGTTGTGTAGTATCAATAAATGCTACATGGCTACAGTTTTGAAACAATGGATACTTCCCACCCCTCCTGCAAGGGTGACTGCGTGTAATTGTGAAGTAAAGGTTGTGCAGTTTTCAACCATTTCTTTCTCAAGTCAACACTGCTTGAGAAATCCAAAATGACTGGAAACAATGTCTGTTTATATTAAGCAGAGAACACATACGGTACCCATCTTAGTACTGATCAGGCTCAACAGTGCTTAACTTTGATCTAATGAGAATCGATGTCAATATGATTATGCTGTATTGATTAGTATTGATTCTATTACCACTATTTAATGTCTTGTATAGAAAATACTGACATCCCTTTCTTTATATATACACTAGTAGACCGCCCAGCGTTGCCCGGTCGTAAAATATAAATATTATATTTTAATTAATGCATAATTCTTATTTATTATAAACAGAAATACCATAGATATTAAATGTAACATTAAATTCTTTAAAAAAAAAAATTAAATAAAAAAGAAAAAATATGGAAAGAAATTGAAATGTGCATGCGAATATTGTTTTTCTAAACAGTTCACTTCTTGTAAGTAAAATAAAATATATTTGGACCAAGATCAAAACCTAAAGACAATGAGTCAAGTATGATAACCATTAGGCCAGTTTGACACGATCTTCAAGAAATGTAAAGGAAGTACTTTCAGGTAATGTGTTCTTGGCCATTGCTATTGATGGTAGAGAAGGTTTCTTGTAATTATTGAAGGAAACAAGCTTAGTCTTGGCAGCATTGAATGTGACCATCCATTTTTGTCCCCATTCTACTACAGATTGGAGGTCATCCTCTAGTGTTTCTGCCATTTCCTTAGATATGTGTTCATTTGTTTTCCCCTCATATCTGTTATAGAGAGTGGTGTCATCGGCAAATATACCCATCTCTGAAACAATTTTATCAGGGAGGTCATTTATTAATATCAGGAATAATAAAGGTCCAAGGATAGACCCCTGAGGTACTCCCGCATTTATATCATATTGTTTAAATGTATGACCGTCGAGGATAACCTGGATTTTTTTCTTACTTAAGAAGGATTTAATTACATTATGTATTCTTCCAATGATACCATATGATCTGATTTGCCTTAGAAGACCATCGTGCCATACCCTGTCAAAAGCCTTAGATATATCGAGGGCTATCACTCTACCCTCCCCTGTTTTGTCCAGTGAACTGTATGGTTTATATGTTCAGAGGTTACAGTTAAGATATCTGTTGTTGAATGGGCTTGCCTAAATCCATATTGTTTGTCAGTCAGGAGTTCAGCAGCTGTTAGGTGTTGGACTAGGGCTTGAATAATTAAGGACTCAAATATTTTGGTGAAAAGCAGGAGGAGGCTAATGCAGCGATAATTTAGTGGGTCAGTTCTTTCACCAGAATTCTTGAAGACTCATACCACAGTCTAGAAGCCAATTTTCACAGATTATAACTAAAAATGAAGGCTTTAAACAGAATTACTGACTTGTGTATGTGTGTATATATATATATATATATATAATTTTTCGAATAATCTCCCACAAAATTAATGGCTTAAAAAATATGTTCTCTTAATTTTTTCACTCCACACACAATTAATGACGCACCTTTCTAAATTCTATTCATTTCTATTTTCCATCCAGGTATACAATGTGCAAATCAACAGCTGTTATTTTTATACTGGGATTTTCTTTATTATTTAAATTGGAAAAATTTGTAAGTAAAATATTCATTCTGTATTCATAAATGTGTATAGACAAATATAAGTAATATTTTGTATTGTCCCATTTTGTATAACAGCAAAAATTATTACTAAGGTGATTGGCATCTGTTTTTTTTTTTTTTTTTTTTATTAATATACTAGCAGGAATGTATTGCTTAGGAATTGAATAAGGAACTCTGTTCTGCTTTCAGCCAATAAAACCAGATCACCTTTTTTTAAATTAAAACATTGAGATGGAAACAAATTTGTCAAGTATTGATTGCGCAAGACGGATGTAAGTCAAGTTTTTTTGTTTTTTTTTTATTCAATTTTCACCCCAAACAAGGCACAGTGCCACTTTGAAGCAGGGGGCTACTATCAGGGACTTAATTAGCGGGGTCATTATGAAGGGAGATGAGTAGAAAGATGTTTGTTGACATTACACTTGAACTTCTGCATATCATTGCAGTTGGGAAAGCAGAATCCTGGAAGGGAGTTCCAAAGACCCGCAGTTCTGGGGAAGAAACTATTGGAGTAAAAGGCTTTCTTGCACCTAGGGATCTCTACTGTAAAGGGATGAGACTTAGTAGCTTGTCGGGTTTGTCGGGGGTAGTTACGTCGGGGAGGTACAAGTGTTTGCAGTTCGTCAGAGCATTCACCATTGAAGTATTTGTAGAACAGGCAGAGGGATGCAACATCTCGTCGATGGGACAGAGGCTGAAGCCTAGATGACAGTTCAGGACCTATCGGGTTGGCGACTCTTTTTTGAACCCTGTCCAGGAGCGAGAGCCAAGAAGCAGATGCACCAGCCCAGATGTGACAACAGTACTCCATACATGGGCGAATGGTTGCCTTATAGAGGTATAGGATACTGTCAGGCGTAAGTAGTTTTCTAGCATGGTAGAGGGAGCCAACTTTCCTTGCAGCAGCCTTGGCAATGCTCTCAATGTATCTATTCCAGTTCATATTCCCTGTAAACATTAGGCTGAGGAGTTTAAAAGAAGTACTTTCAGGTAATGTGTTCTTGGCCATTGCTATTGGTGGTAGAGAAGGTTTCTTGTAGTTATTGAAGGAAACAAGTTTAGTCTTGGCAGCATTGAATGTGACCATCTATTTTAATCCCCATTCCACAACAGATTGGAGGTCATTCTCTAGTGTTTCTGCCATTTCTTTAGATATGTGTTCATTTGTTTTCCTGTCGTGTCTGTTATAGAGCGTGGTGTCATCAGCATATATACCCATCTCACAGACAATTTTGTCAGAGAGGTCATTTTAGGAATAATAGAGGTCCAAGGATAGACTCCTGAGGTACTCCCGCATTTATTTATTTTGGCAAAAAGCGGGAGGAGGCTAATGGGGCGATAATTTAGTTCACCAGAATTCTTGAAGACTGGTACCACAGAGGCGGTTTTCCAGCAGTCGGGAAAACAAGATTCATTAAGGCATTTATTATAAAGTTTGGAGAGAACTGGAGCAACCTCGGCAGAGCATTTTTTTAATAGCACAGCCGGGATGAGATCTGGTCCACACGCTTTTGAGGTGTCTAGGTTTTTTATAATAGCATGTACCTGAGAAGGGATGATTTTCAAATCGTCTAGTGAGGCGTCTGTTCGCAGAGGAAAATCAGGAAGTGAGTGGTGTACCGAGTTCAGTGTGGAGTTTGAGGCAAACCGACTGGCAAGCAGATTAGCCTTGTCAGTTGCCGTGCAAGCAACCTCATGATCGTTTGATAGTGGGGGAATAGTTGACTGTCCATTATTTACTACGCTGTTGTAGATTTTCCAAAAATCCCGGGTTCCTAATTTCTGTGCTTCGATGTGTTTTCTGGTGGTTTCAGAGTAATCTGTCTTAGCTGTCTCTATCACTCTCTTACAATTATTTCTAGCTTCTATATACTTCTGTTTATTTGAGCTGGACTTATGTCGCTTGAATCTGCGGAATGCATGCTGCCTTTGACAAATGGCAGCTGCACAAGCAGAAGTAAACCATTGGGGGGAGTGGGGCTTGCTATAGAATTTCTGTGCGGGAACATGTGCTTCAATAGCAGTTTTGAACCATTCAGTGGTCTCATTTAATTTTTTAAAAATTGGATTAATTTAATTCTTGGCATTTCCCAGAAATCAATGTGTACTTGTTGTATTATGGTGTGGCTCCCAGGTTGGGAAATCGTAATAGTGCGTAGGACTCCCTGACAATGGTACATAGCAGTTTTAGTTACGTCGATCGTCCGTAGGTTCACTTGTTTACTAGGCGGTTGTGATGACAACGAGTTAAGACTAGTGAGTTATCTCACCTTAGACTGGCACTTTTTCTTTATCTTGCCTCTCGTCAATTGTCAAAAATGTCATAACAACGTTGAACCTGAAAACAAAGCGGTTGACGACTTAGAACGATCAGCTGTAACTTAAAAACATGCATTAAAAGACGTAAGTCACAATTGTGTTTGTTTTTGTATAAAATTATATTTTACAATATAGTTACAATTTAAAACAGATCGTCTTTTTTTCTTTCTTTTTGGTGGTTCTGAAGTTCACAGCAGTTTTCTCACAGTGCTCTGAGGAGGGAAAATGACGCTTCGACAATCTGGTTTTCAGCAACACATGCTGTTCCGTGTTCTTCTCTCTCTCTCTATCTCTGCTCTGCTGATTCACCGTTTTTATTGGCATTTTGTCCCTTTGTTTTTTCTATCCACGCGTTCTGTCAATCGGTTGATACATGTGTTCTTAAGTCACGTTTTGACCTCAAAAAATCATTCGATTTTGTCTTCACACAGTGACACGTGAATTACCCACTCATGCCAATATCTGTAATTCCAGAGCTTACGAGGAATGTCACGTTTATTTGTTTTGTAAACAAAAAAATCGTCGTCCGATTTCTCTGTTTATGACGTAAGCCCTTCCTCTTTTCAACAGGTAGACAATCGATTATTCGATGCCCACTCTTTTAAATCTTTTATTAAAGTTTTTTCTTTTCAGTTATGTATGATGGTTCCAGCCATTCATTACATAACACCCCTCCATTAACCATTTTTTTTTTTTTTTTTTTTTTTTTTTCAATCGTCTATCGGTCCATCGACATTTCCAATAATGTTTTTAATGTCACAAAATTTTTTTTTTCATCTCTTTTACTGTATTTTTTTTTTTCCGTTTAACTTAGAAAAAAAAAAAAAAATAAACATCAACAAGAAAAGCATAAGGTCTTTTTCGGTATAAGTGCATCGGCCGCACTTAACAGCAAAATATACGCTGCAAATTTACCAATTTTACCGAAGTGGTCGATTTGTCCAATATTCTCCACTACCTCGGCTCTTTAATTAATATGACTAATTAACTAAATACGAGTCTTACATTTTAATGACTTGTTTAAAATGTGGGCAGCATATAGTACAAAAAAATCGCCTGTAATAGGATGTCATGCCTATAAAGGATCTAACCTGCTTCACAGTGGTTGGGGTCGCAATTGCCTGAATTGCTTTAACCTTGTCCCCCTCCGGCTGGATACCTTTCTCACTTACTCGGAATCCCAGATATTGCACTTCCTTGCCGAAAAACTCATACTTCGCCGCCTTTAACCTTAAATTATGCCTACGTAAACTACCTAACACCTTTTCTATATGCCTAACATGTTCCTCCTTTGTTTTGGAGAATATCAAAATATCATCCAAATAAGGCACGGCGAATTCTTCCTGTCCCTGTAACACTACGGACATTAGCTCCTGAAACACTCCCGGAGCGTTAGCAAGTCCGAATGGCATTACATTAAATTGGAACAGTCCTCTATGACAGGTGAACGCAGTTTTCTCTTTATCTTTTTCGTTCAACTTTACCTGCCAATACCCTGATTTCAAGTCCAACTTTGAGAAATATTTTGCTGACCCAAGCGAGGCCAGTATATCATCAATTACTGGTAGCGCTCGGGCATACTTCTTTGTTATCTTATTCAGGGCCCTAAAATCTACACAGAACCTCTTTGTTCCGTCTTTCTTTTTTACCAAAACTATCGGGAAACTCCACGGACTGTTTGACCTTTCTATCACCCCTGCCTGTAGCATTTCCTCTAGTGCTACATTAACTTCTTCTCGTTGTTTGAGAGGTGTTCTATACGGGTTTTTCTTTATGGGATCGTTTTTTCCTGTATCGATCCTCATCTCTACTGTGTCAGTCCGGCCTAAATATCTATCCTCTGTGACGAATAAATCAGTATTTCGTTGCAGGACTTTATTTAAAACTTTCCTCATTTCTTCCGGCACTTTTATGCCGTTGAGGTTACTTTTGTTTCCCGACTTCTTTTGTTTATTTGGCTTTGATATTGCCATTACTACTTCTGTTCTTCTACATCTACCTATCTTGTAACCTTTCTTTAATTTTACTGTCTGGTTCGTGTTATTCATAATTAGCAAAGGAAAACTTTTCCTACCTTTAATTTTAACTACCGTGTTCGCTACGGATACACCACTTAGATCACTTAGGAAGCCTTTATCTATCTGCACTACTTCGTAATCTAAACCCTGACCATTTCTCATTTCGGCACGAGCTGTGCACGCATGTAAATGCTGCGGTTTCAGGGTGACATTGTGCCTTAATCTAACTATACTCGAAATATAAGCCTCCTCTTGCAGCGCTATGTACTCGCTGCCTAATCGGATTGCTCCTAAATCAAAGTACATTCTAACACTATTTTGCTTGAGCCAGTCTCGGCCCAATATGACGTTCCTTTTAAGGTTTTTCGTCACTACAAAATCATGTCGAATGTACTGGCTTCCTACTTTAATTTGTAAACGCGCCACTCCTTGCACTATGAGAGGTGACCCGTTTGCAGTCCTTAAATTCATCTCTATTTTCTTTATCTCAGGCTTCTCTCTGAGACTTTCTAATACAGTACTTTTTATTACAGAAATTTCGGCGCCAGTATCTACTAAAGCCCTAAACTTATTTTTTTCTATCTTAATAGGGATGCAATTAGCGGCGCCCATATGTCCTATGATCTTTGACTGTTCACCCCTCTTCCTCTCGCTGGGCGTCTTGCGAGTGGGGTCTGCTCGTTTCCCGACTTAGGGAAGGTGCAGTTCCTGGCTATATGGCCTTTTCTGCCGCAATTGTAACACTTAATCTCCGGCCAAGGGCGCTCTGTTTCTCTTGCCTTGAAGCCGGGTCCCCTATTAAATCCTCTATAATTCCTCTGCCCCCTATCTGGCTCTGGGAATCTTTTTTTCCTTATCGCTTCTATATTCCTCTGGCGCCCACTATAATTTATTTCCATAGGTTCTTCTTCTCGGTCATTGCCTCTTATGCGGTTTTGCCACCGATCCTCGATTAGGGCCTTTTCATAGGCTACCTTGAGGTCCGATGGTTCTTCCCTCATGACAGCGATTTTGACTTGTCTGTCATATAGCCCCTCGATGAAGAAACCTATCACTTGGCTTTTTATTACTTCATTGTTCGTATCTAGACTACCATACGAACCTATAGCCAAGTGCACTAACCTCTGCATGTAGTCCTGCACAGTTTCGCTTCTACCTTGCTTAATATTTGCTAACTCCCTAACAAACTTGGTAGGATCTGCCTGGACTCCAAAATAATTATCTAGAGCTCGCTTCAAGTCTACCCATGCCACACTCTCATTGTTGGCTAGTAGTCCTGAAACAAACTGTCCTATTTGGCCAGCCGTCGTAATTAACGCTAATTGGCATTTTTCTTCCTCTGTTTGGCTAACTATTCTAGTGTATTTATCTATATCATTTAGCCATCTTCTGTATTCCTGCGATCGTCTAGTGTCTAATGGTTTTATTTTTGATAACAACGCCTCCCCCCTCAGAGAGTTCGAAATGGCCTTCCCTACATTGTGTAGTTCAGCCCCTAGGATCTGAGCGAAATCTGTGAAAAACTGCTGTTCCATTTTTTTACAATTATTTTCAAAATTATACAAGAAAGAAAGAAGAAAGAAAAGAAATATATATTAACTTTTTTTTTTTTTTTTTTTTTTTTTTTTTTAACAAAACTTTTTTTTTAAAGAGCCGAGGTTTAGAAAAATATTGAAAAAATCAACTAACCTTTGCTTTTCCTCAGGTCCAGTGTTCTTTCTTCTTCTTTTTCTTGCTTCTGCGTTCGCGTTTCTCTTCGTCGATTGATTCACGTTGTGTTTTTTTTTTCTTCTTCTTTGTTGTTGTGTATGTGGTAACCAAGTTCTTTTTGTGTAAGAGTTCTTTTTGTTTAGTTTTGTTTTTGTTAAAAAGTTCTTACTTATCACTCTTGCGGAGTGAACTGGTCATCAAGGCACCAATTAATACTATGTTGTATTATGGTGTGGCTCCCAGGTTGGGAAATCGTAATAGTGCGTAGGACTCCCTGACAATGGTACATAGCAGTTTTAGTTACGTCGATCGTCCGTAGGTTCACTTGTTTACTAGGCGGTTGTGATGACAACGAGTTAAGACTAGTGAGTTATCTCACCTTAGACTGGCACTTTTTCTTTATCTTGCCTCTCGTCAATTGTCAAAAATGTCATAACAACGTTGAACCTGAAAACAAAGCGGTTGACGACTTAGAACGATCAGCTGTAACTTAAAAACATGCATTAAAAGACGTAAGTCACAATTGTGTTTGTTTTTGTATAAAATTATATTTTACAATATAGTTACAATTTAAAACAGATCGTCTTTTTTTCTTTCTTTTTGGTGGTTCTGAAGTTCACAGTTAGCAGTTTTCTCACAGTGCTCTGAGGAGGGAAAATGACGCTTCGACAATCTGGTTTTCAGCAACACATGCTGTTCCGTGTTCTTCTCTCTCTCTCTATCTCTGCTCTGCTGATTCACCGTTTTTATTGGCATTTTGTCCCTTTGTTTTTTCTATCCACGCGTTCTGTCAATCGGTTGATACATGTGTTCTTAAGTCACGTTTTGACCTCAAAAAATCATTCGATTTTGTCTTCACACAGTGACACGTGAATTACCCACTCATGCCAATATCTGTAATTCCAGAGCTTACGAGGAATGTCACGTTTATTTGTTTTGTAAACAAAAAAATCGTCGTCCGATTTCTCTGTTTATGACGTAAGCCCTTCCTCTTTTCAACAGGTAGACAATCGATTATTCGATGCCCACTCTTTTAAATCTTTTCTTTCTCTGCAGACTACAACATGGTCATCTTTAAGTTCCATGTCAAGAAATACTTGTCATAAACTGTCATCATAAATCATCAAATTTTGTCCATTCTATCCACTTTCGAGCCAATTGTTAGTTTGATGAGCAATACTCTCTCATTGACTTTTGCTCTTGATTGGCTTTCGGCCTTGATAAGTGATGATTCATTATTGAAACAAAATGTCAAGCACCCCACTCCCACATTTAATTTTAAAATGAAATACATATATCCAAATAGTCTGGATACTTTAGTTTCAAAATATATATGGTTATCAGTCCATCTCTCAAATCTGATGAAAGTTTGCAAACAGACACATTAACTTTATACTTTGTCATATTTCTTGATATAAAACATTTAAAGATAATTATTTGGATTATTTCTTAATTTTTTAGATGAAGATTGATAATGCGTATTATTTGAATTTTTTGGACTACTGTTTTCCTCTTACATTTCAGCCAATGTAACCTTTGACCTTCTTGTTGAACTATAGAATCTGCATGGAATTTCAAACTAATTTAGTTTAAAAGGGTAGAAATCTTAATGTATTTGGTGACTTTAATGTCCACCACAAAAACTGGCTTGGATTCTCTACTCACACAGATGCAGCGGGCAGCACAACCCATAGCTTCACTATATCTCGCTCCCTATCACAAATTGTCACGTTTCCAACCCGTTTCCCTGACCAGGAAGAACAACACGCATCACTTCTAGATCTGTTTTTGACCACAGTTCCCGATGACTGCATAACTAGGGCCCACAGCCCACTCGGGAATGCTGATCATGCAGTGATAATGGTTGAAATCGCCAAAACTGAAGAGCCAGTGCTCAAAACAACGATATTATAAAAAGGCTGACTGGGAAGCCATCAGGGAACTAATTAGAGATGCTCCATGGAAAAATATTTTCTCTCTTCCTGCTGAACAATGTGCAAACGAGACCACTGACTGGTTCAAAACTGCAATCGAAGCATGTTCCCATGCGGAAATTTTATAGTAAGCCCCACTCTCCCCAATGGTTTACGTCGACTTGTGCAACTGCCATTTCTCAAAAGCAGCATGCATACCGTAGGTTTAACCGACATAAGTCCAGTTCAAACAGACTGAAGTATATAGAAGCTAGAAATAACATTAAGAGAGAATTTACGGAAACCACTAAAAAGCGCATCGAAGCACAAAAACTAGGAACTCGACCCTTCTGGAAAATCTACAACAGTGTAGTAAATAATGGGCAATCAACAATTCCCCCACTAACCAACAATCACGAGGTTGTCTCCTCAGCAACCGACAAGGCTAACATGCTTGCCAGTCGGTTTGCCTCAAACTCCACACTGGACCCTTCCAACCACCCCCTACCTGACTTTCCTATGCGGACAGACGCCACACTAGACGATCTGAAAACCACCCCTGCTCAGGTGCATGCTATCATAAAAAACCTTGACACCTCAAAAGCATGTGGACCTGATCTTATCCCAGCTGTGCTATTAAAAAAGTGCTCAGCCGAAGTAGCTTCAGTTCTCTCCAAACTCTACAACAAATGCCTTAATGAAGCTTGTTTTCCAGGCTGTTGGAAAACTGCTTCTGTTGTACCAGTATCCAAGAATTCTGGCGAAAGGACAGACCCATCAAATTATCGCCCCATTAGCCTCCTCCCACTTTTTGCCAAAATATTTGAGACCATAATTAACCACGCTCTAGTCCATCATCTTACAGATGCTAAACTACTGACTGACAAACAATATGGATTTAGACAAGCCCGTTCCACAGCAGACATCCTAACTGTGATCTCTGAACGTATATACCATTCACTGGACAAAGCGGGGGAGGGCAGAGCGGTAGCTCTAGATATATCTAAGGCTTTTGACAGGGTATGGCATGAGGGTCTCCTCAGTAAAATCAGATCATACGGTATCACTGGTAGAATACTTAACATAATTAAATCCTTCTTAGATAAGAGAAAAATCCAGGTTGTCCTCGACGGTCGTACATCTAAACAATATGATATAAATGCGGGGGTGCCCCAGGGTTCTATCCTTGGACCTCTATTGTTCCTGATATTCATAAATGACCTCCCCGACAACATTGCCTCTGAGATGGGGATATATGCTGATGACACTACACTCTATGGCAGGCACGACAGGAAGACGAATGAACACATTTCTAAAGAAATGGCAGAAACACTAGAGGAAGACCTCCAATCTGTAGTGGAATGGGGACAAAAGTGGTTGGTCGCGTTCAATGCTGTCAAGATAAACTAGTTTCATTCAATAATTACAAGAAACCCTCTCTACCACCCATAGCAATGGCCAACGACTCTTTATCTGAGAGTCCATCTTTCAAACTCCTTGGCCTAACGTTCACAGGAAACATGAGTTGGAACAATTACATTGAAGGCATTGCTAGGGCCGCTGCAAGAAAGGTGGGCTCTCTCTACCGTGCTAGAAAACTACTAACACCCGAAAGTATCCTGTACCTCTATAAGGCCACTATTCGCCCATGTATGGAGTATTGCTACCACATCTGGGCTGGTGCATTTGCTACTAGTCTCTCGCTCCTTGACAAGAGTCAAAAGAGAGTCGCAAACCTGATATGCCCTGAACTGGCATCTAAGCTTCAGCCTCTGTCCCATCGACGAAATGTTGCATCCCTCTGCCTTTTCTACAAGTATTTTAGTGGTGAATTCTCTGACGAACTGCAATCACTTGTGCCCCCACGACGTGAGCACGCTCGACAAACCCGACAGGCTGCAAAATCCCACCCCCACACTGTAGAGATCCCTAGATGTCAAAGATCTTTTTACTCCAATAGTTTCTTCCCCAGAACCGCTAGACTCTGGAATTCCATTCCAGGTCCCTGCTTCCTCAACAGTACTGACGTGCAGAAGTTCAAGTGTAACGTGAACCGACACCTTGCTGCCCAAATCCCTACATAGTACCCCAGTAGTTGTTGCCCCTGATAGTAGCCCCCTACACCAAAGTGGCAATTTGCCTTGTTTGGGGTGAAAATGTAATTTAAAAAAAAAAAAAAAAAAAATTGTATTCTTAGAGAATTTCTTGGTGTGTTGTTGCTTGACAAACTGATACGCATAACATTTTGCTTGAACATATATTGAATTATTTTTATTTTTGAATTACTGTTACAAACATATTTAATTATTAAACACAACACCCTTTATTATATAAGAGATTATGAGTAGTATATTACCCCTCTCCCAGACACGCACATCCCAGGATCATTTAGACAACATTTAGTGCAGTTTTGAAGGATCTAAGTATATATTATTATTAGTCATAGTATTATAGGTAATAGTAGTAGCATTATAATTATAATCTTGTAACATGTCCAACATCCCAAGGGATTTTCATGTCAAATTTTAATTCTCAATCTAATTGGATTGAGGCTTCTAAGTGTTTCTAGTTATTAGTATTTGCCGATGACACCACTCTCTATAACAGATATGAGGGGAAAACAAATGAACACATATCCAAGAAAATGGCAGAAACACTAGAGGATGACCTCCAATCCGTAGTGGAATGGGGACAAAAATGGTTGGTCTCATTCAATGCTGCTAAGACTAAGCTTGTTTCCTTCAATAACTACAAGAAACCTTCTCTACCACCAATAGCAATGGCCAAGAACACATTGCCTGAAAGTACTTCTTTTAAACTCCTCGGCCTAACGTTTACAGGGAATATGAACTGGAATAGATACATTGAGAGCATTGCCAAGGCTGCTGCAAGGAAGGTTGGCTCCCTCTACCGTGCTAGAAAACTACTTACGCCTGCCAGTATCCTATACCTCTATAAGGCAACCATTCGCCCATGTATGGAGTACTGTTGTCACATCTGGGCTGGTGCATCTGCTGCTTGTCTCTCGCTCCTGGACAGGGTTCAAAAAAGAGTCGCAAACCTGATAGGTCCTGAACTGTCATCTGGGCTTCAACCTCTGTCCCATCGACGAGATGTTGCATCCCTCTGCCTGTTCTACAAATACTTTAATGGTGAATGCTCTGACGAACTGCAAACACTTGTACCTACCCGACGTAACTACCCCCGACAAACCCGACAAGCTACTAAGTCTCATCCCTTTACAGTGGAGATCCCTAGGTGCAAGAAAGCCTTTTACTCCAATAGTTTCTTCCCCAGAACTGCGGGTCTTTGGAACTCCCTTCCGGGATTCTGCTTTCCCAACTGCAATGATATGCAGAAGTTCAAGTGTAATGTTAACAAACATCTTTCTACTCTTCTCCCTTCATAATGACCCCGCTAATTAATTCCCTAATAGTAGCCCCCTGCTTCAAAGTGGCACTGTGCCTTGTTTGGGGTGAAAATTGAATAAAAAAAAAAAAAAAAAAAAAAAAAAAAACAGGTGTAGTTGCACCCCTCCCCTCCATGCCACAGGTGGCATTTGAAGAATGCTTTATATCAAATGGTATACATTTCTAGTAATTTCTATAGCGACAGGTATAGAAAAAATGCTGGTTTATAAGATAGCATTTAGAAAAAATCTTGGTTAAGACCATTATTTTAGATGTGGTATTTGCTGTAGAAGGTTGTGAATCCAAAATTTAGTATGGAATCGGTAATTGTATTGGAATTGGGAAAAATATTGGAATTGTCACATCACTAATTCCTGTATATATTCCGCTTATTTTATCCATAAAAATCTGATTTCTGCTTAAATTGCTTAATCTTCTCATAGATATAAGGTCTGAGCTTTTTGATTGCTGTCTGTTTCTCTTTTATTTTTATTTTTTTTATATAAGCATGAAAAAACTAATTTTCCATCTTATGACAGTTTTCCCCTGAAGGTTAAAACTTGAAACAATGGCGCGGTAGAGGAGTAAGATGATTATTTTGTCATCAAATAACTTCCTGTTACTCCTCCCCCTCACATAGGCATTCAATGGGTTTTTTTTTCTTCATGACTTAATTGAAACTGGAATTGTTTTAAATAAAATTTCACATGCATGCGCACACGCACGCACACACACACACAAACACATACACCCACACACAGAGCTCGCAGGTTGAGAAATCCATCTTTTTTTTTTTTTTTTTTACATGGGGGTCACCACTTATCAAGGCCCGAAGGCCACTCAGGGATAAGGGTTATTGCGTGTACAGTAATCAATGAGATAGTATTGTAGTAATCATTAGTATTGGGGGTTTTGATAGTGTGTTACTTAAGGGGGCGGTTTGTCAGGAGTTTATTTATGTTGGACTTGAAGACGTCAAAGTTGTAGTCAGGTGGGAAACAGGCAAGCGGCAGAGAGTTCCACTGGCATGCAGTTCTAAGAATCATGGAATTTACGTTTGGATTTAGGCACAGATAGAGAGTGGGGAAAATTATTGACTGTAGATTCAGCCAGTGAAAGATTGGCGAGGGGGGATGAGGGATTGGAGCTCAGACGAGCACTTGCCATGGAAATAACGATAAAACAAAGACAGGCTCGCAACGTCTCTTCTGTTGGAGAGAGGTTGCAGGGAAGAGAAAAGGGTATCCCCCACTAAACCACGAAGTCTATTTTGTACTCTGTCAAGGCAGGATAGGCTCTTTTTAGCAGCTCCTGCCCAGATGTGGCAGCAGTACTCCATCCTTGGACGTACTTGGCTTTTATACAGATAGAGAATTGCATCAGTAGTGAGATATCTTCTGGAGCGGTATAAGGATCCCACCATTTTCCCAGCGTCCCTGGCAACAGATTTGATGTACATGTTCCATTTCAGATCAGGAGTAAAGGTCAAACCCAGAAGCTTGTCAAAACATGGAGCCTCCCCAAGACGAGCCATCCATTTCAATTGATGCCAGATGGGGATCAGAGCATTGATGATGTGAAGATAGAAGCTTGGTTTTGGATGCATTAAAAGTGACCAGCCACCTCTTTCCCCATTATACCACGTGCTCAAGATTAGAGGAGAGAGAATTAGAGAGAACTTTGTCATTTACGGCCTTTAATGTGTTGCCATAGATGGTCGTGTCATCAGCATAGATGTCAACGAATGATTTAAGTATGTGTTTTGGGAGATCATTGATGTAGATCCGGAAGAGAGTTGGGCCTAGGATGGACCCCTGAGGGACTCCAGCATTAATACTGTTGGCCTATGATTTCTGCTCATCAACCACTACTCTTATGAACCTATCAGAGAGAAATGATTTAATGATTGAGAAAACATTTCCAGTAATACCGTAGCTGGAAATCTTGTGAAGTAGGCCCTTATGCCATACCTTATAGAAGGCCTTTGATATGTCAAGAGCAATTGCCCTGGAAAGGAAACCTTTGTCAATAGATTCACTAATCCTATGCGATATAACCGTTAGCACATCTGCTGTAGATCTTGCAGGCAGAGCGGAAACTATATTGCATGTCACTAAGAAGGTTGTTTCTGTTAAGATGGTTGACTACTTCTTTATTTAATATGGATTCCAGCAACTTACTCATGACACACAGGAGACTTATTGGTCTGTACTGAGAGGGAGATGACTTGTCACCTGAATTCTTAAATACAGGGCATACTGATGAGGTTTTCCAGGGTGTTGGAAAGCACTTCTTCTCCTTAAGGCAACGCTTAGACAATTTTGTAAGTATGGGAGCAAGTTCTGGTTGGAGCTTTTTCAGCACTATAGCTGGAATTCCGTCAGGGCCAGTTTCTTTACTGGAATCAAGGTTCTTGATTAGCTTGGTGACCTCATACACAGATATTTGTATGTTGCATAGTGTGTTGTCTGTTATAGGAGGAAATACAGGGAGTTGATGGTAATTGTCGCATAGGGTAGAATTAGCTGCAAAGTTCTTGGCAAATAGTTTGGCCTTGTCTGATGCTGACGAGATGATCTCAGGTCCATTGATGATAGTTGGGATAGAACGCACGCTTCTGTTCAAGATCCTGTTTGCTATTTGCCAGAACTGGTGGGAACCAAGGTGCTGCTCAGCTACTTTGGATTTAAAACTGAGCATATAGCTCTCTTGCATGTTTTATTACTCTTTTATGGTGGTTGCTGGCAGTCCTGAAAGCAGCTTTAGTCTCAGTACATCTATTATGTTGGTAGCTATGGAAAAAGTGATTTCTGTGCGCGATGACAGCAGCACATTCGGGGAGAACCATCTGTCTGTTTTTATTTTTTTTCATTCTTTAGCTATTTTCATCTTTAAATTAAGGATAAACTATTTCTGACTCTAATTGGATATATGTGTAAATGGACAAAGATTTTTATAGGGATGCCTGGATGCATCTAAATATTGCTTTAAACTTGAATAGGATAAAGCTCCCTCAAGAAATGCTTGGACTTATCTAAAAGCAAGATTCATTCATGCTAAAAAAAAATAAAAATAACTCAAGATCAATATTGACTTTACAAATGCTGTCATTGATTTTTATAGATTTTTACAATTAAAAATAACCTCAACTTAACATACGATTTATACATAAAAAAAGACAAGTGGCTTTATTTCCACTGAAAGATACAGATGTTACATACAACTTTATTTTGAGAATTTGAGCAAATATTTTTCATATTAAAATGACAATTTTTTTTTTTTTTTTTCAATAAACTAAAGTATAATTATATGAAAATGGACATTTATTTTCCATCTTGTGATTGGTGTAAAATATATTACCAATTGGATCTAATGTTGTTGATTGCACATTGATGCCATTGGAAAAGATCTGAACCAACAATCATTTTGTATGAATTTTGAACTCTTGAAATTTAATTCTAAACATGGTTGATCTAAAACCTTGATGAGATCAGGAGAAACAAAAAAATTTACTCTCACGTCTAAATTCAGATTTTATAATAGAAATATCTTGTTCACACAAGAAATTGGATACGTTTAATTCGAAGTGACTTAGAAGGATTTTAGAGATCAAATAAAATGATTGAATTACTAACCAAGAAGTCTGAAATTGCACTAACCAGCAAGTAGTATAGTTAATCGGCAAACCTAAACATACCCTAAGGTTGGCCCCAGAGAGAATTGGCAACCAAGTGCTCCAATGAAGTCTAGTTGGAAATGGAGAATTGTGATTGATTTGATTGCAATAGGAAGAAACTGGATGTTGTGGACTTGGTTTCAAATTGAAAATGATGGTGTACTTTGACTTCCTTCATGCATCCCAAAATGTGAGTTCCTAAATCTTAGTCTTTTTGAGGCATTAATAACTATATTCATTCATCCATTTGTATTTGAATCGTCATGTTTTGACAGGTTGTCAAACTTTGTCAAACTCTGGGACCAGTCAGTTTGCACTGAAAAGTATCCAAATGAGAATGGACGTGACATGTCGCATGTCACGTGTTCTGGTTTGCGCAAGCATCGTTGAGTTGGAGTGGAGATGTAGAATAAACAAGATGGGCTAAAATGAATCTCAGAACGGAGAACTAACCCAAGCCAAGATCATCGATCACTCCTCTGCTATGACGAATACCTGGGAGTAAAATAAATACATAAAATCTTATAGCATTTTGGGTCCTATTTGAGTGTTCCTTCTAACAAATTCCAGCTCCCCCAAAGGCAGTTGACAAAACCTTCCAGAAGAAACAATAGCAGCACAGATATATCATGTTCTGACATGCACGCACCAACACCACTAGATGAGACGAATCATGGGCTGTAAAATAGACATTAAGAATCTGAGGGCAACACAACAGACATTGTAACATACATATGGTCCGTTTATGATAAGAACGCAACAGACATTTATTAGTGCTACACACACATTCAACACAGCACAATTCAACTATATATACAGATATAGAACCCCTCCACGATGCAAATACATCACAAATACAAACACATATAATTTAACTATATGCACACGCATGTTAATGTGGTACAGTATATAAACGGTCATATAACCCCCCACCCCACAATGCAACACAATTAGTCATACATTGATTGTACATGATTTTTAGTTGTACATTCTTAGTCGCACCAATCAGCATGTTAACTTTTGTACTTTGTCATTTTCTGTTTCTCTTTCATTTAGCGACCATCTTTAGTTTTCGTAGTATGTTTTATATCTGGAGGCTTGTTTCTCTTCACTTACCATTCTACACAATTCCATCTTTTTGGATTCATCCTGGTAATGTCTGCAACATTCCTGTCTGGTCTCCGATGGACACTTACTCAAATCATGGCCAGCCGCAGTGAGATGGGTTTGTATATTCATAATATTCTTTTTTTACGCCAATAAAATAATGTCATTTATAGATAAATTCTTAAAGGAAAGCAAACAAATGTCATGTATTTATTTAGTTAAGTATATTTTATAATGAATTTTTTTTTTTTTACTTGATGAGTTATTGCTTATCTAGGCCCAAATGCAATTGGGGGACAAAAGTTAATGGTTAGTTATGTGTATGATGGATTTTTTTTTACATATCAAGGCCCAGAGGCCACTGAAGGATAAGGATTATTGTAGTCATTCGGACAGTAGCATAGTAATTGTTTGTGGTGGAAATTTAGTATAATTAGATTATTTGTGAGAATGGTTCAATAAGAACTTGTTTATGTTGGACTTGAAGACCATGATATTGTAGTCAGCTGGAAAGCAGACCAGTGGTACAGTGCCATAGGCAGACAGCTCTAAGAAAGAAGCTTTGTTCATGGAATCCAAATTTAGGTTTAGGCACTGATAGAAAGTGGGGGAATTTATTGATAGTGATTTCGACAAGTGTTTTTTTTGTGAAAGATTGGCGAGTGGGGGGTGTAGATTAGAGGTCAGTCGAACACTTGCCATGAGAATAGCAATAGAACAGAGACAAGCTTGCAATGTCTCTTCTATAGGAAAGATATGGCAGAGAAGAGAAAAGGGCATCACTTACTAGATTACAAGGTCTGTTGAGAACTCTGTCAAGGCAGGACAGGGTGCTCTGAGCAGCTCCTGTCCAGATGTGGCAACAGTACTCCATCCTAGAATCTTCACTTTATGATGCCGAGTATTTGTATAGAAAAACAAAAATAATTAGTCATCAAAAACAAAAGAAATAACTTTACTGTGAGATTATAACTATTAGTAATACTAGTAGTCACAACAAAGCTGTATTCTTTTAAACATTTACTTTGAAATAAGATTAAGGGGAGGGGGGGGCTTTGCCCGGTCATAAAATACGCTTAAATATGATATTTTAATTTGTCCAAATTTCGTATATATTATTATAGTCATAATTCCAAAAGTAAAAAAAAAAGTATTTAGGTGCCATCAGCTAGAATCAAAACCGAAAGAAAAACTGTAGTTTTCGAAGCTGGTGACGTTACCACTGTACCAACGTGACATGCATATGAATTGATTAAAAATAAACTAAGATGAATGTACAAAACGTATAACAATTTTTTCAATTTTTACCCTTTTTTAACCTATTAAAGACTATTTTTATCAGCTAAGTCTCATAAAAGAATGGTCTGTAAAAAGTCCAATCATTTGAGGTCCTTAGCGCCACTCTACAACTTTTAGTTTTGAAGGAGATACAGTTTGAAAATATGGAGACAGACAGACATAATGAGTTTTATAAATTAGATTACATTTTAAATGCCAGGGAGGCATCAAGTTTTTGATTGAGTGAGGCATGAACTTAAGTCTCTTGGCCTATTATTAGCAAATACTCTAACCATTATGCTATAGCAGAACATGGATGCTGTATGCAAATGCTACGCCATGTGTGAAGTGAGGTCACGGTAAAGAAAAAAAACTAAAAATGTGTGCATAGACCGACCATCATGAGCATGTTTTATTTGGGAAAGTACCAAGAAATGTTGTTTCAACAGAAAAAAGTTAGTTGAGTCTTGTCTTCTATTCCTTGCAACACAGCCTGCTACAATGTGTTGGGTCCTGAGCGTCTACAGGTTAATGTGTGTGTAAGCGTGTGTACAACGTTACAATGCTATATGATTGAAAGACTATTTAAATGAATCATAAAAAATCGTTTATTTTCTGAACTTTATTAGTAAAATTATGTTTAAGTACAAAATTTTCTTCATTAGCATATTAACATTTATTAATTGTAATCTCGGGTAATATTATCCAAAAAGATGAAATATCAAAAATAAAAATTTCTTGAATTTCAAAATTAAGGTTGTATAGATTTCTAGTAATTTAAACTTTATATTGTTTTCCCATCCTGAAGATGGTTACAAGAGAAGTGCAAAAGGTTGGAGAGTTCAACGTTTTTTTTTTTTTTACAAAGGCATCACCACATTATCAAGGCCCAGAGGCCACTCAAGGATAAGGGTTAAAGAGTGTACAGTAGAAATTGGTCAATATAGTAATCATTAGTAATGAAAATTTGGTAAATTTGATAACTTATATGGAACGGCTCATCAAGAACTTATTTACTTTAGACTTTGTGATTTTAATGACATCTGGTGATTTTAATGACGTTCGTGATTTTAATGACATCTGGGCACGGCACAGTACTGATATTTTTTTTTTTTGCTAGAAAATAATTGTCCATTTTTGTCCATCTTTCATGAGAATTGTCCATATATTTTGTTTTATTCATCTTTTTTTTGTTTCTTTCAGGCCTTAGAAATCCAATTGACATGATATATCATATTGAACCATGGATGATATTGGGACTTCTACCATTGTCTGCCACATTTGAAGGTTAGCTTAAAAAATATTTATTTTTGATGTCTATATAGTATTTTTAGAATTTTTAAGATGATTGATTAGTTGGATTTTACCATTCTTATCTTGGATGTTATTTTCAATGTTTCGGCCGATGTCAACCTTCTTCAGGTGCATCTTGTTGAACTCTGGAATCTGCATAGAATTTCTGCAAGGATCCTTGGTGCAATAGATACGTGCCAAGTAATAATCCGTTCTAAGTGACAATGAAGATTAAAAGGTCAAGGAATAAAATTATGAATCATTTACAACTGTTACCCGATCATGGCTGATGGAATAAGGGCAAACTACCCAAAATTATATACAGATTTCCAAGTTAGATAAAATGCACTTAAAGGTCAAAGCTTACATCGGTTGAAGCATTGAGGATAACATCCAAGACAAGGATATCATATAGGATATCAGCTGCCATTTGTCAAAGGCAGCATGCGTTCCGCAGATTCAACCGACATAAGTCCAGCTCAAATAAACAGAAGTTTATAGAAGCTAGAAATAATTGTAAGAGAGTGATAGACACAGCTAAGTCAGATTACTCTGAAACCACCAGAAAGCGCATCGAAGCACAGAAATTAGGAACCCGGGATTTTTGGAAAATCTACAACAGCGTAGTTAATAATGGACAGTCAATTATTCCCCCACTAACAAACAATCATGAGGTTGCTTGCACGGCAACTGACAAGGCTAATCTGCTTGCCAGTCGGTTTGCCTCAAACTCCACACTGAACTCGGTACACCACTCACTCCCTGATTTTCCTCTGCGAACAGACGCCACACTTGACGACTTGAAAATCACCCCTTCTCAGGTACATGCTATTATAAAAAACCTAGACACCTCTAAAGCATGTGGACCAGATCTCATCCCGGCTGTGCTATTAAAAAAATGCTCTGCCGAGGTTGCTCCAGTTCTGTCCAAACTTTACAATAAATGCCTTAACGAATCTTGTTTTCCCGACTGCTGGAAAACCGCCTCTGTGGTACCAGTCTTCAAGAATTCTGGTGAAAGAACTGACCCACTAAATTATCGCCCCATTAGCCTCCTCCCGCTTTTCGCCAAAATATTTGAGTCCTTAGTTAATAAAGCCCTAGTCCAGCACCTAACAGCTGCTAAACTCTTGACTGACAAACAATATGGATTCAGGCAAGCCCGTTCAACAGCAGATATCTTAACTGTAGTTTCTGAACGTATATACCGTTCATTGGATAAAACAGGGGAGGGTAGAGCGGTGGCCCTTGATATATCTAAGGCTTTTGACAGGGTATGGCACGATGGTCTTCTAAGGAAAATGAGATCATATGGAATCACTGGAAGAATTCAGAATGTAATTAAATCCTTCTTAAGTAATAGAAAAATCAAAGTTGTCCTCGACGGACGTACATCCAAACAATATGACATAAATGCGGGAGTGCCTCAGGGGTCTATCCTTGGACCTCTATTGTTCCTGATATTCATAAACGACCTCCCTGATAATATTGTTTCGGAGATGGGTATATTTGCCGATGACACCACTCTCTATAACAGATATGAGGGGAAAACAAATGAACACATATCCAAGAAAATGGCAGAAACACTAGAGGTTGACCTCCAATCCGTAGTGGAATGGGGACAAAAATGGTTGGTCTCATTCAATGCTGCTAAGACTAAGCTTGTTTCCTTCAATAACTACAAGAAACCTTCTCTACCACCAATAGCAATGGCCAAGAACACATTGCCTGAAAGTACTTCTTTTAAACTCCTCGGCCTAACGTTTACAGGGAATATGAACTGGAATAGATACATTGAGAGCATTGCCAAGGCTGCTGCAAGGAAGGTTGGCTCCCTCTACCGTGCTAGAAAACTACTTACGCCTGCCAGTATCCTATACCTCTATAAGGCAACCATTCGCCCATGTATGGAGTACTGTTGTCACATCTGGGCTGGTGCATCTGCTGCTTGTCTCTCGCTCCTGGACAGGGTTCAAAAAAGAGTCGCAAACCTGATAGGTCCTGAACTGTCATCTAGGCTTCAACCTCTGTCCCATCGACGAGATGTTGCATCCCTCTGCCTGTTCTACAAATACTTTAATGGTGAATGCTCTGACGAACTGCAAACACTTGTACCTCCCCGACGTAACTACCCCCGACAAACCCGACAAGCTACTAAGTCTCATCCCTTTACAGTAGAGATCCCTAGGTGCAAGAAAGCCTTTTACTCCAATAGTTTCTTCCCCAGAACTGCGGGTCTTTGGAACTCCCTTCCGGGATTCTGCTTTCCCAACTGCAATGATATGCAGAAGTTCAAGTGTAATGTTAACAAACATCTTTCTACTCTTCTCCCTTCATAATGACCCCGCTAATTAATTCCCTAATAGTAGCCCCCTGCTTCAAAGTGGCACTGTGCCTTGTTTGGGGTGAAAATTGAATAAAAAAAAAAAAAAAAAAAAAAAATTTAAATAATTATAATAATCGTGCTTTTCCTTTAAACTCAAAGGGATGTAATTCATCGAAACTGCATGCAATAATAGTACGTATACAATTTTCTGACACATTTTAAAAAAAAATTTTTTATTGTTATTTTTAGTTTCAATTTACCGGCACCTTCAAGAACTCTCATACACTTCAAGAACTCTTTCTATATTTAAATTGATTTCAGTAAATGAAATATTTTATTTAGAGATAAAGTTTCTTAACACTGTTAGTCGTTTGGGTTTTCCAAACATGTTTAGGCACATGGGGTGTTTATACACCCTATTACAAAATGTTTAAAGGGTTATTTTGTAAAATATAGTTATCCTTCTGGTTCAGGATATATCTACAGTACCTGTTGAACAGTTTGAATTGCTTGTATCTTGTTGATATTAATATAAAATAATACAATAAAATTATAAAACTAAGGAAAAATTAAGATATTACGTTAGCTAACTTCATAGTTACAAGATTGAAAGAGTAATAAATTATACATTAAAACCCCGGGATACAGTGGCCCTGGGATACGTTTTTTTTTTTTTTTTTTTTTCCAGATTATGATGTGGAATACAATGGTTATGGTATTTGCCCTGCCTTATGTTGTTATTTATAATGTTATTTGATTATATACATTTTTATTATATACTGTACTGTATTCTGTTATTAATCTTTAATATGTACTGTATAAAATTTTGCTTAGGCCCCGCCAATACGGCGATTTCACCTTACGATCCCAACCCTGGAACGGATTAATGCTGTATCCCGGGGTTCTACTGTAAATAAAATAATAAACTTATGATAAAGAAAATACCAAAACATTAATTCCATATTGAATATTACAGAGTCGCCTGATGATACATAATATGTGCTTATATCTATAAATTTTCATTCCCACTGGAAAAATACAAAAATATATAAATCATAAAATCATACTTACGTTAGTCAATTGGAGCGACTGGACACCTTAGAAGGGCAAAGCAACGTCTACTTCCAAGGAAAACTGAGATACAACTGCACCATACCTCATGTGCTATATACTCGCTGAGTCACTGGATCGGAAGAAAAGAAATAAGTTGCCAACTAGGAATTATGAGCACTTAAGCAAAATTGGTGTGACAAAACACCTCTGGGAATAATGCAGGGTTAACTGAAATGAAATATTGAATCAATATAAACAAGTTTTTATGTTAATTTTTCCTGTTTTCACTAGTGTATGCATTAATACATTCTGACAGAAATTTCTTTTTTTTCTTAAAACTTTCTATATCTAAACAAGAATCCGATGTTAAAGTAATTTAAAAAAAAAAACACACATTTGTCTCCTTACAGATGACTGTCTACAATATACAGAAATATAGCTGTAGAATTTTATATCTTCTGATTAACATTTAAAATACTTGTTTCCACAAAAAAGTAAAAAAACACAACCGTACCTCAAGGGGAGGTTACTCCGATTAAACAAATATCTCAAAAGTTAATCAGTAATTCTGTTTGTTGCTTTTGGGTTTAACACCAACTAGCCAACGATTTTTTTTTCACTCACACCAAAGCAAGTCTTCACCATTTTTTAAATGGTCTTTTCTTGTTGACTGTAATGTGATTCTGGTCCTGTGCAGTTCTAGAAAATCCACCCTTCCAAGCTTTGCCTTCTCTCTTTATGAAAAGGTTAGTTTATTGCTAATCGCCTAAGGTGCCTCTACCAGGGAATGCCAACAGAAATACCTTGACACTTTTTGAAGGCCAGAGTGCTCTTCCTCTTGAGCTCTGGCTATTCAATCTCATTTTTGGGTCCTTGTGTCACTTTTTAAAAAATTTTACTCTTGTTCACCCCAAACAAAACATTGCCACTTGAACAGAATTGGCTACTGTTGATTTTATTTTATTTCGGACTATTAGTCTCATCTTTCTTTTTTATTGGTGCACAACGTTTCGGCCAACTTCCTCTGGCCTTCGTCAGGTGGTAACCGCGACGGATAGGAACTTCGAATCTCCTAACTGCATTCTCAGCCATCACTGCCATCCGTAGTTGTTGTCGTCTCACCACATTTTTTGACCAATTACCTCTGGCACGCATTGGGTGGGATTGAAACCGCTATCTTCAGACAATGTTCATCCGGAACCGTAGAGATTCAACGTCTCTATCAACTGCGCCACAGGCCCCGAAGGGCGATCAAGGTTGGATTCTTTGATCTTATAAATCCACATTTATTTATTATCTGATCTTCCATAGTCGGGTCCGTACCGATTGGTATATATATATATTATTCCTTATTGGAATTTTTATTGTTGAGATGAGCATTGTATGTTGATTTTATTTTATTTCGGACTATTAGTCTCATCTTATCTTTTTTATTGGTGCACAACGTTTTGATAACGAAGATAGCGGTTTCAATCCCACCCAAAGCATGCCAGAGGTAATTGGTCAAAAATGTGGTGAGACGACAACAACTACGGATGGCAGTGATGGCTGAGAATGCAGTTAGGAGATTCGAAGTTCCTATCCGTCGCGGTTACCACCTGACGAAGGCCAGAGGAAGTTGGCCGAAACGTTGTGCACCAATAAAAAAGATAAGATGAGACTAATAGTCCGAAATAAAATAAAATCAACATACAATGCTCATCTCAACAATAAAAATTCCAATAAGGAATAATATATATATATACCAATCGGTACGGACCCGACTATGGAAGATCAGATAATAAATAAATGTGGATTTATAAGATCAAAGAATCCAACCTTGATCGCCCTTCGGGGCCCGTGGCGCAGTTGATAGAGACGTTGAATCTCTACGGTTCCGGATGAACATTGTCTGAAGATAGCGGTTTCAATCCCACCCAAAGCGTGCCAGAGGTAATTGGTCAAAAATGTGGTGAGACGACAACAACTACGGATGGCAGTGATGGCTGAGAATGCAGTTAGGAGATTCGAAGTTCCTATCCGTCGCGGTTACCACCTGACGAAGGCCAGAGGAAGTTGGCCGAAACGTTGTGCACCAATAAAAAAGATAAGATGAGACTAATAGTCCGAAATAAAATAAAATCAACATCTCAACAATAAAAATTCCAATAAGGAATAATATATATATATATAGAATTGGCTACTATTTGGAACTATGTTTATAGGAGATATTAGTGAGATGTTAGTTCACATTACATTTAAACTTCTGCGTGTCAGTATAGGTAGAAAAACAGGGAGAGAATTCCAAAATGTAGCAATCCGAAGAAAGAAACTATTAAAGTAGAAGGCTTTCTAGCATCTAGGCATCTCTACAGTGAATAGGTAGGATTTTGTTGTTCATTGGGTTTGTCGGAAGTATGTACATTGAAGGGGTGTAAGTGTAATGAGTTCATCAGAGCACATTCCGTTAAAATAATTCCGTCCTTTCGTAATAGTGAAGAGATAAACTAGTTTATTTTGAAGCTACTTTAGCTTCTGCAATCCACTATGATGATCTTATTCCAAACTATGAAACCATTTTCAAATTCTTTTTTCTAGGCATCCATCTTGTGAGTACAAATAAAGTTTTTCGGTTTAGTGACACGCTGCTGCTTTTATCCAATATTGGTCTTCTTTCGTTGGGAGCATTTTTGGCCTTTTTTATGGAATGTGCAGAATTCCTACTCTTGGCTAATACTTCTAGTTTGACCCTTTCTATTGCTGGCATATTCAAGGTTGGTTTGTTTTTATTTTTTATTTTTTTTCTTGTTTTTTCTTTTTTATTTAACATAAAATTTCACTGAAATATCATAATTGAAAGTTCACATAATTTTGAAATTTAATTTTTATTCTTGCATCAAATTTATTGCGAAAATGTGATTCTATTAGTTGCCTTCCTCATATTTTCTTTGTTTCTTAAAACCACAGTGCATCTATTATACCTATAAAGTCGATTTTGTTTTTTCTTTCTCACTTTGACATTGATATTAAAACCTACTTTTTCTATTTAAAAATTATAAAACGAATTTAATATACTCAGTCATGGATATGCAAGCGACTACATGAAGGCCAACTAATTTGCATATTCCTTTTAAAAGCAATCATTAATTAATTAATTATTTTTTTATGGTTTCTTATTAGATGATTAATTTCATTTCAGTATTATATTGAATTCGTTTTATGCATGATTTCTACATTCTGTATAATTACATAGAATTTAAGATTAAAATGTTCTGGCACACGAGAATATTTTTGTGCTCTTGTCAGTGTGTGCGATAAGTCTCTACGAAACTCCTCTCTGTATATTTGGTCTAGAGAGTTGAAATTTGATATGTAGGGTCTTTAGACCTGTAGTACACTTAGCAGGCAAAAATTGTTGCTAAGGGGTCAAAATTTAAATCAAATCAGTTGATCTTGGCAGGCTAAGTCGAATACATTACTCCTGCTGTTACTTTTGCACATACGCAAAATGAAACATTCATAGCTCAAAGTCACTTAATTTTTAATCTTTCCTATCTATGGTAATAATGCTGAAATGATAAATAATGATGAACACTGGAGCACTAAACATTATCATTTCGATTCTAACAAATAGTATCCAAGACACATTTTTTTTATAACTTTTGAAATTATTACTATATATTGGATAATAATCAATAGAGAATTAGCTCTATAATAAGAGGAAATCTGCATGAATTAAAATATAATATTTATGCATAGTTTATGACCGGGTAATGCCAGGCTGCCTGCTAGTACAGCCAAGATCATTTTACTTGCTTGTTTCCTCAAGCAGAATTGTGTAAAGTCTGAATGAGAATCCACTGCAATATGGCAGCATTTCTTGACAGTGACGGATAAGTATAGCAATGAGATGCACTTCTATACATTAATTCAGTTTTATGTAGCGAGAATCGTCACGCAAAGAGGAAAACAAAATTTTTTTACAAAAGTGAAATGTTTATTCAATAAACTTGCACTGTTTGGTGTAGGTGGAAGAAAGCTGGACAGTGTCAGTGAGAAACAAAAAGTAGAAAGGTAGTTGATACTTGAGTATCAAGGGACAAAAGAGATGTCTTTCCTTGTTGCTTTCAGTTTGCTGATCAACCATAATTCCCAAATGGGTTGAAGAGGTGAAATTGATTGAATCCCCAGATGAAGGTAGTCAAGAGCCAGACATCTGGGATCAGTGAGTCGAACTGGAGTATCAGCGTGAAAAGAGGTGCTAGTTGTAGTCAGAAAAATCAACAGAAGCAACTGACCAAGTTCATGACCGAACAAAAATAACAATGCTACTAATAACATTTCTGAATTTTGGTTATTCGTATTATTTGGATTCATCGGACTACTGTTCTCATCTTGAGTCTCATTTTCACAACGTTTCGGTTGATGTAACCCCCAACATTCTTCAGGTGTATCTTGTCGAACTCAAGAATGTTTCTGTTGAATTGTAAAAAAAAAAGTGATATTCTCCTGAAGGTTGAAAGTTCAATACTCAGTGTGGGCGACCAATAGATACAAAAAGAAATGGTTACAATAGATACAAAAAGAAATGGTTACAAAGTTTCTTGAAGACGGACGAAAACATAAGCAGATTGAACTACCAAACTTAGCACTGATTGCATATAAAATCAGAAAATGAGTAAAAAAAAAAAAGGCTACTCGGAAACAAAATGTGGATGAAACAGATACTATAATTGGATCTCATATCATGTGTCACCTAGGCTAATTTCTCTCTTCATGTGCTGGTTTTATGTTGAAAAGAACCCTTTAATAAGTAATTAGTCAGGCAGGAAAGGTGAGCATCAAGCATCAGTTGAACAATCCAGTTTTGTTAATAAAGAATATCAAATTGTAACTTTATTATTTGTGTGGGCTGCTTCATTATTTCTGTGTTCATAATCACAATATTTTGGTTACTGTTCTCTCTAGTTGTTTTTTTTTTTATTTTTGTTTTTTTTTGTGCCATTTATTGACATCAGAATTTTGAATGAAACCCTTTACTCATTCGAAAGGGGCAGAATGTTATTAGAAATCTCATTTAGTTTTAATGGCAGATTAATCCTTTTTTATTATTTAATGCTGAAACAAGGTTTTGGAATTTTTGAGATGACTAATTTGGTTTATTCAGACTACTGTTCTCATCTTGGATATTATTCTTACAATGTTTTAGTTGATGTAACTGCTAACCTTCTTCAGGTACATTTTGTTGAATTCAAGTTCAAACCTCAGTATGGGTGATACTGATACTAAAAATAGAATTATAAATTAAGACTTTTACTTGGTCATGGCTGACAAAACGAGAGCAATGTCCTCATGAAATTCAATACAGATTCCCAAGATCTACAAATCAGACATAAAGAAGACTGGCGGTTACATCAGCTCAAACATGAAAATAAGTTAACCTGAAAGTATCCTGTACCTCTACAAGGTCGCCATTTGCTCATGTATGGAGTATTGTTGTCACATTTGAGCTGGTGCATTTGCTACTAGTTTCTCACTCTTAGACAGGGTTCAAAAGAGAGTTATCAATCTAAAAGGTCCCGCACTGTCATCTAGGCTTCAACCTCTGTCCCATTGATAAAATGCTGCATCCCTCTGCCTGTTTAACAAGTATTTTAATGATAGCCCTTGTACCTCATCTACGTAAATACACCCAACAAACCTGACAAACATCAAAATTCCACCTCTACACAGAGATCCCCAGAGGTCAGAAAGCCTTTGACTCTAGTAGTTTCTTTCTTTGGATTGCTAGACTTTGGAATTCCCTTCCGAGTTCCTGCTTTCCTGACTGTACTGACAAGCAGAAATTCAAGTGTAATGTAAACAGACATCTTGTTGCTCAACTCCCTACATAGTACCCCTGCAAATTATGTCCTATATAGTAGCCCCCCCCCCCCCATCAAAGTGGCAATGTGCCTTGTTTGGGTGAAAATGCAATAAAAAAAAAAATAAAAAATAAAAAAACAGTAATCCAAAATGATCCAAATGAATATTGAAATAAGACATGGCAGACTAATAAAAATAGAACTTTTTAAAAATATAAATGTTTTTTTTATGTCCCTTCTTCAGAGTAAGAATGCTTTTGTCTATCATATGAGTGTGGATGTCGATTGAAACAAAACTCAGAAGATCATAAAGAGACGCGTTTATAAATGCGAAATGTTTTACTTGGAATACATTTGGTGTTACGGGTTGATGTGATATTATCGGCGTTCATCCCCAAAAAATGTTAGGAAATAAAAAAAAAATAACATCCAAGATGAGAACAGTAATCCAAATAATCTGAACAATACTAAAACCTGAAAAACATTATCTATTGTAAACGCTTAATTGAATACAAGTAATTATTTTAACCATATTTCTTTTTGTAGGAAGTGTTTGTCTTGTTTTTAGCAGCTGAAATCAATGGAGACCACATTTCTTTACTCAACTCAATTGGATTTGGCATTTGTTTGATCGGAATGATTCTTCACATTTCTTTGAAAACCATTCATGGTAAGCAACTCTTTATCGATACTTGTACAATGTTTCTGCCATATAAATGATTGCAAACTCCTTGTTTGATAGACTTGCACACACGCACACCCGATTGCATTGTGGGATTTTTGTAATAAAGAATGTTGGTTTGGTCACATTGAAAATAAATGGATAAGAGTGTTTAGGTTAGTAAATGCAAAATTGTTGAGTTAGCAAGGGCAGGAGAAACTAAGGAAAAAAATGTGTGGAAATGATGGAGTTGAGAGAAAGAGAGATAAATAATGACCTGGCCAGAGATTAGTAAGTTTAAAAGTTCATTTCTAAAAACTGTACAACATACATCAATGTTAAATTGAATGTTTTGTCGACCTCCCCCCCCCCCCAAAAAAAAGGTAATTTCTAGTTTTTAACTGGCAATTATACTGAACCAAAGCAGCACTCACTCTAGGTGAGTTGAATCGACTTCCTCCAAAGAAAGAAGTTTCACGGGAATATCAAATTCACAAGCCTCCTCAGTTACTTGTATATCCCAATCAGGGAAGCTAATGACATTAGATTTGTACAGTTCTTGCAAGGAGGTGTTGACATCCTCCTACATACATCAGGTCAGTACCAGATGGTCACCCATCTGGTACTGACCAGGCTCAACATTGCTTAACTTCAGTGATCTAATAAGAACTGGTGTGTCAATGTGATTGTGCCATATACATAGGCAATTATCATAATTTTCAATGTCTGCATTAGGTAATTATCATGCAGATATTAAAAATTTCCAGTTATAAAAAAATGATAAAAACCATCAAACACATGCCAACATGTTAAACAGAATACGATGATAAAAGAATTGCATACATAACTAAAATTATGCTTTTACTTTTGCACATTTTCTCTATAGACATAGCATAGTTAATACTAGCAGAGCTACCCGACATTGCATGTTCAGTTTGATTGTTTTATGGCATGTCAACCCTTTTTGAATTATTTAATGCCAAATCCGATAATTTTGGTGACAAGTATTTATGATTTAGGTTCAATTTATTCATTGTTGTTTTGTAGAGAAAAATTGCTGTTTTGTTTCTTAGCTTTACAAAACATGATTGATTTTTGAAAAGGAAAAAAAAAGATAACATCAATGCTTGGTGCATTTTAGGTCAGAAAGCAAGTATCTTCTGATCTGGTATCACCAGTCAACATTGTATATACACTGCATGTCAAATTATTGATGAGATATTTTTTTACCAGTTTCAGAAACTTACCAGTAGTTTCCTATTAAAAGCTTCAGGAACGTTGGCAATGCTGAGCTGTGCATACTGTGAAATTTTCATACTGTTCCGCGCAATGTAAACAACTTGCCATCGTAATTGCTGAATCCACGGTATATGAGGTGTGTTAAATTATTAACAAGGCAGTTTGTTTCATCAATAAAATGGCTCGTAAAGGTAGTTTGAGTAGTTCTTAAAAGAGTATTATTACAACACAGCTAGCAAAAGGTAAAACTACCCTCAAAATATTGAAAATGATGGAAAGTACCATCAAACTGTGAAGAACTTTGTCAAGATTCCAACAAAGGTACATAAGAGATAAGCTGATAAAGGAAAATCTAGAGTTGTTTCACACCATTCTTTTTTTTTTATTTTTATTTTTTTTTTATTACATTTTCACTCCAAACAAGGCACATTGCCACTTTGATCTAGGGGGCTACTATTAGGGACACAGGCTACAGGGGTACTAGGTGGGGAGTTGGGCAGCAAGATGTCGGTTCACGTTATACTTGAACTTCTGCATGTCAGTACAGTTGGGGAAGCAGGAACCTGGCAGGGAGTTCCAAAGTCTAGCGGTTCTGGGGAAGAAACTACTGGAGTAGAAGGCTCTCCTACATCTAGGGATCTCTGTGAAGGGGTGGGATTGTACTGCTTGTCGGGTTTGTCGGGGGTATTTACATAGAGGGGGTACAAGTGCTTGCAGCTCGTCGGAACATACACCGTTAAAGTACTTGTAGAACAAGCAGAGAGATGCTACATTGCGTCGATGGGGCAGAGGCTGAAGCTTGGATGATAGTTCAGGACCTATTAGGTTGGCAACTCTCTTTTGAACCTTGTCTAGGAGTGAGAGACTAGTAGCAGATGCACCGGCCCAAATATGACAACAATACTCCATACATGGGCGAATGGTGGCCTTATAGAGGTACAGGATACTTTCAGGGGTCAGTAGCTTTCTAGCACGGTAGAGAGAACCTACCTTTTTTGCAGCGGTCCTGGCAATGTTCTCAATGTAATTGTTCCAACTCATGTTTCCTGTGAACCTTAGGCTGAGGAGTTTAAAAGATGTGCTTTCAGATAAAGAGTCTTTGGCCATTGCTATTGGTGGTAGAGAAGGTTTCTTGTAGTTATTGAATGAAACTAGTTTAGTCTTGGCAGCATTGAATGTGACCATCCATTTTTGTCCCCATTCCACTACAGATTGGAGGTCATCCTCTAGTGTTTCTGCCATTTCTTTAGATATGTGTTCATTTGTTTTCCTGTCGTGTCTGTTATAGAGCATGGTGTCATCAGCATATATACCCATCTCACAGACAATTTTGTCAGGGAGGTCATTTATGAATATTAGGAATAATAGAGGTCCAAGGATAGACCCCTGAGGCACTCCCACATTTGACCTAGCCGGATGGAAGAATGTCTCAAAAAGTACTTGATGTCGCTTTCTGAAAGATGTGGCATAGTCTGTTAAGCCTGTGATAAAGCCTCCATTAAAGCAACATCACATACAAAACCGATTGAAATGGGCAGAGGACAACATGAAAACGGATTTTTCCAAAGTTTTGTTCACGGATGAAGTGCGTGTCACTCTTGATGGCTAGAGTAAGAGATGAGTCCTAGATGGACGACATTGTCATCAGCATTTCAGGCGCCAAGAAGGTGGTGGTGGGATAATGATTTGGGCTGGGATTATCGGAGGTACTTTAGTTGGCCCATGGAGAGTCCCAGAAGGTGTAAAAATGACATCAAATGCCTACATAGCTTTTCTGGAGGAACACTTTAAACCATGGCTGAAGAAGCCAAGGTTGACATTCAGAAGAACCATTATTTTTATGCTCCCTCGCATGCAGCAAACAAAAGCAAAGAGTGTTTGCAACAACTGGGGTTCTCTGGGCTACGAATGATAGAATGGTCTGAAAATTCACCAGATTTTAACACAATTGAGAACCTTTGGAGTATGATGAAGCAACGCCTCTATGCAAGTGGATGCCAATTTAATAGCAAAGATGAGTTGTGGGATGCTCTCCAAGTGGTATCGTGAGGAATAACTGTTGACGAAATCACAAATTTGACTAATTCTGTGAACCAACGTCTTTTACAAGTCGTTCATAAAAAAGGATCGTATATGCCTTACTAATTATGTCAACGTAGAAATTGCTATGTAGTTATTGTGTTCTAAGCATTTTTCCTAGTTCATTTAATGTTTAAAAATTATTTCAATAAACAAGTTATGGGTATATTGTGTTTTTTTTTTTCTCAACCTTGTTAATAACTTGTCACACTGAAATCAACGGATATTCCTACCTTTGGCCATAGTTTTGCTAATACTGCTTCAAATGCATTTATTTTCTGACTGGAGTTGTTGAATAGTACTGTAAGCATTTTCTCAGTTTCATGGATTTTAATTCATTCGTTTCTTAAATATTTCAAAAAATGTAAACTTGTTAATAATTTCATGCACAGTGTATATTATATATAAACAATTCATGATATAATATTGAACAATATATCACAACTTTGATAATCTTGCTTGTTTGTACATCAAATGTATTAGGGAGTATGGGAAAAAGTGAATGAGGCAAGAAGTTATTGGAGGGGGAAAATAGCAAAGAGTAAAGTGGTGGGAGGAGGGCAATACAGAGAGTTGTAGTTGTAGCAACAGAGTAAAAGAGGAGAGTAAAAAGATGATATAATTAAATAAGTACTCATTCAATGCATAAATTGTCTGTTTTGTCAGTCACCATATCAACAAGGATTTTGATTGAATGATAAAAATATAGTTTTATTTGGTTTAAAAACAAATTATCATAATATTTTTATTTTGTCGAATTTCAATTGAGTTACTTCCTATTTGACAGCATAAAAGTTACAAAATTGGCAACAATTGAGTATTCCACTGAACTCACGCATATCTATAAAAGTGAACGTGTCTGTGTGTCTACATTTCTCTACGCAATAACTCTGTCAATTTTTAGTCTACAGACTCGAAATTTGATATACAGGGTACTGAGATTTGGGAAAATCGAAGTGATTGGTTTTCGACCAGAAATTTGGCTGTTAAGGGGTCAAAGTTCAACGATTTGACCTTTGAGAACTCTACCAAACTCCTCCGACAATTTTGGGTATAGACACTTGAAATTTTATATATGGATTCCTTGGACATGGATCTAACTTAATAACTAGATTTGAGCCCAGAACAATAAATGTTAAGGGGGTCATAATAGGGGTCAAAGTTGAAAAAAATTACCCTTTTTTTTTTTTTTTTTTTTTTTTTTTTTTTGTTTGCTCAGCATACACCTCCAAACACCCGGACAATGCCGGGCTGAAATGCTAGTTTATATATATAAAAGTGAATGTGTCCGTGTGTGTGTACATTTCCCTATGCAATAACTCTGTCAATTTTTAGTCTACAGACTTGAAATTTGATATACAGGGTACTGAGATTTGGGAAAATCTTTGATCAGTTTTCGGCCAGAAATTTGGCTTTTTTAGGGGTCAAAGTTCAAGAATTTGACCTTTGAGAACTCTACCAAACTCCTCCAAAAGTTTTGGCTCTAAACACTTGAAATTTTAGATATAGGTTCCTTGGACATGGATCTAACTTAATAACTTGATTTGAGCCCAAAACAATAAATTTTAAGAGGGTCACAATAGGGGTCAAAAGTTTTAAAAAATTGACCGTTTTTTATTTATTTATTTATTTTTATTTTTTTTTTTTTGCTCAACATACACCTTCAAACACCTGGGCAACACCAGGCTGAAATGCTAGTACATGTATATGAGTTTTTTTTCCACTCTTATTTAACCCCAATTTTGTCTAATTTGTATTTTGTAAACATTAAATTAGAGCTAAGGAGAAAAAAAATATTTATATTAGAAATGTATTTTAGTTTCTGATTCGTTATCACAATTTTTCTTTAAGAATATATGTTGAAACTAAAAAGAAGAAAGGAAAAATACCGCAACAATTAAGAATAATGGCCGAGTATTATTCAAATGCTGTGTCAGGCAACAATAACAAATCAGAAACGTTTTCCATTTTCTATTTATCTTAGGTAATAGTAAAACTCAGAGGGAAGCTGAACCGATGCCAGATGAATTACTGGAAATGTTAACTCATGAGGGGAAAGCTAATGACTCTGACGATGAGGAAGAGGAAAGCATTTTCAGACGATCTTCCTACAGTTGACCATTCGACAAGCAATTTGACTCCGGAACAACTGATCAAAAAAAAAAAAAAAAAAAAAAAAAAAAAAAAAAAAAAGCCGAATTCAAAGATTATGAGAATTTGAAAGTCTCAGTTTTTGTTGATTGATGTAAGATTCACTTATTTTATAATCATAAAAAAATACAAAATTTCATTGAAGCAAAGTTTGCAACACTGAGTGATATTTATATAGATGCTGGCAACAGTCAAATGTATACCAATAAATCAATATTTTTTATACCAAGTCATTTAAAATAACATTTCATATGGAAATCGTATAAAATTATGAAGAATGAATGCTTGTTCAGTCTTCCCCCCTAAAAAAATACAAGTAAAGAAAAATCTGTTTGATGTATGTAACCGAAAGAAAATATCATATTCCAAAAATCACACAAGTTGATCAAGTAGTTTTATAAAGGAAATAAATTTTAAGTGATTACTGAGAATTTGTAGGCATTACAACATAAATCTCACAAGTTTGATTTATCTTGAGTTATCTACCTTATTTTTTTTAGACTGTTTTTAAAATGATTCCTGACACACTCACTTATTGGTTAACTATAAATTTTGATTTTTCTCATTTAAAAAATAAAACTACTTGATCAATTTATGTAGTTTTTGGAATACGATAGTTTCTGTCAGGGGGTACATAGATCAGATTTTTTCTTTATTTTTTGTTTGTCCAGAATTTCCCCTACATTAAACAATCACTAAAAAATGTTAAATAATGACATTGATTTTGAATAACTTAATATTTTCTTGATCAAATTGTCTTTTGCATTCTTTCTTTCATATCTTTTTTGTGTTTTATACTTTTGATCTCCCCATATCATTTCTGTTTAAATTTTGCACCGTGTTCATTTCAACCCGCCCTTTCTGTGTTCTTTCTATTTTTATTCTTTCTCTTCTTTAAAGGTTTTCATGAAACTTTTAAGTCCATAAACCAATGATATTATTATAGGACCTTTTTCTATAATATTATTGAAAATAGTATAAACTATAGATTTTTTCTCATATCATAACAATCAGCATTAGTTAAGTGCATTGTTATGGAATCGTCAATCCCTATCAACGTCTATCATGTTCACTAAAGCTTTTACATTCTTGAGGAAAGGTATGAGCCAACATTTCTTATTTTGTTTTATGTGCATAGTTAATGAAAATATACATTCATACATTCCATCCCGTAACCTTTGGTTAAGACTTGGAAACAACCAGCAACAAGTAGCATAAAATGTGCTCTTAAAAAAATGGGCTTTTTTTTTTTTATTTAATCACTGCCAAAAATAATGGATAAGAAGCTTATAACGATACAAAGGGAAGCAACTCTTACTTTCTAATCTGTTTAAGATGATTCTCTTCTCACTCTTGTGCTTTGCTTTCATGGAGGATGCAAATAGATTTTTTTTTTTTTTTTTTTTTTCAGACACAGGTAAAAAATCGATGGAGAATGAATCAAGCAAATTGTCTGTGATTGTTGGTATTTATCAACCACTCTACATAAATATGATCTAACACAAGGTCATTTTTAATATGGTGGATACGCTGACTTTCTGTGGTCTGGGTTATTTAAAAAATGGGTACTAATGTACGAAAAGGATCACAAATTTCTGTCATTGGAAAATTTAGGTCACGTGATATAAGATGATCGGTATCACATCAAATGACACAGCTTCCTTTTCTGAGATCCATATGCTATTTCAATTAACCTCCAACTAAAAAAATCCATTTTTTTTTTTTTTTTTTTTTTAAACAAAACTATACTTTTTTTCTGTTTTTTAATTGATTATTTCTATTTTTAGTAACTTTATTGATGTTTAAAAATTGAACTGAGATAAACTATAATGAAAAGAAAAAAAAGTTCAGTTTTTAAAACAGTTCAAATAATTTTCTTTTCTAACAATGAAAAAATATCTTTAATAATTTCCTAATTCAATGCCATGTCATTTGATGCTATACCGGTCGTCTATTATTACGTGCCCTAAATTTTCTGATGCCAGTAGGAGACCAGAAATTTGGTATCCCTTTTGTACACTAGCACCAAAAAGTTGTCTCTATTTATTCAGCCCTTAATTTAGAAGAATCAGAAACGAGGTGAATAAATCTCAAAATAATGTTTTTTTTAAACTTCTATTTAAGGGGCATTTCATGCTGATACACCAGTTACTGTTAGATCACCAAAGTTACGCATCATTAAGCCTGATTAGTACTAAAATGGATAAACATTCAGGAATACCAGGGGCTGTATGTGCTCTCCGCTTATCTTGGCAGCATTATTTCCAGTTGTCCTGTACTTCTCCTTGCCACTGGAATTGAGCTGTACTAACTCGAGGGAAAAGTGTTGTTTAGGATTATGCAATCCTTGTTCCACAATTACACATGCAGGCACTTCTACAGGAGGTATCCATTGTTTCTCAAAGCAGAACAGACCGTTCTTTCATTCAGAAATGGGGGTGTATTTACATTGGGGAGGGGGTACTATATGTTTCTATTCTTCGTAAGTAGACTGTTTGTGATGGTTATATCTTTTTTGGACAAACTATTTTCAACCATGGCATTTTGAATTCTAAATAAGAATTCTTAGTCTATTTCTTCCTTTTGTGTTTTATTCATAACTTGAGTGAGAATTGCTAACTTTATCAAGAGTTAACGTAAATGGAACAGAACTACAATATATACAATCAAATACATGATTATCATTTTTATATTAATATGCGTGAGGTTTGTTCATTTTGTTTGCTTACACGTTACACTAGTTTCCATAGTAACAATAGCATCATAAGTGTTTGGGAATATGTAAGAGCAGACATATAGATAAGGATGGAGTTGAAAGGTTGAAACAATTAAAATGCAGAGTAGTTCATGTGTTTATTTATGAGAAGGACTGTGTTATATGAATTGAGAAATAAATTGTATTTTTTTCCTTTTTTTACTGATTAAATTAAACTTACATTATATTTTTCTAAGCATGGAAAACGTGAGAAAGAGTGTGTTATATCAATTGAGAGTGCATTTTCCTTTATTTATTAAATTAATAAAAAAAGAATAGATGAATAAAATGGATTTTTTAGCCAATGGTGATTGCTGATTGTGTTAATTTGATGTCACCATTTCTATTTATGACTACCGAAAGAGGGTGACTGGCCTCCACTCGCCTTGCCTTGCCCAGTCGTAAAATACTATTAAATATATTTTAATTCATGCAAATTTCATATTTATTATTAGTCAATTCTCTATTTAATATTATATTGTACCTAATATATAATACTGATTTCAAAAGAAAAATAAATGATTTGGGTGCCATCAGCTAGAATTGAAACCAAAACATTTAGCCTCTAACTGTATTCCCTATCATTTTCAGCTATTGACAGATAAAACATTCAAAATTATACCACTTCAAGGTATGAATGAATTTGTGCATACACAAAACTAATAGAAATCTGTTGGCATTGAAAGTTGCAACTTGCCAACATATCCATCCATCCAAACAAAGATTTTACTTGTTATAAACAATCCGTGGTGCATGATAACTATTTCCTGCTAATTTCAATGTCATGTGATGAGTAGTTTAAGAGTTTATTGGTTAAATATTCACACACACCTTCATACATTTTATATATGTAGATAAATGACTGGCTTTACTCAATCTCTATTTTCCAAGCAGGAAAGATTAAATAATTTTGAAGCATAACTTAATTTTGTGGAATTATTTTAAGGTCAAACATGAATGTCTGACCAAGCAAATCACACAAGTTTATTCATTTGATTTTGGGTATTTTCCTTAGGATCTTTTTTTGTGCAAAATATAGTTTTTAATATATTTTTAAATATTTGGATGTGTGCTTTACTTGTTTTCATCTCTTGTGCATAAAACGTAAATCAAATAATCTAAAGCAAAGGAGATTGAAGAAAATATGACCAGAACTATAATTTTTTATTAACACGCCGAAATCTTTTAGATGAAAAATTCTACTTTGGATCTACACAAAACTTTACTAAGAACAGGCCAGGTAGCATGGATGATTTTTAATCAAAGCAGGATTCTATTTATGATGCGATGTTCAATTTTGAAACAGTGTCTAAAAAAAAAAAAAAAATGATGACATCAAATAATTAGTAGAATAGTAATGCTTTTTTTTTTTTTTTTTTTTTTTTAACTGTTATTCACCTCCAAACAAGGCATATTGCAACTTGAACATAAGGAGCTACTATTTGGGACCATATCTACAAAGACACTATGTAGGGAGTCGAGCAGCAAGATGTCTATTCATAGATGTCAAGAACTGAAAAAAAATTTCATGCAAATATGAAGTTCACAAGTGATCCTTTGCCGTTTTTGATGTCTTCCTACATACAGCGCCTAGTATTTCTCATCTGGTATTGACCAGGTCCAACATTGCTAAACTTCAGTGACCTAATGAGAGCTGGTGTGTCAACATTATGCTGTATATAAGAGCTCTCGGTTGGCATATTAGTCATGACAATCAATTGTTGAGATTTCTTGTAATTGTTAAACAAAAGAAGCTTTGTTATGGCAGCGTTGAATGTTACCATCCATTTACGTCACCATTCCACTACTGACTAGAGATCTTCTAAGGTTTCGGCCATTGCTTTGGACGTGTACATTTCTTCCCTTGTGTCTGTTACATTGCGTATAATTACAAGTGTTTTTGCAATTTTAAAACTCTGTGTACCTAAAACTTAAAATGCAAAAGTCAAGTATCATGGTTCAGTTGTTCTCTAAACAGAAACATTCATTTCGAACACGCCCCCGTCTTACCAAAGAACCAACCGTTGATTTTATGAAATTATTTTTACATAATCACGAGAGTTAGTCAAGTATCATGGTTCAGTTGTACTCTAAAAAGAAACATTTATTTTGAACATCCCTCTCTCTTCTAAAAGAATCTACAGTTGATTTTATAGGCTGGTCCTTTCTGCTTGTGCAGTGATAAAACTTCTCAAATGCACATGTGATGTTAGGTATATATAAAAAAAGGAGACGATATTGTCTCCTTTTTTTGTCTGATGAGGTGGTCTCTTTGAATTGAGATTCCACTGAAATATGCGCATATGTAACCAATAATGTTTGTACAATAAACAGACTATATATATATATATATATATATATATATATATAAAAATATATATATGAGAGAGTGAGAAATAGACCAAAGGTGGACAACCATTGTGTAAGCATACCAAATTTGGTAAAACTTTTAATACAAAATCTTTGCACATACCAACAGAAATCTTGGGAGAACATTGTTAAAATTTTCCAATCAAAAATCATACAGAATCGATTAAACCAGAGTTGTTGACAGAATCAAGTTTTTATTTAAAAAATCGCTCCTTCCTCGTTGATAAGAAGGCTATATTTCTTTCTGCCATTTCAATCCACACAATTTGAAAAAAAAAAACAGGCCAAACATTTTAACCCCAGTAAAACACTATATATTTTTTTATTAGATTAATCAAACCCTTTTTTACATTTTTCCAATACATTAGTTTTCAATTAAATATTTTATTTATCTAAACTATAGCATCATATATAATTAAAAATAATTTATTAGTCATTTTTAACCCCTAAAAACAGACATGAAAATCAAAATTGGAGTATAATTATTTTACCTTCGTCTGGCTTTTTTTCTGTACAGAAGGTCTTCATGGTAGTGACAGTTGTACTCTGGCAGATGAGTCGTACCATCTGTCACCAGAGTTCTTGAGAGGAAAACTTTTGTAGTTTGTCAGCAGTTACTGGACAGAAGCAGAAATCAAAGCAAAACTTTTTTTTTTTAGTTATCCCCCCCCCCCGAGTTTGCCCATCCTTTAGTGCAGTCAAGTTATTTTATTGGATTTTCAAAGTCAGATCCAAATAACATTTAATCAAAGCTTCATTTTTAGAATTGCACGCCTGTGGAATTGTCTTCCATTTTCCTGCTTTACAGCTGACTAGAATATGGTTGTCTTCAAGTCCAGCGTAAACAAGTTTTTGATGAGCCGTTTCACTTAAGTTAACAAATTTACCGAATTTCCATTACTAACGATTACTATATTGTCTAATGGACTACTGTACACTCTTAACCCTTATCTTCGAGTGGTCTCTGGCCTTAATAAGTGGTTATGCCTATGTAAAAAAATTAAAAAAAAAAAAAAAAAAAAATCTAACAAATCAAACTTTGTTTCTGACTTGCCTATTTTCTTTGCTATTATCGTACCGTGTTATATTTGTTATAGTTTCATCTGGTACAGGCAATCCATATTATGACAAATTTTTAGCTAATCTCTGAAATATCCTAATAAGCAAAAGCAATAAACCTTAATTCAATGATGTCTCCTTCACAACTGTCTCTTTTTTTTAATTAAAAACATGCCTAAAGAAATTAGATTAAAAAGCCAAATGACTTCAATGCATCCCGGCCAACAAACAGCTAGTATGTGTATGCATGTACATATATACATATATATATATATATATATATATATATATATATATATATATATATATATATGCACACACTCCTATATTTTTTCTATTATATTGATATTTATATTTAAAACTTTTTTCTATTTATTTAAAAAGAAAATACAACTTTGTTATTTATGGGTCATGGAATTGCATTCATTTGCAAAAGATCTAGCTAATTTGCATATTCTTTTGAACATTCATTTTGATTAATTCTCCCCCCCCCCTTTTTTTTTTCAGTTTTCTTATAGGATAATCATCTTTAGTTAACTATTACGTGTAATTATGTTCATGCAGATATTCTACATGATTTATACTTGCGTAATATTTGCGTAAAAAGCTTATAGTAAAGACAAACCTCTTTCTATATATATATATTTATGTGTGCATATATATATATATTTTAAAAAATTTGCCTACCAAACTCCTCTGTCAGTTTTGGGTCTGCAGGCATGAAACTTAATATATAGGGTATTCAAACCTATGCGAAACTTTATATTTGGGTTTTAGCCAGGAAAAATCAGTGTGAAAAGTAACAAAAATGGAATTTGCCCAGTGGAGGTCAAACGATGGTATTACAAATATACATGTGTAACGTAATAGGTATTGGTTCATGTTTTAATTTTTAGCCTTGCAAACATGTCTTCATAGCTCAGACATTAACCTCAAAGGAAAAAAGTAAATCATAAGCTAAACGTTTTGTTTTTCATTTTTAAACTTTTTAAATCATGGGTCCAATATAATATAATAATAAATACGAAATCTGCATTAATCAAACTATCATATTTAAGCGTATTTTACAACTGAGCAATGCCAAGTGGTTTGCTAGTATATAATTCTTCTTTTTCATCTCAAACAAGGCATATTAAAACTTGGACACAAGGTGCTACTATATGGGACTGTGGGGAGTTGAGCAGCAAGATGTCTGTTCACATTCCATTTAAACTTCTGTAGGTTAGTAAAGTCAGGGAAGCAGGAAACAGAAGGAATTTCAAAGTATAGCCGTTTGAGAAAAGAAACTATCAGAGTAGGTTTTCCAGCATCCAAGGGCCTCAACAGTTAAGATGTGAGAGTTTGCTGCTTGCCGAGTTAGACGAGACTACTTAAATTGAGGGAGCACATGTGCTACAAGTTCATCAGTGTACATTCTGTTAAAGTATTTGTAAAACAGGCAGAAGAATGCAATATTTTGGCGATAAGACAGATGATTGTAGCTTGTCCAATAGTGCAGGACCTTAGGTTAAGGACTCTTTTGGACCATGTATAAGAGTGAGACTAGTGGTAGATTCACCAATCCAGATGTGGCAACAGTACTCCTTGCATGGACAAATTGTAGCTTTATAAAGATATAGGATACTCTCTGGTGTAAGTAATTTTCTAGCACAATAAAGGGAGTCCACTGTCTTTGCAGCAGCTTTTGCAATGTCCTTAATGTATTTCTTCCAATTCATGTTGCTTGTGAATGTTAAACTGAAGAGTTTGAAGGATAAGCTCTCAGGTGTGGTGTTATTTGTAATGACATTGGTATTTGCCTGAAGCATCCATTTACTTGAAATGGATATGGGATAGATATTGCTAATTTTATTTTTTATTGGAGATCAAAAAATGTTTCTCATGCCAAGTTTTTGCAATCCTAGTCTAAAATATAACACGTCAACAATACTGTTTGTAGATAACATGCAGCAATTGTTTATTTGTGTCAATCATGTTTGTGAATATTTAACATTTCTTCGAACTAAACAACTTTGTTTACTTATTAAACTTATAGTTTTTATATTTAAACTAGCTGGAGTAAACGTCTGCATGAGGTTCCTCGAACTTTAATTTTCAAGTCAGATTCTGAAAGTCTTTCAGTCATGAGATTTCGAAAATCCGTAAGTTAAATTTTTTTTTTTTTTTTTCGACAACAGATCTTGTGCACATTATTTGGTTATTTTTTTTTAATAGCAAATTTTATTTTTTACATACAGTTTAAAGTAAAATTATCTGCCTTATTCTGGATTGGTCCTAAATTCACGGTCAAGTTAGATTGAAGCTATCAGGGAGAACATTAGTCTTGATATGTTTTGTGGGTTTTTGATCTGTTTGATATGAAATAATGTAAAAGTGGACACAAATTTTGATGTTAATAAAATTGTGACCCACAACTACTTGATTTACACATTTTGTTTTTATTGTTTTTTTTTTAAGTTTTTTTTTATTAAATTTCTCCAGACAAGAAGTGATTTAATGTAAGGAGCTAAAAAAAAATACTGCATCATAGAAAAAGAAGAAAATAATAAGGTGGATAGATTCCAACACAGAAAACAGCAATTCTTTCTTTATTATCGAAAACATTGTTTATGGAATGTGAGAACTAAAGGACAAAATTATCTATTGAAATCCAAAATACAATAATGTAAATTATTAAAACAAACTTAAAAAAAAAAAAAAGTATATTGTAAGTTGTCTCCTCTCTAAATTTATTACATAATCAGCACTTAGGAACAGCACCCTGGACACGTCTTCCCTCCTTGAAGTCTCGCCAGCTAAGAGATAAAAAATCTTTACCCAGAATACAAATAGCTTTTTGATTTTTGTTTTAACCTTTCCAATCAAACACTTTTTAACACGTAAGAAATACAACAACTGTAATTCAGATGAATGAAAATATTTCAAAGGAAAATGTGACAGATGTGTGGATGCAACCGAAAAAAAATCTATGCAACATAAAACAATTTTGGTTTACAATTTGTATAAAAACTAACAGGGCTACTCATTGTTTCCATAAAAACACTAAAAAAAGATGTTAGTGTTAAGTTTCTCCCCCCACTCCAAGAGAATTTTATTCCTATATGAGTAGTGAAAAAACAAAACTTAAGAGGCCTTCTGAGCAGTACTGCAATCACCAAATATAATTAGGGATGCCTCCAGAGCACTACTAAAACTAAATTTCTCATCCCCTTTCTTTGTATAGAGAAATGGCAATAGTTAAGAAACAGTAAATTAAATCTGAAGTTTGTGACTTTCAATTTGAAAAAATGCTGACTCTTTTCCGAAGTTATTACATGATACTCTAAAAATCGTATTTAATTCTTGGTGACATTAAATGATGCTCTCTCCAAAAAATAATTTTTGGTGACATTAAATGATGTTCTCTCCAAAAAATAATTTTTGGTGACATTAAATGATCTCTCCAAAAAATAATTTTTGGTGACATTAAATGATGCTCTCTCCAAAAAATAATTTTTGGTGACATTAAATGATGTTCTCTCCAAAAAATAATTTTTGGTGACATTAAATGATCTCTCCAAAAAATAATTTTTGGTGACATTAAATGATGTTCTCTCCAAAAAATAATTTTTTTTTCTAAATTTTAGATGTTTTTTTCTAGGGATTAAAAAGATACCAACTTTGTAGTTGTTTGTTATGCATTTTTGAAGTTTTAGCTGGGCATACAAACATACACACAGAAATTTGCCCTTTATGTAACAGATGGTGTGATTTTCAATGATTGTAAATAAAAAAACTTTTTTTTGAAATCAAATTTAAACAAAGTAAAAAAAAAAAATTATCTTTTGAGTCATCATGACATTTTTGCTTTGACATTGTAAAAAATGATTTTACTGAATATTGGTGCTGTGATACAATTTATCACTTGGGTTTAAATCTTCCATCAACTTTTTTTTCTTTTCTGTTTTTTCTTTTTTTTCGTTTCTCTTCTGATTTTTGAAAAGCAACTTTTGCTACAACTATTTTTTTCTGCACTTTAACCGGAAATTCTTTTTGGTTCTCATTCTCAGAGTTCTAGTAGAAAAAAAAAATGGTGACAATCCAAAATTTAATTATTTTTAGACTTTTAAGATTTTTATTTTATTAAAAAATTTTATCTTTTCAAAAAGAATTCATAATGTAAGTTTTTCAAATAAAATGATAGGAAAAAAAAAAATCACTCCAAAAATGTAAAAATATTCTTAGACTGTTGTATTTTAATCTAAATATTTTCTAAAAGTTTTATGAAAACAAAATACATTCCAAAAATTCAATGTTAAAATTTATTTTTGCATTTAACAAATGGTTCCTATTAAAATTGAATATTTATAGAAAGTTTCCTTTTATTAGTAAATATAAAAAAATAAGAATTTGAAATATTGTTACTCAAACAGTCAATGTTTAAAAAAATTCAATTTAATAATTGTTTCCATAATGTTTTTTTTTTTTTTTTTTTTTTTTTTTTTGTGTTACTGTTTTTATTGAGCTTGTTTTGAATTCTGATAAAATTTTAGTTCGAAAAAATATTTAAATTTTGGATTGTTTCCTCTTTTTCCTATCATAGCTCTTCCGGAAATGAAAACATTAAAAAAAACTTCTGGTTCTCTAAAGTGCACTTGCACTATTTTTTTCTTATGAATTCCAGAAAAAAAAATACTTTTACACCAAAATGCATTAAAAAATTTTTGTTTTTATTTTATTTCAAACTTTTTTAATATCTTTTTTATTCTTCAAAGAAAAAAAAAATCATCAGTTTATAATTAACATTTTTGTTTTTACTTTTATCAGTTCTTTTTTCAAAAGATTTATCAACTGAGGTATCAGTGACATAATATGATCCTTAATTTGGATTGTTAAACTAATATATATATATATATATATATATATATATATAAATTTCTTTTATATACGTATAAATTTTTTTATATCATGTAAAATAAAAATGAATTTCTGACTAAAATGTTTTTGTTCCCTTTTTCTTTTAACTTCTGCTTTATTCAAATTCTTATAACATGTTTTTTTTCTTTTCAGTTTTATCTTTATTTTTTTTTCTTTATTTGATTTTCTTGATTGACACTCTTCCAAAATCTTGATTCTATGAACAATAATTAAAGATATCTTCATTGTTAGCTTTATATATAATATCTTAAATAACACAAAGTTATCAAAGAAAACGTTCAACACTATTAAAAAGAGCAATTAAATATATATTCAATAAAAGATGAGGAATACAAGCTACATATAACTTTATTATATCATTAGATCTCTCTTAGTTTTTCCGTATTGATTTGGTATAATAAAGTTATATGTAACATCTGGGCAAGAGCTGCTCCAAGCTTCCTATCCTGTTGACAGTTTGAAACAGACTTTGTAATCTAGTAGGCAATGCTCTTTTCTCTTCTCTGCAAAGTCTTTCTTACAGAAATGTTGAGCCTGTTACTATTTTCATGGCAAGTATTCAACTGAGCTTCAATCTATGGTTCCCCCCTTGTTAATCTTGCACAAAAAATACTTATCTAACCAAAATCGCTATCAATAAATCCCCCCACTCTCTATCAATCAGTGCCTAAACCAATACTCTCAACCACTTTCAATAATATTTGCAAATGAATTTGTGTTACTGCAACAGTCGTTTACCATTGACCTCTTACTAGTAACGACCATTGAACTTAACTGGAATCTGGGTGGCAATAGCCTCCCCAAGGTCTCAGTACTTTCCACATTCATCCAGTGGAGGTCTGATGAGTGCTTTCTCTTCTCAGTCTTTCCATGCCCCTTATCATTATTATTATTACCAAATGATTCTGAGTTGTTTTGTAAGTCAAACGATAAAAAGTAAGGAAGAAGTTTGCAATAAAATTTGTAAACGCAACTCAATGGCAAGTTACAGCTTTTTATAACGAAGGTAATTTTACGAACTTTCATGACGTTCAAGCATGGATGAATATTAGTGTATCTTTAACATTTTTAAATTACTCTAACTTTAATGTTACTTTTATTTTTCTGCAGACAGCTTATGGAAAGTAAAGGCTTTTTCTGGGTAAAGTGAATGACCGTGCTACTTAGTCCTGCTTTCCTCTCATCAGGGGGAATTCCCTCACACAAAAAGTGGAAAGGTGGAGTCCTTTGACAATGCATTAAAATAAATCTCATAAAACATCAATGGCCAATATTTACGCAACCTGCCAGCATATGCCAACAAAATGCCAATATTATCTCTTGAAATCGCTATCAAGTTAGATTTGAAAACTTTTTGTTCATTAAAAAATTTTAGATTAAAGTGGTGCTTACAGTTTCATTAAATTCGGATAATTCTATGATTTTTGGCAATTAAAATAAATTGATACAGATTAGGTGTTCTTTGTATCATAGATTATAGAGAGAAACATGAGTACCTAGCGCTGGTATTTGGGTAAACCATTATTTTTTTCGCCATAGTCAAAAAACAAATGAAAAAAATTGACCAAAACGTGTGAACCAAAACGAGGAAATTCAATATTAGAGCGAAATTCCAAAATCAAAATATTAAATTTCAAGTAAAACCAATGGTACCTGCTTAATTACCATGTCGCAATAATGAACATATCCAAAAATGTTGAAAAACGATAAGGTAGAAAATTAATTCTTAGTTGTGCTATTAATTCCATACTTAGTGGAGTGGAATTAAAAGAAGCAATTGTTGCGTGAGATAAAGTATCAGCTACAACGTTTTCTTGTTCTTTTACATACTGTATATCGGTAGAATATTGAGCTATATAGTCAAGATGTCGTATTTCTGGTGGACCGTATTTGTCGACGTGTGTGTAGAGCAAATATTAGGGGTTTATGATCCGTATAAATGGAAAATTTTCTGCCTTTGAGGAGATGTTTAAAGTGCTTAATTACAAGTAACTCTCTCAAGAAAGTGCTATATTTAGTCTGCGCTTTGTTTAACTTGGCAGAGAAGAATGAAATAAGGGTCATTTTGTTGTCAGAAATTTGGTGAATGACAGCTCCTACTGCTATTTCCGATGCGTCCGTCGTAAGTTTAAGTTCCGTTGTATCACTATCATGGATATATGTAAGTTTGGTGAAGTTTGCCAAAGCAGTTTTTGATTGTTCGAAGGCCTGTAGTGCAGGTCCTTCCAAAACTAACTGTTGGTTTTTGGATCGGTTTTTTAACAAGTCCGTTAAAGGTGTGAGTAACATGGAACAGTTAGGCAAAAAGCGTCGGTAATAGTTAATTATGCCTACAAAACGGTGTACTTGTCTGACAGATGTCGGTAGAGGGAAATTTGAAATGGCACTTTTTCAGGCAAAGGGGAGATTCCATCCTTGTCGATTAAATGACCGAGAAATTGAACTTCCTGGTGGCCAAAAACACATTTATCGGTGTTTAGTTTCAGACCAAAATGTGACAGTCTTTCGAAAGTTTGTTCCAGGTGTAGCCGGTGTTCTTTGAGGTTTCTGCTAGCGATTAAAGCGTCGTCCACATATGCGAATATGAACGGCAGACCTCTGAAAACTTTGTCAATCAAACGCTGGAAAGTTTGACAGGTGTTTCTCAGTCCGAAAGGCATCCTTAAGAACTCGTAAAGGCCAAATGGTGTGGTTAGTGCAGTTTTATGAATGTCTTCTTCTGCGACTGGAATTTGAAAATATGCCTTTACGAGGTCCAGCTTGGAGAAAATTGTGGCGCCTTGGAGTCCATTGGCGAAGTCATGGATATGGAGGATAGGATATCTATCCGGAACTGTTTAAGCATCTAAAATCTCCACATGGGCGCCATGTGGTGTTGTCAGCTTTCTGTACCATGTGGAGTGGTGATGACCAAGCACTTTTCGAGGGCCGTATTATCCCCATGTGGAGTAGGCTTTGCCAATTTGTATTTATCCGGTTTCAAGTGTCTGGGGGTTGAATAGATGGGCGGTCCTTAATATAGTGCTTAGCGCTATGCTTGATGGGATCCATGTTTTTAAACAGCTGGGAAAGTTGAGGAAATTTTTGGAGTAACTGGGGGACGTGTAAATCTTCGGGTTGAGCAGTGCTGATTCCGGCGGTTAAAAATTTCGAGGTAGTTCCTCTCACCAAAATCTTCGTTTCGTTGTCCGTCAATGTGTGAGTAGTCATGTCGACAGACAGGTTGAACTGGGCTAAAAAGTCCGCCCCCAAAATTGGAGTGGTCACGCTGGCTATGGTGAAATTCCATAAAAAATTCCTTCGCATTCCAAGGTTTAAATTTAAAGTTTTCTCGCCAAAAGTGGGTATTTTTGTACCATTGGCGGCTTGTAGGCTGAAAAATTGGGTCCCTGTTGGGTGGCCATGCGGTGTCGGTATGACGCTGATTTCCGCTCCGGTGTCTATTAAAAAGTTATATCTGTGAATTTTGTCACTGATATAAAACAGACAACCTTTTTTTGTGCTCCAGCTACAGTCGTTGCCGTTACTGGCTGGAAAGTTCATTTCCCTATGCTAGTTTTTTGAACGCGCAGGGTGTAGTGCATTTTCTCGCATCGGCACCGAATCTCCTGTGTTAGAAGCAAACATCTTGTCTATCTCATGACGTGGACCGGTTCCTGCTTAAACTTCTTCGCCTGTAACTTTGTCGTGTGTCGTTGTAGTTTCTGGGATAATGTCGACGCGTTTGAAGTACGTCGGCTAGCTACTTCGAAAGCTTTTCAACCGTAGACTTTAATTCTAATTCCCCGTCTCGGTTTTGGTCAGGTTGCCGTTGGTGGGCATATACTTGTCAGCTCTGGGAACTTTTGTGAATTCTGTCGGCTATGTCGGCAAGCTTTTCTGTTGCCGTCTCCTCCAACATTGGAGTGAGGCTTTGCTTGGTAGTTGGGGGTAATTTACCCAACCATAGACTCTTCTTGATGCTGTCCGACATTTTGTTGTCTCCCAACAAGGCTTTCATATGGCGGAGTAGTTGTGAAGATGTACGATCTCCTAACTCAACTTGTGTGAATAAGTTACGAAGCATGGCTTTGTTGGAAACACCGGTTCATTGCAGGATTGCTTGTTTCAGCGTGTCGTATGGTCTTTCCTCAGGTACATTTTCGAGAAAATCTGTGACTTCCTCTACCACCTTCAATGGCAGTTTTTCCACTAGGTAACAATAATGCGCTCATTGTGACATTACCCGTTTAGTGTCAAATATGGCCTGTAATTGGATGAACCATATTTTTGTATTTGTCGGGTTGAAGGGTGGAATATTTAATGCTATGGTTTCGTTGTAGGAGTCCGTCTGTTGAAGTTCCATTTTGTTTTTTTGTTTTTGTTTTTTGTTGAAATTTTTATCCTGTGCGCGGTTTGAAAATATTCCTCCACATGCCGTGGATTTGTGTGGAAGAGTTTAGTTTACACCGCATGTTTCGTTCAAACACATTCATTTCATTTTAAAATAACGGGGTCACCATCGTTTGTTGCGGGCCAGGATATAAATATCCTAACTCGCTACAAAAGAAAATAATGAAACAAATGGAAAGAAGGAAACAAAACTCAGTTGCTGGATAAAATAAACATGTCGTTTATTTTCTGTCGAAAATAAAGGGGTTTAGGTGGAACAAGTGTTCATTCAGTCGTTGACGGCTACGCGAGTGGAAAAGAATGAAGTAGAGGACGAGAAATGGTAGTCCCGCATGTAGAAAGGGAAAGAGAGAGGGAGAGAGTGTGTTGGCCTCAGCAAAGCCACGCATTCATGATAGCAGTCGTCCACGTGGAAAAGTCTTCAAGCCCAGAGCTGTGGACGCGAACTTGCCTGGTTGACGTACCAAGGCAAAAAGGGAAGAAAGAGGAAGTTGAATGGTGTTGTTGACTTTTTTACCGGGGTCAGCATTCTGACTGCGCATGTCTAGAATTCCTTTCAGGGTAAGTGACGTTTCCCATGTGTGCGTACATGTGCGTGTATGTGTGTGTGTGTGTGTGTATGCACATGAATGTGAGTGTATATACGTGAACGTGAATATATGTACGTGTCTGTGCGTATGTGCGTGCATACATGTGTGTGTGTGTGTATGTGAGGAAAAACATGTTCGAACATTAGCAATAATTTAAAATTGTTAAAAAATAAACAGATTAGTTCGTTTCCTAACAGGGGAGGTAATTAGTTTCTGAAAACTGAAAATTTTAGGCAAATTACTTCCTTTGTTTTTTTCTTTTTCTTCCAAACAAATATGGCAAAGCACTTTTTCGATGAAACTTGAAAATTCTTGTTTTATTAATTACTGCAGTTATATCTAACTAATTAAAATATGGTAATTAAGTATAATGTGGGTACGTTGCCCTCAAACCGTGTTCGTTACCATTCAAACCTCGCTCGGACCTCCAGGCCAAACAATGCTTGCTTCTTGTTTTTTTAACTGTTCATTTTGTCTCCCACAAAATCAACAACATCCTGTCGTCTCGACACAAGCTTAAAAGTCTTTTATCACCACCATGGGGCCCACATGTCCATCTTACTCAGCATGCTTTCTTTTTTTCTCCACAAGCCAGTTGTATCCAGCCATTTCTAGTCTTCTTTCCTGATGTGCACTTTGCTTTTCATCGACCACGTATAGAGTCCTTTTTTCTTTTGCTGATTTGCATAGTATTTGAACAGCTGCTGCTGCTAATACCTTCGCTAGTCATCTATCCTTTCTCTGCTGCTGATATTTTCCCACGCGCTCATACATTAAATAGATATAAAACGTAAGTAGATAACATCATTGTTGAGTGAAAATCGATTTTTTTGACTTCCAAATAATTACAACGAAGCACCAAAAACACAAATCAAAAAGTCTTCTCTGATTAAGATGAATTCCATTAAAAGTCCCAGAGAAATGAAATGAAAATGATTTTTATTCATCATTTAATAAAAAACAAAATGCAGCAATACTACGTTTTCAAATCTTTCCATTTTAACCTTACGAAATAATGATTTCAATGATATGCATACTCATATTCAAATTTAAACTTTCTGAGAAAGTTTAGATTTTCTTTTGGAACACTTATGATTTTTATATAGTTCCAGATTCACAATGAAAAATAAAGTTAGAAATTCTGAGCCCAGCAAATAATTCTGAAAAAGACAGCTTTCATCTTTCTTGCAATTATCTTCTGTGAAAAGAAAAACAATTACAAAAGTGTACACTGTTGAAATTACCATTTTTATGAGATAATATTATGAAAGAATTGCTGAATGCAGTTATTACCAATAATACCAGAACATTTTTCCAAACTAGATTAAATACAATCGTCATTACCCAATCAAATCAAACCATACCTTTGGCCTCATCATTTGCTGTCCAATCATTTCAATTCAAGCTTCAGACTAAATTAATCTAAACCAATCATTTCTATTTATTCTTCCAGACTAAGTGGCTATTGACCAATCATTTCAATCTGTACACTCTAACAAGGTTAATAGGTTGTTTCCTTTACTTTTATCATAAACGCTTATCAATGGCAAATAAAAGATTGATTGGAAAATGGAAATACAAAAGGCTTTTCTATAATAAAACTGTGAATATCAACTTATTTGTATTAGTTCTACAGTGAAATATAAAGTTTATCTACTTGTGCATTCATAAACCTGATGTATTAATTTATCTTGTTGGATTTTCGAAGTTAGACGCAAATAGCAATCCATCTGATGTATGGATACTTGATTCAGACTAGTCTATTTTTATTTTTATTTCATTTTTATTAGCAAGAATTTATTTCATTTTATTTTCATCTTTTCTGAAAATACTTCTTCCAGATAAGAAAAAAACTATTAAAGTGGAGAGATTTTCTTATTCACAAAACAGAATAAAAGAAAATCATCATTATCATTATCAGCAGCAGCAGTTTAATGTCAATTTTACATGCTGGTATGTGTTGTGTGCAATTATGCTGAGTTCTTTCCATTTAATACTTCATATATATATATATATATATATATATATATATATATATATATAAAGAACAAGTAGTTAATAAAACATGTTAAAAACACTTTGAAAAAGAGTTAAAAACATATTTAATTTTAAAAAGGAAACATAAAATAAGTGAATAGTCCTATCTAGAACCATCCACTAATTTAGTGTTTCCTTTTTAAAATTAAATATGTTTTTAACTCTTTTTCAATGTGTTTTTAACATGTTTTATTAACTACTTGTTCTTATTATAGTTCTATCTCCTATTTGGTTTTATCGAGCTTTTACATCTGGTTGAGATTACTTTATAAATATTAATTCTTTAATATTTTTAATTTACTTCAGTTTTGCCATCTTGGATCAGTTTGGTAAACTTAACTGTAATTCTTATTTTATATGTATACTTTTTAATAGTATATATATATATATATATATATATATATATATATATATATATATATATATATATATATATATATATACAATAAAAATATTTTTAAGCTCAATGGAAATAAATTTCACTTTCAGAAATATATATATATGTATATGTATATATTATTACATAAAAGGGACTTTGTGTGTATGTCTGCGTGTGTGAGTTTGTATGGACTCGAAAACGGCTGCGCCAATTTTTATGCAATTTCACATGAAGGTACGTTATCTGCCTGGCAGTGTTCTTAGATAGGTTTTGTATTGGAACAGGATAAGTATCGATAAGTGATAATTGAAATAATCAGATGAAAGAATATACAGACGATTTCGACCAAAGTTAGTACTTTACACAGCCTAACATGGATTTGAGAAGTTTTATTATCACACAAGCCGAAAGCCTCAACAAATAAAATCAACAGTAAATTCTTGGATATGGTATTCGAAATGAAAGCATGACACTTGACGTTTTCATTTTAAAATTTAATTCAGACCATTATATATAAAAAATAATTTGTATAAAATTAGCTTCTCTACAGTGCAATGTAGGCTACAATGTATTGTGAACTAAATTGCTGCGGAAAGGCAACTAGAATAAACAATCAATTGATTTGATTGAAAAATGGGCGATTTCACCGATTTCGATAACAATAAAAATATGGGTGTGTGAAATATTCAATCCCGGGCGATGTTGGGTCTCCCTGCTAGTATATATATATATATATATATATATATATATATACTGTGAAAGCAAAATCAAGACTTCAAAAAGGGTGTTGATGGCAACAAAAAGTGTATTTCATTTTACGTTGCAATTTTTTCCATGTCCAGTTAAACGATTTCAAACATTATATCGTTTGAAAATTTTTCCAAAACCAGCATTTCTTCAGACTTTATGAATAAACACACTTTTGACAATAGAGCATTTTTCAAGAGGAAGAAAAAAGAAAGAAAAAGGAAAAATTCCCTTAACGGGAAAAGCATGTGAGAAACATTTACCTTTGCTGTAGCTATGGAAAATCCCATTTAAATATTAATTTATCACCTAATTTTCGTATCCTTATTTAAGAACAGAGTCATGAGAAGTTTTCACAGAAAACCCTAAGCTATTTAAAAAAAATTTTTCATATATCCCATTCGTTGAGTTCCTAAATTAGATCTCGCTGTTTCTTTATTTCCCAATAATTAATTTTTTTTAAAAAGAGTTTTTTTAATTTTTATTTCTATATTTATAGTAAGGCCGTAACAACCTTGCAATAGCGTTACGGTTAATTTTAGTTTCGTATTAGTGGCAAGTAATGTTTACAGATTATCGTTATTATAGTACTTAGATTTAAGACCATTTTAGGTTTATAGTTTAATGGAATATAAGAATAAATAAAAAACTGTATTATATATATAAATCCTTGTACAACATTTCGGGTGAGGTATTCTAATCTATTTATCATTATTTAATGTTTTAAAATTTATTATCATTCTACTTGAATATGTTTTTATATCGTTTCTAAAGCAAATTATGAAGGGAGATAATCCAGTTATATGGTTAATTGCTACTAGTTAATTCTGTTGGAAACTGGGTCGATTTTTACTTCCTATAACAGCTAAAGGGAGATAATTCAGGCCGTTTGATGTTTTCGGTTCATTGATTACTAGAAGGCGTCTGTGATTTAATAATTAATTTAATCAGACAGATCCAGAACGTGCTACGATGGCTTATTTAACAAATTAAGGATATAAATTATGTTTTTAATCTTAAAAAATTGGTTTTTACCCATGGGCTTAACCCACATCTGTTATTAATCACTTATGCTGCTCATGTCTTATAATTCATGTGTTGTATTCTTGGGTATCTAAATAAAACATTATATATCCACTAGTTATTATTCTTAGTCAAGGGTTGCTTTGTTGACTGGGTTCGAATCTATTGACCAGCAGAACTTATCACTTTCTACACTGATGATTGCACAAATATGGAACACTGATGTTTGTAGGTAAATAAATTAATATTTATTTTAAAAAATGTATATTTCTAATCTGATTCCAATATGGTGGGAGGTGTTTTTCACCACCACACTAATTATACATTATTCTTGAATATCAATCGATTAGTGTAAAGTAATTCAACAAACAATTTAAACATTCCTATTTTAGAAAATAATTTCATTACAAAATTAAAGTCACAAAAATTAATTTCCGTTTCTTCATAAACAAATTAGTGATTTTTTTTCTTTTATTTCCGGCCAACTCCAGGTAGATACAACTATGAGTACTACTCGTGCCTGTTAAAAGTAATAAAGGCAAAGAAAACTGCACCAAAACATTGCTCAGATGCATGAAGGTCAAGCAAAGTAGAAATGGGAGGGACATTACTGCTGAAACTGTGGTCCTGTTGAGGGAAGAGGGAGATTTTAGGACGAATCAGAAGAACAGGTGACTAGAAGTCCACAGCAAAAAGCATTCTATTTTCCTAAAAATATAAAAAGAAAGAAATTAATAAATATTTCATAAAGTAATATATTTTTTGTGACACTAAAAACAAATTCAAAACCGTTAAACAATAAAATTATATTTATTATTTTATGCTTTTTTACAAAAAATAATTAAGTGTAATGTGAATTTTGGTAATTCAGAAGCATAGGCGACCCTAAATGTGATCGTACTTGTGTCAGATGAAAACCTAGCCTTGATGTGAAAATGTTCCGACTATCCAACCTGACTTCCTGTTTTAGTTTTAAATATGTAAAATATATTTAAGAAAAAAAAAATGAATAAAAATGAGTTCAAAAGTTTCACATGTTCTCTTTCGTGGCAATTTGCTTATTTATTTTAAAACTAAAACAGGAAGTCCGGTTTGGTAATCAGAATATTTACACACCGAGGTTAGGTTTTCACCTGACATCGATATGGTCGCACTTAGAGTCACCTATGCTTCTTAATTGTCGTTAATTTTTTATCTGACACTGTTTGCTATAGACTTTGAGTCACCTGTTATTTTTATTCACCGATTTTGGCTTTATCTCTCTTATTATATGGGATTATCAGTGCAGTGTTACACACGCGTTAACATGTAGACACTGTCGTAAGAAACAAAAACACGAAACAAAGATACTATATGAGATACATAGATATTCAAATATTCCATTTAACCTCTCCTTTATATCTCAAACACTGAGTTAGTAAAGAAGTTATTATATTATTTTCCTCTCTCTAATCGACCACTTAAATATGTTATAGTACACCTTTCTTGGGGTATCCAGGGCTTACTGGATTCCAGGATAGGAATTAATCTAGTCTGGTGGAGTATCTTGCCAGTATGAGGTAGCCATACAGAAGGGATTTTATTTGAGTTGCAAATACAATGTTTTTTTTTAATATTTAGTCAGGGTTTACTTGAAGTGAAAAATATCCTTGTGCCAGGATGTCTTAACAAACCCTTGTACAAAGAGATCTTAGGTACTCAAGGACTATGCCTAGTAAGCATTTAATTTTACCAAATGTGTATTAGTATGTTAGTTCTCAATGTTTGGTGAAAACATCGTTTGTGTACAATAAACTGATACAACTGAATGAGTGTATATATTTGATCAGATACAACTGAATGAGTGTATATATTTGAACTGATAAACTGATCAGATACAACTGAATGAGTGTATGTATTTGAACTGATAAACTGATCAGATACAACTGAATGAGTGTATGTATTTGAACTGATAAACTGATCAGATACAACTGAATGAGTGTATATATTTGAACTGATAAACTGATCAGATACAACTGAATGAGTGTATATATTTGAACTGATAAACTGATCAGATACAACTGAATGAGTGTATATATTTGAACTGATAAACTGATCAGATACAACTGAATGAGTGTATATATTTGAACTGATAAACTGATCAGATACAACTGAATGAGTGTATATATTTGAACTGATAAACTGATCAGATACAACTGAATGAGTGTATATATTTGAACTGATAAACTGATCAGATACAACTGAATGAGTGTATATATTTGAACTGATAAACTGATCAGATACAACTGAATGAGTGTATATATTTGAACTGATAAACTGATCAGATACAACTGAATGAGTGTATATATTTGAACTGATAAACTGATCAGATACAACTGAATGAGTGTATATATTTGAGCTGTTTTGAGGTAAGTGAAAAAATGTGGTACAATCATAAGAGCCCTTTTTTGGGAGCTCTTGGGCTCCCCACATTTAAAAGCTTTCTCCTTGTATTTCCTTGTCCTCTGGAGGAAAAAAAAATAAAATCAAGTTGGCCCTTTTGTCATGTCGAAATGTCAGCACACATCAGCAGGTCAGGTTGTTTATGCAATCAAGATTGATGGGTGAAAAGGTCAGATCAACGTGGCTGACATTGGCTTCACTAAAGAGGTTAACCTTGAGAATAATCTGTTGAAATATAATTACAAAATATATACTTTCTTTCGCTGTCATTTTTCGTCACCACAAGAATAGATTTGTTAAGCACTCAGAACTAGGACCACTTGGAAGTTGGGATTTGATCATGATTATATATGAATTATGTTATATTTTCATGTTATCTTCACAAGGAAACATAAAAGTAATTTAAAACTTTTCTGTTCAGGAAATAAATTTTACCTCCCCTTGGACGGGTATTTTCTGGTTATTTATAAAATCAATAATTACATAACAAATTAACCAGATAAAATAGAATCAATATTTTAATTGGTGGTGGGCATTATGTTTACAATCAATTGGAGCATAATAGGTATTACAATGATCCTAGAATTTTGTGTTAACCAAAAGATTCCCGGGCAATGCCAGATAGGGACAGTTAGTTTTTACTAAAACATGCTTTTCAGTATACAAACTGTTGTGAATTTAATGTGCTTTTCATTTCTCGGCCACCAAAGAAATTGATGCTCATACATCTGTTCAAGCCTGAGGCAATGTTTGGTTTTCTGCCAGTTTCAATAGTTGTAAAACAAATATTTAACAAAACGAAATTAATATATTTTTTTGTCATAAATCTTCTACTTTGTTTAGCGTATCTTTTCCATATCTGTTGCACATTGGCCACGGCAGCACAAAATAACTTTCTCTATGTAATTCTATCATTTATGTTGGTTTCGATGTGTCATTGCTTGCGGCCACCATTGACTGAATCATTCCAAGTCTTAGTCTTTTCCTCAGGCTGAGATATGTGTTTATTTGTTTATACAAACACAACTTCGTTCAATATGTCCAATGCAAGAAACGGGTGAAACTAATTTCAAATAATACTAAGATTAAATTTATGGAAAAAAATTTGAAAAAAATATAATAATTTAGATTTTTTATGCTTATTTAGAGCTAGCTGCATATACTCGACATTGCCAGGTTGAAACATATTGGCAAGTGGAAAGTTTAGTCACATACTATTTACGAGACACTGAATATCCTAACTTTTTATGATTTTCCTGAAAGTGGGTCACATAGGATTTATGGGAGCATAAAACACATCTATTTTCGTCTATGAATATTAAACAGGAAATAACTCTCATATGTTACAAGGGAAATAACTCTCACAGCTTAAATAAATGAACACTTCCATTTTTAAAGAAAAATAATGTTGAAGAATTATAATTGAAAATAAATTAAATTAAATATGAATTAAATTAAAAACAAATAAATCAACTTTAAATAATATTTCTAAATAGAACAATTAAAACAATTCTATTACAGCAAACAAGTAATAACACAGAGATAATTGTTAAAATAGATTTTCTTTAATGCAATATGCAATATATATTGAATGTAGATTTCCTTTGAATAAATTGTATATGTTAAAGTCTTGCTGAAATGAAAATGTTTAAACGTCCATTTTCAGTATGAAAATTAATTTCTGGAACAGTGTGTTAATCAAATTGTGAACAAACAAACAGAAAGGAATACGACTTTATTATAATAGATTGCATTATTATAATTGATACAGTTAGTATTAAAATCGTTAAAAATCGTAAATTTTTATTTGCTTAGTAAAAAGAAGTTTTTCTTTTTACTTGATCAATTTATGTGATTTTTGGAATATGACATCTTCGATCCGTGACGAGTATGCACATCATAAAGATTTTTTTTGTTTTTAATAAGTGTAATTCTAAAGAAGCACCTTTTTTTTCCGGACAAATTCACTTCATGACTCATCAGGATCTTTTTGATCTGAAATGATTAAAATGTCACAAAATTCTGTTTGTGTCTTTTATAAACACCAACAAAAACGTTTATTTCAACGGCAGAAAGTTGGACTGTGTCCGGTTAAGAAAAAAAAAATGAGAAGAAAGTTCTTTGAGTGTCGCATGTCAGCCACCAATTATCTTCAGGGAAAATAGTCTATGCTAGAGTGTCCAGTGGACATGGACAGGAGAGAAAAGAGAGGGAACAGGCCTGTCTGTAATACTTGCCGGGTTATCTTTCTGATCAACCGTGATTCCCAAAGAGGCAAATAAGTTCCTTAAGGGACAAAGGGAATCATTGCATCCTGCTTATTGATTGGTCAGTGTGTACCCAAGATGCATTGATTCGTGAGAGAAAATAAATCTTTATTTTATTGTAACTGGTACACCCTTAATCAGAAGGACTAATTTCACCTATGCTCTGGTGGCTTTATGGTTTTTAATGGTGAAGTTCTCTTAATTCATATTATTTGGATTCTTCCGACTACTGTTCTCATCTTGTGTCATTTTCACAACGTTTCGGTTTATGTAACTTCCGACCTTCTTCAAGTGTATCTTGTCGAACTTTGGAATTTTTCTGTCAAACTTTGGAATGTGCACAGAATTTTAAATGGAGTGCATTATTTAATCCATGGGGATTGAATGGTCTTGTTTTGTCAGTCATGGATGGGTAGAAGTCCTAAATAATTCACAATTGCATTTTGAGTATCGCCCGCATTGAAGATTGAAGCACATAACTTGACAATTAAATTTTACCAAATGCTTCATCCACTATGCTATGGACACCAAGTGGATGAATTTCTTATAATTACTAAAAAAATATGTGGAAACACTTTAAACAGATAAGAATATTTAAATGAGGACATTTCATGACATAAAACAACAAATTCAAATATAATTCTTCTGAGTTATCTATTAAAATTTATAATTTTTTTTTATTTCTGATTAAGCAAATGGGAGGTTTTTAAATGAGCTGGAAAATAGCTTCCATAAAGTTTTATAATAAAATATTGTATCCTTTATAATGTACTAACTATCCTGACCCGGCAATGCCCAATATCCATTATGTTCAAATTTGGTTTGTAAATGTGCAAAAGTCACTTTACCATTTTAGAATGAAATGTTTTTTTTTTAATAAATTTATATTTATATGCCATTACTTTTCATGCATAAAAAAATCAAAACAAAATTCCAATCTTTAAACAATAAGAAAAGAATTAATGAAGTACACTCAAAGTACACAAACGATATTTTGTTTTAAAATGACAAAGTTATTTCTGCGCCACATAGTGGCTTATGCACCACTTTTGGTTTGTAAATGTTTTTATATTCTATAATTATGCTGCTTAGGTTCAGTATTTGAAAGAAATTAAGAAATACTAATTCTTACTAATAGAATAAGAGTTAGATTTCTTAGCTGATGATCTTTTTTAACTGTTTATAAAAGAATGTATCCATATCAGAAAATTACCAAACTAGATTAAATATGTTTTAATCAATTATAGTGAAATAATGAATGAAAATTGAAAAAGTCAGAATCAAAGTTTGATTTGTTAGCTTAAAAGTTATTTAAGTTCGACTTTTAAAATTTGATCAACATAATTTTATATATTAGATATAACTAAAACGACATGTCGGCATTGCCCGGTTGTAAAACACACTTAAATATGATATTTTAATTTATGCATATTTTATATTTATTATGATAGAAGCCAACACTATTGATTATTATATTGTACCCAGTGGTGGTTTCAAAAGTTAAAAAAATATGACTTGTTTGCCATCAATTAGAATCAAAATCAAAACACACAACTCTTCAACCTTATTTGTTACCATTTGAGCCAACAACAGATGGATATCAACATTTTTTTTTTTTTTATTCAATTTTCACCCCAAACAAGGCAAGTGCCACTTTGAAGTAGGGGGCTACTATCGGGGACATAATTTGCGGGAGCATTATGAAGGGAGATGAGTAGAAAGATGTTTGTTAACATTACACTTGAACTTCTGCATATCATTGCAGTTGGGAAACCAGAATCCCGGAAGGGAGTTCCAAAGACTTACAGTTCTTGGGAAGAAACTATTGGAGTAAAAGGCTTTCTTGCACCTAGGGATCTCTACTGTAAAGGGGTGGGACTTAGTTGCTTGTCAGGTTTGTCGTGGGTAGTCACGTCGAGGAGGTACAAGTGCTTGCAGTTCGTCAGAGCATTCACCATCAAAATATTTGTAGAACAGGCAGAAGGATGCAACATTTTGTCGATGAGACAGGGGCTGAAGCCTAGATGACAGTTCAGGACCTATGAGGTTGGCGACTCTCTTTTGAACCCTGTCCAGGAGTGAGAGACAAGCAGCAGATGCACCAGCCCAAATGTGACAACAGTAATCCATACATGGGCGAATGGTGGCCTTATAGAGGTACAGAATACTTCCAGGCATAAGTAACTTTCTGGCACGGTAGAGAGAGCCCACCTCCTTTGCAGCAGCCTTGGCAATGCTCTCAATGTATATATTCCAGTTCATGTTCCCTGTAAATGTTAGGCCGAGGAGTTTAAAGGAAGTACTTTCAGGCAATGTGTTCTTGGCCATTGCTATTCGTGGTAGAAAAGTTTTCTTGTAGTTATTGAAGAAAACAAGCTTAGTCTTGGCAGCATTGAAAGTGACCATACATTTTTGTCCTCATTCCACTACAGATTGGAGGTCAGCCTCTAGTGTTTCTGCCATGTCCTTAGATATGTGTTCATTTGTTTTCCCCTCATGCCCGTTATAGAGGGTGGTGTCATCGGCAAATATACCCATCTCCAAAACAATTTGATCAGGGAGGTCATTTATGAATATCAGGAATAACAAAGGTCCAAAGATAGACCCCTGGGGCACTCCCACATTTATATCATATTGTTTAGATGTACGACTGTCGAGGACAACTTGGATTTTTCTCTTACTTAAGAAGGATTTAATTACATTATGTATTCTTCCAGTGATACCATATGATCTAATTTTCCTTAGAAGACCATCATGTCATACCCTGTCAAAAGCCTTAGATATATCAAGGGCTACCGCTCTACCCTCCCCTGTTTTGTCCAGTGAATGGTATATACGTTCAGAGACTACAGTTAAGATATCTGCTGTTGAACGGGCTTGTCTGAATCCATATTGTTTGTCGGTCAGAAGTTTAGCAGCTGTTAGGTGTTGGACTAGGGTTTGATTAACTAAGGACTCAAATATTTTGGCGAAAAGTATGAGGACGCTAATGGGGCGATAATTTAGTGGGTCAGTTCTTTCACCAGAATTCTTGAAGACTGGTACCACAGAAGTGGCTTTCCAGCAGTCGGGAAAGCAAGATTCGTTAAGGCATTTATTGTAAAGTTTGGAGAGAACTAGAGCAATCTCAGCAGAGCATTTTTTATTAGCACAGCCGGGATGAGATCTGGTCTATATGGTTTTGAGGTATCTAGGTTTTTTATGATACCATGCACCTGAGAAGGGGTGATTTTCAAATCGTCTAGTGTGACGTCTGTCTGCAAAGGAAAGGCAGGGAGGGAGTGGTGTGCCGGGTCCAGTGTGGAGTTTGAGGCAAGCAGATTAGCCTTGTCGGTTGCCGTACAAGCAACTTCATGATTGTTTGATAGTGGGGGAATCGTTGACTGCCCATTATTTACTACGCTGTTGTAGATTTTCCAAAAATCATGGGTTCCTAATTTCTGTGCTTCGATGCATTTTCTGGTGGTTTCAGTGTAATCTGCCTTAGCTGTCGCTATTACTCTCTTACAGTTATTTCTGGCCTCTATATACTTCTGTCTGTTTGAATTGGACTTATGTCAGTTGAATCTGCGGAACGCATGCTGCCTTTGAGCAATGGCAGCTGCACAAGTAGAAGTAAACCATTGAGGAGAGTGGGGCTTGCTATAGAATTTCTGTGTGGGAACATGTGCTTCAATTGCAGTTAGGAACCGTTCAGTGGTCTCATTTGCACACTGTTCAGCTGGAAGAGAAAATATATTTTGCAATGGGGCATCTCTGATCAGTTCCTTGATGGCTTTGCAGTCAGCTTTTTTGTAATACGTTGATTTGAGTAGTGGGTCTTCAGTTTAATGGCGAAAATTTAGGCTGATTTCTACCATTATCACAGTGTGATCAGCATTCCCGAGTGGGCTGTGGGCATTTGTTGTACAATCATCGGAAACTGTTGTCAGAAATAGATCTAAAAGTGAGGCATGTTGATCTTGCTGGTCTGGGAAACGTCTCGGGAATGTAACCGTCTGAGATAGGGAATGAAATATAGAGAAGCTATGTGTTATGCTACCAGCTATGTCTGTGTAATTAGAGAATCCAAGCCAGTTACTATTCTAAAAATAAACCAACATTAATGCATAAATGTACGTTTGTGCCTGCAGAGAAGCTCTTTAAGCTAAATTACGTCTGCCAAGTTCAAATTTTATATATATATATATATATATATATATATATATATATATATATATATGGGATAAATGCTAAAAATTTTATTAAAATTATATCCATAGTTTGCAGTCAGGTTTTACACTGGGATATGGAATATAAATCTATTACTAATGAAAATTTGAAGCAGAGACTATACTCTGTTATTTTTGAATACTCAATTCAGTTTATTATACTAGTATAAAAAAAGGGTTTACTTCTCTTTTTCCTATACTCTTCTTGCCAAACCCTCCTAATCTAAGAAACCCTGTTCGATAGGCCAAGATGATTTTCCTTGATCAATTAGTGTGAAAACTTACTTGTTTCTGGGAGTGATAAAAAGAGCAAATTCAAATGGAGCAGAAAAAGAAAGAGATTAGCAATTAGAGCCATTTGCATTTATTTGTCAGAATCACATCAATCAAAACCAACACACAGTGATAAAAAGAAAAAGAACATACAAAAATGCTACTTAATTGTAACCGGATTTATTTATAATGCACTAAATATGTGAAAACTAACTCATAGTTTGTATATACTTACACAAACACTCACGTTTTTAATTTGCCTCCCTGATCGTGAAGATCAACAAGCCTCACTTCTAGATCTATTTCTCTCTACAGCACCCAAGGATTGTGCCCATAGTCCACTCGGAAATGCAATTGTATTTTGAGTGTCGCCTGCACTAAGGATTGAACCTTCAACCTTGAATGCAGGTGACACTCAAAATACAACTGCGAATTATGTAGAATTTCTGCCCAGTCATGGTTGATGTAACAAGAGCATGCTACCTTCGTGGATTAAATAACGCGTTCTGTTTGAAATTATGTGCAGATTCACAAGTTTGACAGAAAGATTCTCGAGTTTGACAAAATACACCTGAAGAAGGTTGGAGGTTACATCGACCGAAGCATTGTGAAAATAACACTCCAGATAATAATAATAGTCCAAAGAAAAATACGAATAATCAATCTTCATCTAAAAAATTCAGAGAAAATTAACCCATCTTATCAAAATTAAACTATTTCTTATGTAAAAACCACATGTATATGTTTTTTAATTAAAATTTATTCATTTATTATTTAACTTAAAAGGTGTGGTAATTGATTTGTTTGAAAGAATCTGGTAGGGAATACAGGATAACTAAAAAAGATAATCTTTAGCCCTCTACCTCATGAGTAAAAAAGAATTTTGGTGCAACATTTTTTGATTGAACTGTTATTTTATTTAATAGTTTTAGTTTTAGGGTGAAACGCGTTGGGCAAAGTAGTTGTGTATAATACTAAACATGTAACACAAGCAGACCACCAGTCAACTCTTCGTCCACAGACTTGTGGTCTCGGGAAAGCCCACCGGAGATGAGTGCAGAATCCCTTTCCATGTGTGACACCCTGATATTATGTAACTATACTGTCAGTCGCAACACAATAGTCAAACATACTGTCAAACCGGTACCCTCAAACCTGCCAGATAAGAGTGGTCCAGTATAATTGCATGAGTATATGTAGCAATCAAGCACCTCCAAGATGCCCAGTTTTAGAAGAGAATGAAACAGAAATGACGGGGGGGGGATGGTGTTCCTTGTCCTAGTCAGAGTCAGGAAGCAAGGCCAAGCACTGGGTGTCTCTTCTAAGTCCCTGTAGTTGCATCTTTGTGCCTGACTAATAGGCAGAGAAAGAGTATGAAAGGTGGGTGATAGGCAGAGCCTATCTACTCCTTACTCAGTTTAAATTTAGAAATGTAATTTGTTTGAATCACCAGCTCAAGAAATGTTATTGACAAAGACGAAGGAGGCCTTCGTCATTCCTCCATTTGTTTGGGTGCCAAGACGTATGAGGTCAGTGGCGCAGGTTTAACACCATTTCCTTCTCCTAGATGGATGCTCTACAGGTCCAACAGCACTGAGAGAGATAACACCATGCCTGGATTCTAAGTGAGGTATTTCTACACCTCCACAAGAATAGTTAGAATTGAATTAGTACTAAAGATAAAATTTGGAGAAAAGGTTCAGTTTAAATTTTAAGTAAACTGATTCCACATAGCAGAGTTTTACTATAGCAAACCCCACACTCTCCAATGGTTCACTTCTACTTGTGCAGCTGCCATTGCTCAAAGGCAGCATGCATTCTGAAGATTTATCCAACATAAGTCCAGTATAAATAGATAAAAGTATATAGAAGCTACAAATAATTGTAACAGTGAAATAGCCGCAGCTAAGAGAAGACATACTGAAACCACCAACCTAATAGGTTCTTTACTGTCAACCAAAGCCCAACCTCTAAATGAAATGTTGCATCTCTGTATCTATTTTACAAGAATTTTAATGGAAAGTGCTCTGATGAACTCCTAGCACTTGTATCCCCTCTACATAAATATCCCCGACTAACCCGAAAAGCAGCAAAATCCCACCCCTACACAGTAAAGATCCCTAGATACCAGAAAGCCTTCTACTCAAATAGTTTCTTCGCTCAAGCTGTTAGACTTTGGAATCCCCTCCTGGATTCCTGCTTGCCCGACTGTACTGACATGCAGAATTTCAATTGTAATGTGAACAGATATTTTGCTGCACAACTCCCTACATAGTATCCCTACAAATATTGTCCCAAATATTAGCCCCTTGCATAGAAATCGTACTGCGTGTTGTTTGGAGTGAAAAAACAGTAAAATAAATTATGCTTTTCTTTTCTAATAAAAATTGATTTCTAAGGCATTTTAAAATAAAATTCGTTAAAATCACTGAATACTGTAGAACTCCGGGATACGGCATTAATCTGTTCCAGGGTTGGGATCATGAGGTGAAATCACTGTATGGTGGGGCCTAAGCACAATTTATACAGTACATATTAAAAAGTAGTAACAAAATACAATACAATATATTATACACATGTATATAAATCAAATAACATAAATAACACCGTAAGGCCAGGCAAATATTGTAACCAGGGGACGGAAAAACATTGTATTCCACATCGTAACCTGAAAAAAACGTATCCTGGGGCCGCCGTATCTCGGGGTTCTACTGTAAATAGAAACAACATTGATTACCAGGTGCAAAAATGGAAAAAAACATTGATTGCTAGATGTACAAAATAGAAATGATATTGATTGCTAGATGTACAAAATAGAAATGATATTGATTGCTAGATGTAAAAAATCTAAACAACATTGATTGCTAGATGTAAAAAATAGAAACATTTATTGCTAGATATAAAAAATATTGATTGCTAGATGAAAAAAATAGAAACATTTATTGCTAGATATAAAAAATATTGATTGCTAGATGTAAAAAATAGAAACATTTATTGCTAGATATAAAAAATATTGATTGCTAGATGTAAAAAATAGAAACATTGATTGCTAGATAAAAAAAATATTGATTGCTAGATGTAAAAATAGAAACATTGATTGCTAGATAAAAAAAATATTGATTGCTAGATGTAAAAAATAGAAACAACATTGGTTGCTAGGTGTGAGAAATACTAAAATAAAAACTTAATTTGATGTCTTTTTGGATTACTTAACGTTGAAAGAAATTTTCTATTTTAGATGATTAATTGTATACGATTAATCAAACACAAGTTCTTATTTTACCTATAGCTGGGTAGGGGAATAATAGGTATACACATTACCCAATAATGTTAATACATGATTGAACACAAATGATGTGATAGGATTTTAAGTCAGCTGATTTCATTGTATACAATGGTATTCATTTTGTCACTGAGGCCTCTCTCCACTTCCTCAGAAGTTCGAATGATTAACAAGAATATTTATGAGCATAAAATCGCTGCACTCACGAGTTCATGTTTATAGATTGTACATGAAAATAGCGGACCGCAAAAGATGACTCATCAGCATTAAAATGTTGACTCTGCAACGATGCGGAAATGCAGACTTATGCAGATGCAAAAGAGAGGAAACGATTAAATATGGCTGCCAGAAAATGCAATGGGAACAAGATAGACACAATAAAAAAGAATCACCAGAAAATAAACACAAATACAAGGAATTGTTGGTGTTTTAAAAAGTACGTATGGGTCGGATTCAGGTATCTATCTGCCCGGTGGTGGCAGGAGCAGATTAGAATGTTTTCTTTCTTGATGGTTGCCATAAAACTTTGTCTCTCCAAACTGCAAGGTTTTTGTCTGATTTTGTCTGATCTATGGATTATGAATCTTTTAGCATGAGATACTGCCAAAGTGCAATCCTTATTGTATAACAATTAATTGAAGACAAGTTGCTATTTTATCCATAAACAGGTTGGGGGGTTCTATGTTTATATTTTTCTGAATAGTATAAATGCATACACGATTTAGTCACTGCAAGGTCTCCAGTCTCCTTCCAATTCCCTGGGTACCATGTGATGGGCTGCTTGAGAGTCGTATTATGCTGAGTCCATCATGTGTTGAAATTCTGAGCAAGCCAAGGCTAGTTTCTCCAGGCGCAATCGTCGAGGCTTCACATGCACGAAAGCATCACTGGTTTGATGTGATATCGCACGTGGTGTTTAATATTTTCAGTGTAGGAGAAGAGTTGGGTGAGCTCAGGAAACTGACTCAACAGTTCCATGAAAACTGCATGTGATGCAGTTGTGGTGCGTATGCTGGATGTGTCACAAGACAGCATATTGTAGTGGACAGACAGTGGCAACAAAAGAAGAGTTCATTGATGACGGAGAAAAAAGAGCGGTCGCCATTAATTCCAGAGGAAAAGGGTGGGAATTAGTTCCAAGATGGGGTCAACAGTTCGTTTAATGGTCCATCTGCATGGTAAACTCCGGTCGAGTATCTGCAGGATTGCAACAACACAAAAGTCTTTTTGGTGGGGGATAGAAGAGGAGAAATTCACAAAATTGAGGATCCTTATTTCCATTTCAGGGTTAGGGTTAGGGTTAAGGTAATATGTTACTGCATTTTTTTTCTTTTTTAAAGTTTTATTATCTTCTGCATTCTTTTTTTTTTTTTTTACATGAGGGTCACCATTTATCAAGGCCTGAAGGCCACTCAGGGATAAAGGTTACTGCGTGTACAGTAATCAATGAGATAGTATTGTAGTAATCATTAGTATTGGGGGTTTTGATAGCGTGTCTTACTTAAGGTGTTGGTTTGTCAGGAGTTTGTTTATGTTGGACTTGAAGGCGTCCAAGTTGTAGTCAGGTGGGAAACAGGCTGGCGTGCAGTTCTAAGAAAGAAGCTTTGCTCATGGAATCTACGTTTGGATTTAGGCACAGATAAAGAGTGGGGAAAATTATTGACAGTAGTTTCAGCCAGACGGGTGTTTATTGTGAAAGATTGGCGAGGGGGGACGAGGGATTGGAGCTCAGACGAGCACCTGCCATGGAAGTAATGATAAAATAAAGATAGGCTCGCAACGTCTCTTCTGTGGGAGAGAGGTTGCAGGATAGAAAAAAGGGCATCCCCCACTAAACCACGAAGTCTATTTTGTACTCTGTCAAGGCAGGATAGACTATTTTTAGCAGCTCCTGCCCAGATGTGGCAGCAGTACTCCATCCTTGGACGTACTTGGCTTTTATACAGATAGAGAATTGCATTAGTAGTGAGATATCTTCTGGAGCGGTAGAAGGATCCCACCATTTTTCCAGCGTACCTGGTAACAGATTTGATGTACGTGTTCCATTTCAGATCAGGAGTAAAGATCAAACCCAGAAGCTTGTCAAAACATGGAGCCTCCCCAAGACAAGAGCCATCCATTTCAATTGATGCCAGATGGAGATCAGAGCGTTGATGATGTAAAGATAGAAGCTTGGTTTTGGATGCATTAAAAGTGACCAGCCACCTCTTCCCCCATTGTACCACGCGCTCAAGAGAGAGAATTAGAGAGAACTTTGTCATTTACGGCCTTTGATGTGTTGCCATAGATGGTCGTGTCATCAGCATAGAAGTCAACGAATGATTTAAGTATGTGTTTTGGGAGATCATTGATGTAGATCAGGAAGAGAGTTGGGCCCAGGATGGACCCCTGGGGGACTCCAGCATTAATACTGTGGGCCTCTGATTTCTGCCCATCAACCACTACTCTTATGAACCTATCAGAGAGAAATGATTTAATGATTGAGAAAACATTTCCAGTAATACCGTAGCTGGAAATCTTGTGAAGTAGGCCCTTATGCCATACCTTATCGAAAGCCTTTGATATGTTAAGAGCAATTGCCCTGGAAAGGAAACCTTTGTCAAGAGATTCACTAATCCTATGTGATATAGCCGTTAGCACATCTGCTGTAGATCTTGCAGTGCGGAAACCATATTGTGTGTCACTAAGAAGGTTGTTTCTGTTGAGGTGGTTGACTACTTCTTTTTCTTTTTGGAGCCCAGTAAAAAAAAAAAATTAAGAAACATTTGTCACTCTATGTTAATTTTATTTTTATTTCGGACTATTAGTCTCATCTTTATTAGTTGTTGTTTTTTTATCCTTTTTATTGGTTCACAACGTTTCGGCCAACTTCCTCTGGCCTTCGTCAGGTGGTAACCGCGACGGATAGGAACTTCGAATCTCCTAACTGCATTCTCAGCCATCACTGCCATCCGTAGTTGTTGTCGTCTCACCACATTTTTGACCAATTACCTCTGGCACGTTGTGAACCAATAAAAAGATAAAAAAACAACAACTAATAAAGATGAGACTATTAGTCCGAAATAAAAATAAAAATTAACATAAAAATGCTCATCTCAAAATAAAAAAATTCCAATTGAGGAATAATATATATATTCGTCACTCTAATTTAGATTCAACATATATATAACATTTTTTCCTTTTTAAGGTATCATTCTCTTCATCACCTCTGATTCTATGAGCCAAGAAAAAAAACCATTGCTTTTCCTTGCCGAGCTCGCGAACCCTGACTGCCCTTCTTTCCTTCTTTTTCGCCCCTCTTTGCCTCTTGGCTGATGACCGTGTTCCCTATGACCTTTGCATGACCTCACATCGATTCTTTTTTTTTTATATAGGCATCACCACTTATCAAGGCTTAGAGGCTACTCCAGGATAAGAGTTAAAGAATGTACAGTAGAAATTGGACAATATAGTAATTGTTAGTAATGGAAACTCGGTAAATTTGTTTACTTAAGTGGAACGGCTCATCAAAAATTTATTTACTTTAGACTTGACAAACATATTGTAGTCAGCTGGAAAGCAGAAAAACGGAAGACAATTCGATAGGCGTGCAGTTCTAAGAAAGAAACTTTGATCATGGAATCTACGTTTAGGTTTAGGCACAGATAAAGAGTGGGGGGAAATATTGATAGTGTTTTCTACTAGACGAGTGTTTCATGTGAAAGTTTGGTGAGAGGGGACCAGAGATTGGAGCTCAGTCAAGCACTTGCCATGAAAATAATGATAAAGCAAAGACAAACTCGCAACATCTCTTCTGTGAGAAAGAGGTTGCAGGGAAGAGAAAAGGACATCCCCTATGAAGCTATGAAGTCTATTTTGAACTCTATCAAGGCAGGACAAGTCCTTTCTAGCAGCTCCTGCCCAAATGTGGCAACAGTACTCCATCCTTGGACGTACCTGGCTCTTATATAGATAGAGAATTGCATCAGCAGTGAGATATCTACTGGATCGATAGAAGGATCCCACCATTTTTCCAGCGGCCTTGGCAACAAATTTAATGTATGTATTCCTTTTCAGATCAGGAGTAAAGGTCAAGCCCAGAAGCTTGTCAAAACATGAGGCCTCCCCAAGACGAGAGCCATCCATTTCAATTGATGCTAGATGGGGATCAGAGCGTTGATGATGTAAAGATAAAAGCTTGGTTTAGATGCATTAAAAGTAACAAGCCACCTTTTTCCCCATTGAACCATTTGCTCAAGATCAGAGGAGAGAGAATTGGAGAGTACTTGGTCATTTATGGTCTTAGATGTACTACCATAGATGGTAGTATCATCAGCATAAATGTCTACGAATGATGTAAGTATGTGATTTGGAAGATCATTAATGTAGATCAGGGAGAGAATTGGGCCTAGGATGGACCCCAGAGGGACTCCAGCATTAATACTGTGAGCTTCTGATTTCTGCTCATCAATGACTACTCTTATGAACCTATCAGAGAGAAATGATTTAATAATTGAAAAGACATTTCCAGCTATACCGTAGCTGGAGATCTTGTGAATAGACCTTTATGCCATACCCTATCAAAGGCCTTTGATATGTCAAGAGCAATTGCCCTAGAAAGGTAGCCTCTGTTGAGAGATTCACTAATCCTATGAGATATAACTGTAAGCACATCTGTAAGTAGATCTAGCTGAACGAAAACCATATTGTGTGTCACTAAAAACTGAGATGGTTGATGACTTCTCTATTTAACACAGATTCCAGCAACTTACTCATGACACACAGGAGACTTATTGGTCTGTACTGAGAGGGAGATGACCGATCACTTAAATTCTTAAATACAGGGCATACTGATGAGATTTTCCAGGGTGTTAGGAAACTCTTCTCCTAAAGACAACATTTAAACAGTTTTGTAAGTATGGGCGCTAGTTCTGGTTGAAGTTTTTTGAGTACTATAATTGGAATACTGGAATCAAGGTTTTTGATTAGCTTGGCAACATCACGTACAGATATATGCATATCACATAGCATGTTTTCTGATACAGAAGGAAATATTGGGGATTGGCGGCCTTGGTACCAAAGGGTAGAATTAGCTGCAAAGTTCTTGGCAAAGAGTTTGGCTTTGTCTGATGCTGACAAGATTACCTCAGATCGATTGATGATAGTTGGGATAGAGCACATGCTTGTGTTCAGGATTCTGTTTGCTATTTGCCAAAACTGGTGGAAATCAACCGCTGTTCAGCTACTTTGGACTTGACGGACTGAGTATACAGCTCTCTTGCGTTCTTTATTATTTTTTCACAGTGGTTGCTGGCAGTCCTGAAAGCGGCTTTAGTCTCAATACATCTGTTATGTTGGAAGCAATGGAAAAAGTGATTTCTGTGCGCAATGGCAGCAGCACATTCTGGAGAGAACCATGGCTGGCGGTTAGGTTTTTGCTGGAACTTTTTCAAGGGTATGAAGTTATTTCTAAAAATAACTTAATTCCCAGCAGCGTTGCTGTCATTTGGTTTCCTTCTGCCATGGACTTACCTCCACTGCTTGACTTACGTCCACTCTGGGGTTTCAGTTTTCTTCCTCAGTCCTTCTCCGGACAACATGGTATTTTTTAAATCCATGTTATAAAACATCATCAGTAATCAAATGTTGTTCATTTCATCATTTTCAGTCTTCTCATAATATTCTTCATCATTCGACTGAAAATCCATTTCATTAGCCCTTATCCTCGAGTGGCTTTTAATCTTGGTAAGTATTGACCCATTAGTAAAAAAAATTAAATTAAAAAAAGATGAAAAACCTAAAACATCTATATAACACATCAATGCGATGAAGATAAATTACTGCTGAAGCGAATAATCAGCTTAATTACGATAAAGTTGTCACTCTAAAGAAAACAACACTACAGCTTATGAAAAAAAGCAATTCAGGTAACTTGATTATGTAATAGAGCTGACATCTATTCAATGTAGCCGTCTTTAGTCTCAATCATTGCCTCCATATGGGTCCGGAACTAGGAATATGCCTTTTCCTGCCTGCAGAAGCTCGGTGAATACTCAGTGGATGGCAGTGATCAGGCTGGCTTTGGTGTTGTGGGAGGTGATATTGGTGATATTCTCGATGTATGATTAAATGAAGTCGTCCAGCGGGTTCAAGTTGAGAGAGGAGAATGGGCAGTGACAGAAGAGTACTAAGACGTAGCACTCCTTCTGAAGCCAAGTCTGGGTCTCTTTAGACTTGTGGGCCAGCGCTCTCCTGCTGCCACATCTAGGCTCTGCCAGCAGCCACCTGATCGCACCAGGGGATCACCACACTCTTCAGCACAGCCAGGTACACTTTATTGTTGACTTTCAAGCCGACTTCGAAGATGAGAGGTGGCCTGATGTGGCCCTCACTTGAAACCGCACCAAAGACCATAACTATGGCTGGAAATGGTCGTCCGATGTGTTGTGCTGTTCCCTCAAGCATTGAACTGTTCAGATTTGTATTTTGAGAGTGCTGGAATGGTCCTGTTGTCATAACTTGGATCAGTAGAGAGCATGAGTTGTACAGTGGCACATCTCCGATCTTGCTCATTGAACATTGTCATTTTCAGACATGATAGAAGGCTTCTATTGCTCTTAGGATTTGTACACAACTGACTAATTAGTAGATGGTCTACAAAAAAGACAACTGGTTTTCATCAAACAGAATAGAATCATGTCACCTTTTCTATGGCGACAATTTTATCATTCTACCCTGTATATATCTCCTTTTTAAGGCTCACATAGAATGTTTATAGCTAAAACTGTCGCCATTTTTATAATTTATTTTGAATAATTATATATTCATTGAGCTAGAAGCCGAAGATGTCAAAGTATTGCCCTTTGAACTTTGAACTGTGTACTGTTTATGAAACCATTAGCACAGTCTCAATTTATTTTTACTCGTATGACATTTCAGCTTTAAATTTGTCTCTTTTTACAATAAATAATAATTTAGTGTCTTTATTAATTGTTCAGCATAGAGTTGATGACATCCTTATTAATTAGGCATCTCATGTGGTTCGGCCATACATCAACTCTATAATATGCATAGATACAACTTAACCATAATAATATGCATAGACATAATGTTACCCATGTTTAAATCAGGGACCCACATGTTATTTGCAGTCTACATCACAAAGACTTCTTTTTTTGTAACAACCACATTTATTTCTTTATTCTTCTCATTTCGACTGCGATATCTCTAACGTGATCGTCTTCTTGGACATGCTCTCTCTCTTTTTTATAGTCTTTTTCCTTACAGTGATGTCATTTCGCATGTTTTATGCATTTGCATATGTGCCTTCACACTATTTTACATAGAGATATAGCGGGTATAAATAAAATAAAAACATTTTCTCTCGTGACTCAATGTACTGCTGGACGATTGGTCACACACTGACCAATCAGCTTGCAGGGCACATGGATTCCATCTGTACCCTGAGGAACATCTTTAGCTCCTTTGAGAATCATGGTCGTTCAGGAGATCAAAGAAAAATATCCCTTCTATCTCTCTTTCTCTCTCTCCTATTCTTGTCTACTGGATGCTCCAGCATCGACGATCTTTGCTTGAAATATAACCTTTTTGTTATTATGTTTTTCTTTCCGTACTACGTTTTAGTTTATTACTAATGCATATTTGAATGTTAACTTGACTGGGCACGATGACAAGCAAGCAAGCAGTATTCATAGACTTTTTAGAAGTATATAGATATACTAAATATAGTTGATTTTTCTAACATAAATAAATATTACACTCTTATTATTAAATAACTGAGCACGGTTAAGTTTCTGTATAATAAAAAAAGTTCAAAGATTATGTATAAAATAGCCACCCAGTGTTGCCCAGCCGTGAAACAAACTTAAATATAATATTTACATTCATGCAGATTTCGTATTTATTATTATAGAGCCGATTATTATATTGTACCCAATGTACAGTAGTGATTAAAAAATGCCTTGGGTGCCATAAACTAGAATTGAAACCAAAGCATACAACGTTGCGGCCTTATTTGTTACCCTCTGTGTCATGTCTACATTCATATATAAACAGCAAAAAAATAATATTTAACATATAAATACATATTTGCACATGCATACAGAAGCAATTTAAGTCAACTTCCAAGTTCCAGATTTTTTTTAAATTTTCACCTCATAGCGGCTATTTTTACCGGCTAAAAATCAAATTGAAATCACCTATATATCAGGTTTCAAGTGTGTAGACCAAAAATTGAGAGTGGAGTTTGGTAGAGATTGTTCTTCAGAGACAGAAGGACAGAAAATGTCACTTTTATATATACTAGCATGTATGCCCGGCGTTTCCCGGGTGTTTGGAGGTGTGTGTTGAGCAAAAAAAAAAAAAGTTATAGTAGGAAAGCAGGCTCGAACCTGTATTGCGAAGGAGGAAAAGAACAGGGAAAAAACGTGACATCTTTGTTGTTATGACCACCATCAAACCGGAAGTGACGTAGGTTTAAATTAAGGCTAGACAATCGAAAAGAGGGGATGACTTTCGAAAATATCTGCGAAAAAAGCGACCCCTCCCTTTAGAAAAGTGCCAGTTGAGGGTGAAGATAATAATGTTTTTAGCCAATTTTCCGATATTTGTCATCTGAAAGGTCGAATTTCAAAACAATATTGATCTTGTAAAAATTTGTCGCCTCTGTCGAAAGTTTTAGGCAGACATGCAAGCATACATACATATATTTATATATTGGTAGCTCAAATTTTCGACCCAAACCGATTAAAAAGCTTGCCCTATCTCTGAATACGTTTTATGTAAAATTTCAAATGTTTAGACCAGAAATTGTCTGAGTAATTTGATAGAGATCGCAGAGGTAAAATATTTTTTAACTTTGACCCCTATTATGACCCCTTAACATTTATTGTTTTGGGCTCAAATCAAGTTATTAAGTTAGATCCATATCCAAGAAACCTATATCTAAAATTTCAAGTGTTTAGACCCAAAATTGGCGGAGGAGTTTGGTAAAGTTCTCAAAGGTCAAATCGTTGAACTTTGACCCTTTAACAGCCAAATTTCTGGCCGAACATGGATTTCAAAGATTTTCCCAAATCTCCATACCCTGTATATGAAATTTCAAGTCTGTAGACTGAAAATTGACAGAGTTATTGCATAGGGAAATGTACACAGACAGACACACATGTAGTGAGCTACTACTATGATGCTGCTACGGTACGCTTCCCTTATTTCTCTCTTTCTCCCTACTCTTCGACTTTTCCCTTCCTTTCTTCTCTTAACGTCACAAGAGGTTTCAGCCAATCGGAAGAGAGGACTGTCTTGGAGGGAGATATAAAGAAGAAATCTGTCTTAGACATGCGGGAACGATAGAAGCATCAACATGCGATGGACCAGTTTCCCTGGGTAAAGACTTTTATCAAAGAAATGAAGCATCCTCTTTGTAACCCTATATCTTGGAAACCTTTATAAAACATCATCAATGCTAAAGTCTCATTGCACTTAATTATAACCCGATGTTTTCTTTCCCCAACCGTTCTTTTTCAGCACTCTTGTTCTCTCTCTAATTTCGGAGGTGCCCCAAAAAGGTGACCGACCGAAATGGTGACCCTTTTTCAAACGTCGTTAAAAGCTATGGTAACCGACACACACACACACACACACACACACACACACACACACACACACACTTTCACTTTTATATATATATTCAGAAAGTTTAGATAAGTCATCTTGAGCTTGATATAGGAATCTAAAACGGTCCCCTATTATCAGGTTTGAAACTGACGGTATCGATGACTTATCTAAACTTTCTGAAAATAAAAATATAAATAATACACTCTTATTTTGTGAATTTTTCTTTATAATAGAGCACTCTGCTCGAATCCTTTATATATATATACTAGCAAAAGTACCCGTCGTTGACTGGGTTCAAAAACAGCCTACAGAAAATGGACTCTGATTTATGAAAGTATGATAGGTTATGAAAAGGAAGGGTTGTAAAGAGATAGCTTCGAATTTGGGGCTATCAAAACCAAAGCAAAATATGATGAAAGTAAAAATAAAATAGATAAAACCCATAATTTATTATACCATACATGTTCACACTGAAACACTTATCACAATATTCTGTGGATCTATATTAAAAAAACTTGTTAAACTTTGTGACATATTTCCATTCTTTGGAGGTTAAGTGCGAACGAACACCCCATAATTTTATTATACCATATTTCTTCAAACTGAAACATAATAATCAAAGTATACTTATGCAGATAGATATGAAAAGTCTTTATTAAAGTTTGTGCCTATTTTCATTCCATAGAGGCCTGGCACGAACACAGACCCCACAATCTTATCATACCATCCCTATTTAAGTTAAAACATACTTATAAAAGTATTCTTATGTACATCTATATCAAAAACACTTGTAAACGTTTTTTTTTTTATCTATAAATTTTTTATTTCCATACTTTGTGGACCAGGCGCGAACGCAGACCCGACAATTTTAATGAACCACCATTCTGCCAGATTAAACATACCCATTCCTGATCTTCGATACATCTTCTATCATTATATGTAATCAGTTTTTTAAAATAGTCAACCATATAGGAGCCTATTCATGACCACACACACACACACACACACACACACACACACACACACACACACACACACACACACACACATTCAGCTTTATATATATATATATATATATGTATATATAAATAAGAGAGAGAGAGAGAGAGTGGGAAGGTCGGAGAGTGATAGAATTGCTTATTAGCACTATTAGACTATTAGTCCAACAAAATAAACATAAAAACTAATCATTCCATTCTTTGGATGCCATGTTTATATTTTTAGATGACATTTCAATATTTTTGTTTTGAAGAATTGTGATTCCCTATTTTTCATAACTAATGTTGTTTAATGCCAATGACGAAATTTGATTGGGTGTATTTGAAAGAAATGTTATGGCTTTAGCAAAAATGCTTAAAAGGTTATGAAAACAAAAACAAAAAAACATCATAATTAACAAAACTTGATGATTCATCTTTTCACGTTCAATCAATAATTCATATATTTTCTGTTGAGTAACTCTTGCTTTAGTATATATTCTAACTTCTTTCTTAGCGTGTGCACAAAGCAAATTGAAAGTATTGAAAAGCATTGATAATTTTTATGGAAAACTCTCCAGACATGGTGTGAAGCCACTTGATGTAAGAAACTAACAAGAACGAAATATGATTATCCTAAAGACAGGAGATGCCTACTGACCTTAGTCTTGAAAAAAACCAAGGTTATACGTAGGAGGAAAACAGTCAGTAGGAACAGAGTTCTACAAGCCTGCATTCATTGGAAAGAAGTTCCTGGAATAGGCAGCTTTATTACAATAAGGCATCAAAACAGCGAATTGACGGAGACTACTAGACCAATGAGTCAAATGAGCTGGAATAAAAAAAGCAGGGAATAAATCAGACAATTCTGAAGAACACATGTCATAATAGTATTTATAGAAAAGACTGAGACTAGCAACATCATATCTGTGTGTGTGCATGTGTGCGCATGTGTGTGCGTGTGTGTGCGTGTGTGTGAAAGAGAGAGAGAGAGAGAGAGAGAGAGAGAGAGAGAGAGAGAGAGAGAGATTGCAGAGAAAAAGGAGACTAATCAAATAACATGTTTCTGCACCTTATCAAGAATCTTCAAATGGGATAAAGATTCACCAGTCAAATATGATAACAATTAAAAATGCTTATATACATTTCATAATAAATTGAGATTTTATATTATTTGGATTCTTGTTACTTAGAAGTTACTAGCGGGAGAGGGGCACCCAACTTTGCCCAGGTATAAAATATGTTTAAATATGATAATTTAATTTGTCCAGATTTCGTATATATTATTATAGAGTCGTAATTTCAAAAGTAAAAAAACGTATTTGGGCGCTATCAGCTAGAATCGAAACCGAAACTGTAGCATTCAAAGGCGATGACATAACCACGGTACCAACGTGACACACATAGGAACTGATAAAAAATTAAAATTAAAAATAAACTAAGATAAATGTACAAAATGTATAACAATTTTTTCAATTTTGGCCCATTTCTAACTCCTTAAAAGCTATTTTAACCGGCTAAAAAGTCCAATCATTTATATATTAGATTTTATGTCAGATGAAGTGTCAAATCGGACAACGATGATAATCAATCCCTTTTTCAGAATCACACTAAGTTAAGGCAAACAAATCTAATTCCAGCACAATATTGTGCAAAGACTATCAGCACAAGTGCATATGGGAGCGCTTCACCAGACAGCGGCATGTGAAGGTGGTATTATAATTTTCTTGTTGAGCTTTACTCATTGCTGTGACTTGTTCTGTCTTCTTTCCACTGATAAAATCAATATAATCAATATAATCAATCAGATGAATAAAAATCCATTTTTTCTCAGCACCTTTCATTCTCAGCTGTGTGTATATATCAGGCATAAAGGCGTTTCCTTTTCATTGTTTTTGCAAAACTAAAGAATTCATTTCTTCACAGGTGTTTTCCAAAAGTTCTAACAGAACTGTGTTAAAAAATGAAAAAAAAAGAGAGTGAAAGTTTACAATAAGAGGTTTTTAGGTTTTAAAGAAAAAAAGGAGCTGACATTCCCTATTTTTGAAATCTATTTTATCTAATACTTATTGTTGGCAAGTTTTCACCTTGAAGCAGTATTTTTATTTTTTAGCTCCTTACATAAAGTGGCTTCATGCCTTGTCTGGAGCGATTTCCATAAAAAAAATGGTAGCATGTGGCACACCTAATCTATCTCCCTGCCTTTATTATAGATTACTGTAATGCTCTAAAAAATGCTGGAAAAATGGTTAGATCATTCTACTACTCTGGAAAGTACCTAACTCTAGATATAATCCGCTCCCTAAGAGTCAAATACGTCTTAACATGGAATACTACTGATGCATCTAGAGACATGCTGTTCAGAACATTCTTTTTTGCCTTGACACAATGCAAAATCACCTTTGCAATCTAGCGGAGGGATGATCTCTTTTGTTCTCTCCAGACATTCACAGCATGAACTCGTCTTATCACAACCATAAAAATCGTTCCTTTCTTCCTCCATGTGCATAGCATCAAATAAAATTTTCATGAACAGTTTCTCTCCAAAAACTTCACATCTGTGGAACACATTACCACAAGACTGCTTACCTGCAGGCTACAACATAGTCATCTGCAAATCCAACGCCATCAAATACTTGTTATAAACTGTTATGATAAGTCATCAAATTTTCTTCATTCCATTCATAATTTTTAATTGTCTCATAATAGTCACCATCATTCAACTGACAATCTCATTAAGTCCATATATTAGATCCATTGTGTTTTCTGCTTCTCCTAAAATTGGTTCTCGCTATCAATCTAAACACTAACCTCACACCGAAGGCAATTCTCTATCTAAATTTACTATCAGACCATGTATGGAGTATTCTTGTCATATTTGTGTCGGCGAATCTCTGTCCTATTTGAAGGGTTTTGATAAAATGCAGAAATACATCTGTAATTTGATTGCCCCCCCTTCTCCTTAACTGCAACCTTCTCTCTTTCAGACATGATCTTGCTAGTCTCAGTCTTTTTTATAAATGCTATTATGACATGTGTTCTTCAGAATTGTCTCAGTATTTTTTATAAATGCTATTATGACATGTGTTCTTCAGAATTGTCTCAGTATTTTTATAAATGCTATTATGACATGTGTTCTTCAGAATTGTCTCAGTATTTTTTATAAATGCTATTATGACATGTGTTCTTCAGAATTGTCTCAGTATTTTTTATAAATGCTGTTATGACATGTGTTCTTCAGAATTGTCTCAGTATTTTTATAAATGCTATTATGACATGTGTTCTTCAGAATTGTCTCAGTATTTTTTATAAATGCTATTATGACATGTGTTCTTCAGAATTGTCTCAGTCTTTTTTATAAATGCTATTATGACATGTGTTCTTCAGAATTGTCTCAGTATTTTTATAAATGCTATTATGACATGTGTTCTTCAGAATTGCTTCAGTATTTTTTTATAAATGCTATTATGACATGTGTTCTTCAGAATTGTCTCAGTATTTTTATAAATGCTATTATGACATGTGTTCTTCAGAATTGTCTCAGTATTTTTTTGTAAATGCTATTATGACATGTGTTCTTCAGAATTGTCTCAGTCTTTTTTATAAACGCTATTATGACATGTGTTCTTCAGAATTGTCTCAGTATTTTTTATAAATGCTCTTATGACATGTGTTCTTCAGAATTGTCTCACTCTTTTTTATAAATGCTATTATGACATGTGTTCTTCAGAATTGTCTCAGTCTTTTTTATAAATGCTATTATGACATGTGTTCTTCAGAATTGTCTCAGTATTTTTTTTAAATGCTATTATGACATGTGTTCTTCAGAATTGTCTCAGTCTTTTTTATAAATGCTATTATGACATGTGTTCTTCAGAATTGTCTGTCTTTTTTATAAATGCTATTATGACATGTGTTCTTCAGAATTGTCTCAGTATTTTTTATAAATGCTATTATGGCATGTGTTCTTCAGAATTGTCTCAGTATTTTTTATAAATGCTATTATGACATGTGTTCTTCAGAATTGTCTCAGTATTTTTTATAAATGCTATTATGACATGTGTTCTTCAGAATTGTCTCAGTCTTTTTTATAAATGCTATTATGACATGTGTTCTTCAGAATTGTCTCAGTATTTTTTATAAATGCTATTATGACATGTGTTCTTCAGAATTGTCTCAGTCTTTTTTATAAATGCTATTATGACATGTGTTCTTCAGAATTGTCTCAGTCTTTTTTATAAATGCTATCATGACATGTGTTCTTCAGAATTGTCTCAGTCTTTTTTATAAATGCTATCATGACATGTGTTCTTCAGAATTGTCTCAGTCTTTTTTATAAATGCTATTATGACATGCGTTCTTCAGAATTGCCTTAGTATTTTTTATAAATGATATTATGACATGTGTTCTTCAGAATTGTCTCACTCTTTTTTATAAATGCTATTATGACATGTGTTCTTCAGAATTGTCTCAGTCTTTTTTATAAATGCTATTATGACATGTGTTCTTCAGAATTGTCTCAGTCTTTTTTATAAATGCTATCATGACATGTGTTCTTCAGAATTGTCTCAGTCTTTTTTATAAATGCTATTATGACATATGTTCTTCAGAATTGTCTCAGAAGTTTTTATAAATGCTATTATGACATGTGTTCTTCAGAATTGTCTCAGTATTTTTTATAAATGCTATTATGACATGTGTTCTTCAGAATTGTCTCAGTATTTTTTATAAATGCTATTATGACATGTGTTCTTCAGAATTGTCTCAGTATTTTTTATAAATGCTATTATGACATGTGTTCTTCAGAATTGTCTCAGTATTTTTTATAAATGCTATTATGACATGTGTTCTTCAGAATTGTCTCAGTCTTTTTTATAAATGCTATTATGACATGTGTTCTTCAGAATTGTCTCAGTATTTTTTATAAATGCTATTATGACATGTGTTCTTCAGAATTGTCTCAGTCTTTTTTATAAATGCTATTATGACATGTGTTCTTCAGAATTGTCTCAGTATTTTTTATAAATGCTATTATGACATATGTTCTTCAGAATTGTCTCAGAAGTTTTTATAAATGCTATTATGACATGTGTTCTTCAGAATTGTCTCAGTCTTTTTTATAAATGCTATTATGACATGTGTTCTTCAGAATTGTCTCAGTATTTTTTATAAATGCTATTATGACATGTGTTCTTCAGAATTGTCTCAGTATTTTTTATAAATGCTATTATGACATGTGTTCTTCAGAATTGTCTCATCTATTACCTGCTTCTTTTGTTCCAGCTTGTTTAACGCGTTGGTCTAGTGGTCTCCATCAGTTTGCTGTTTTGATATCTCATTAAAGGAAGATCTATTAAAATCTTCCTATTCCAGTAGCTGACTGTTTTCCTCCTACTTATAACCTTGATATTTTCAAGACTAAGGTCAATAAGCATATTTTATCGTTTCGATAATCAGCTTTCGTTTTTGTTAGCTTCTTACATTAAGTGACTTCATGCCTTGTCTCAAGCAATTTCCATAAAAAAACCTTGTCCTCGAGTAATCTTTAGTCTTGATTACTGGTGAATTATGAGTAAAAATAAAAATATTTAAATGTTTTTCGGATTAAGGCGAAAGTCTTATGGGTCATGTGACATGAACATGCGCTACAAATCAACATAGTTTCATCTTCATAGTTTCATTACTAACACAACGTATTACTGCTACATTATCTGCTAGTATTTCTCTTATCTATTGTCATTTCCATGAAACTGGTCAACTGAGACACAATCTGTTTCGTTCTTGTAAGACATTCGCAGCAAGAACTTTTCTTTCTACCACAACTGCAAAAATTGGTTCTTTCTTTCTTTGTGTGCCTAACATCATATGGAATTTCGATGAACAGAGTTTCTTTAACAAGAACATTGCATCTTCGCTTGGTTGCGGCATGCCAATCTGCAAATCCAATATCAATAAATAATTACTTACCATCTTCATACGCAATCAATTTTTGTTCATTCAATTTATCATTTTCAATGCTCTCATAATATTCTTCATCCAACTTCATTAACCTTTATTCTCCAGTGGCTTTTAATCTAGATAAATAATGGCATGAATAAAAATTAAAATACGTAAATACTTTTTAGATTAAGGCAATAGTCTTCTGCGTCATGTGACATGAAACCTGCACTACAAATCAGTTTTATTACTAACGCAACATATTACTGCAACGTGGTCGGCATATATTTGCACAGCTGTATTTCCTACTTATCTATCTTGGAATGACAAAATCAATAGAGAAATCAATAACTGTTTGGCTGAAGGCAAAATTATTCTGAAATTGGGTGAAAGGAGTATTAGTGTTCAGAAATGCAGTGAGTGTGCATGTGTGTGTGTATATGCATGTATATGCGTGTATGCATGTGTGTGTGCATGTGTGTGTGCATGTGTGTGTATGTGCATGTATATGTGTGTGTGCACACGTGTGTGTGAGTGCGTGCATGTGTGTGTGTGTGTGTGTGTGTGTGTGTGTGTGTGTGTGTGTGCGCGCATGTGTGTGTTTACTCTTTTTCACCCCAAATGCAGCATATTGCTACTTGGAATGTACAGAACTACTATTTGGAACCAAATCTACAGGGATATTATGTAGGGAGTTGAGCAGCGTGATGTCTGTTCACATTACATTGCCACTCGAACATAAGGGGCTACTATTTGGGACCATATCTATAGATCTTTTGAATATCCTGTCAGAAATATGAGGGGTGTTCCAAAAGTAATGCCTCCTATTTTTTATCCTGCCTGAATGAATCAGGACAGAATGCAAATTGCATTCTTATAATGACTGAACTTATGCATTCATACTCTAAAAGTTTCATCTCTCTGTTGCAGATATTAACATTGTGAGACTCTAAGAAAGCAATCCCTGTCATGGACGTACTTCAGAAGCAGAGATGCATCATTGAATTGACAAAAGTTGAGAATAGTGGTTACTATATAGAAAATTAAATTCTGGAGCACAAAAGGTTGCTTGTTTTAATGGTACCACTCCTGTCTTTGTACTTCTTCAACTTTTAGAATTAAAAAGAAATAAAATAATTTAATTCTCGTAAGAAATCCTTTATATCATGCTCAAATGAAAAAACAAGTCAAACTGAAAAAGATGGCCGATATAAACAAATCCAGACTTTAGACAAGGGAGATAACTTGAAGTTTTACCATTTCAGATTAATATGATTAGATAAACTAACTTAATTGCATTACTTAAAAAAAAATTATCAAAACAAATTGGTAAAAATATTTTCCTTTGCTTTTTACAACCTACGAGTTATTGTAACTAGCTTAGCCTGACCCTTACTAGGAAATATTACTGTTCGAACATGTTTTTCTTCACATATACACACCCACATGTACGCACGCACATACGCACACACACACACGCATATACACATCCTCATACACACACTCACATTCATGCGCATACACACACACACGCTAACGTGTACACCCAAGACTTTCATTTCTCAACAGAAAATAAATGACATGTTTATTTTATTTCAGCATTTTGAGTTCTTTGTTTCCTTCATTTAATTCGTTTCATTATTTTTTCTTGTAACGAGTTAGGGTATTTCATATCCTGGCCCACAACATTACCATTTTTTTACAAAACACATCGGTGCCTTGTTTGTTTAATACAAATATTCAGTATTTTTTGAAGCATTGCCTTCAAATGTTACCGTTGGTGTGACACTGATATACCTAGCCATCGGATTTTGTTTTTTCAACCATCTGGATTTTACCCATCTGGATTTACAACTTGAAGTTTTGTATAGATTCTTATTTGCCTCAACATTTTCTGCATTTACCTGAATTCCATCTAATATCTGAAGTGTTGAAATTGAAGCAAATAGCTTCATCATGTCACTGCTTAGTCGTATTTTTGCCATAATAACAGCGGAATAGCTTGAAATGTTGAAATGTAAAGTTTTAAACTGCCAAATACATTTAATGCACCAAAAAAAATCCGTCGTTCTTTTCTCCCACTGATACGTGCATTGACCACATGAAAAAATCTGTTGTTCTTTTTTCCTACTGACACACGAATTAACCATATGTACAAAATGTCTCAGAATGAGCAAAAAATCTTCTCTATATGGCGGTTTTAGAAATATGTCCACTTGGAAGTTGAATACATGCGTGCCATTGATACTCTTAACATTTTATAAAGCACATTAGTATTCATTCTAAGAGAACTTGAATGCCTACTGGAGAGAACTTGAATGCCTACTAGACACTATCCTCGAGTGTCTAAAGTCTTTCTGTACAGGGGTTTGTCAGAACAATCTGGCATGAGGATACTTTTTACATAGAAGTAAACCCTGACCAAATATTCAAAATTACATAGTATTCGCAGCCCAAATAAGATCTCCTCACTACGGCTACCCCACAGCTTTTCCGAGGAATGGTGCAGCTTCTCCAAGTGATATTGCCTCAAGTAATAGCACGAAGCTGGATACTCCACCAGACTAGATAAATTCTTGTCCTGGAATCCAGTAAGACCAAGAGACCAAAATGAAAGATATGCTACAACATATGAAAATGGTTAATTGGGGAGAGGAAAATTATGTTCTCAATTTCTTTACTAACTCAGTGTTTGAAAGATAAAGAACTTAAATGGAACATTCGAATATCTATGTATCTCATATAGACTTCAAGTGTTAGCCCCAGGTTGGGTGCCCCTTGATTTCTGAGAACTTCAACTGAAGTAAAAAATAAAAAAACAAAAAAAACTATAATCATGCATCCTAACATTGGAAGAGTACATAACTTTTTGTTTCCTATCAGTTGCGTTTCGAGTTTGAGTGTCACTTATTTCCATGACTGTTGTCACATAAACATTTCTGCATTTTCATAAACGTTTTTATTTCCTTTTATGCAAATGTGATTCGCCTCATATTTTGCAGTTTCATTTTATGCTAAAAATCATACTTTAACTGTAAGTAGTATTTTATTAATATCTTTCCTCTGAAGAGAAAAAGGCATTCTTCGGGACTCCACGGAATAAGAAATTTTGGTGTACTATAATAGCGAAATTTGGAAAACGAAAAAACTCGATTGACTTTTTTGTGTCAATTTCAACTTCATGCAATAATATCTACTTAATTGGCATGTCAGAAGTACTTAAATATTACCGCATTATATAAGAAAATACGAGTTTTAATCTTTATCGTAAAAAAAGAAAATGCGGCCATATTTCTTTGGGGAGACATGACATAATAACAAGGGAAGTAAGTCAGTTACGCCAAAACAAAGCAACTTATGATTGTTAACGCATAATTTATTTAAAAAAGTCACAGCCTGGGGGTGGGATTCAGTGGACAGAGTGAGAAGAGCTCTGACTACCAAAGACGACAGACCTCTCTCCTTTCACTCTCTGTCCACTGACCCCCCCCCCCCAGGCTGCGATTACTTCACTGAAGACCTCCAGTGGACAATCTGGGGACATTAAGTTTCTGCTTCCTGACATGAGAACATTCTAGAAGTTTCTATTCATTTTCTTTCACTTCGAACACCGTCCTTCTTTCGAAAAAAAAAAAAAAAACTTTTTTGTTGTTTTGTTCTACAAAAGGGTGTTGATTAATTATCCTATGCTTTTGTGTTGCAAATTAATCTTTTATTAAAGGTTTTGTGTACTCACGCATAAAATCCACCTAAAGAACCTTAGTCTTGGAAGAACTGAATGTTACCACCCATTTACGTCCCCATTCCACTACAGTCTGGAGGTCTTCCTCTGTTTTAGCTATTTCCTTAGATATGTGTTCATTTGTTTGATAAAAAGAGCAAGATGTACTTTAATTCCATTTTAGGTAAACAAATTATGGTTATGACAATAACAAAGGGCTTTGTTATTGTCGTAATCATGTAATTTGTTTACCTAAAATTAAATAAATAATAAATATATATATATATATACAATGCATTTAGTATAAAATAATTCTTCGTCTTGGGGAGACAAGTAAATGGATTGATATTTGTGAATGAGTATTGTGCAAAAAAAAAAATGGATTTGTGAATGCAGCTGTGTACACACATATATAGCTCTAACCACTCCCCCTCCTCCTGATGATGACGTCATGCGCACCAAATCTGCGCACACGTCTCCCTCCTACTTCCGGTGCTCTCCACACAGAAAATGCCGCTGCCGTTACTACAATTTACAAACGGCCATTTCTCTTAATTTCATCACAAAAATCCTTAATTTGCTCATATACCTATCGTTACAACCACCCTACTATCATCGGAGGGTTAGAGTGGACACTGCCAGCCTTGATTTGTTCCATTTTAACATTGCATTTCTGTTTTTTGTTTTGTTTTTAAACGAGTCATATCTCATTATCATCGGAAGGAGGGAGGGAAAAGAAAAAGATGGTTGTGGTGCCGCCGAGAAGACGAGATGTAGCGGCCGCCACGAACCCAATCCGTCTCCTTCTCCTCCTCGATCCGGCTCCATTATTATTGCTATTATTTCTATTAATATTGCCAACACACAAATACGAACCGACCACACGGAGGAATACTTACCACTCGGTTTTATGATATATAGTTGTCAATATCGGAAACTGATTCCAACACAAACAAAACGAGAAGAAAGGGGAAAAAGTTAGTAAATTGCTCAAATGAAAAAAAATCGACCATCATTGGATTTTAATTTCTTTTTAAGTTGATTTCTTTCATCTTTTTTTCATGAATTATTTTATTTAGACAAACAGGAAAAATAATTACAAAGTGAAGCACATCGACCCAAGTTCAGTATCAGCACCTTTTATCAACTTGTGTATGTATAGTTTTCGTTTTTTTTTTCATTTTGAAAATGTGTGTACTATTATTATATACTTTTACTGTAAAGAAACGTACGGTTGGAGATTGCGTAAACCTTGCTTCACTATAGCTCCACCCCCTCCTCGCGCGAACCCACCCTCACAGGGGGGGGGGTATCTATTGTCTCTAAATACCGAAAAGAGGCCTGGCCAACAACATACTATATAGTATATATCCATATAAAATTACCACGAAGAGTTGTAATACTATTCTTACGCAATCAACAATTTAAAATATAAGTTTGGTGCATACTGCAGATCTATTAAATTAACTATGTTACAAGTAAATATATTATCTTGGTGCTAGTGCACTTACTGATCCGCGGTATTTTTTAAATTCTATTTCCAAGTTTAAAGTTTTGATATGTTTCTTTAATTCAATTGTAAGGTTAAGGTATAGAATCTGTACAAAACACCCACCCCATGTTAAGAATGGCTTTTTAAATAATAACGTTATTTCAGCACTGATCAATAAGTGCACTGCACTACTAGCACACTGCACTAGTACCTTTATCTTTCAAATATGTTGGCACTTGTGCAGTTTATGAACAGTGCTTCCGTGCTATCTTTTTAGATAGGCTTCTCAAGTTGAATTCAATTTTTGCGATATATTTTGTTTATTAAATTGTTAGGTGAAAGTACAAAATAGTTAACAAACCCGTCCTCTCCGTATTAAGAATGTCTTTCTAAATTATGCTAGTATGGTAATTCGGAAGCTTAGCTCCGTGTTCTTTTACTAAGAATTGTAAGAATGATTTTTTGGGTGCTAATGCAGAGCGTGATCATCCACGCTATTTTTTGAATCGTATTTCTACGTTTAAAGTTTTGATGTTTGTTTTTGTTTTTTTTTTTAATTTTTTTTTATTCAATTGTAAGGTTAAAGTACAGAATAGGTACAAAACACCTTCCCCTCCCCATGTTAAGAATGGCTTTTAAAATAACGTTATTTCAGCATGGATCAATAAGTGCACTAGTACCATTTAATCTAACAAAGTTTTATAACGCTAATAATAATAATTAAAATGCGGCGATGTTATCAGTTTTCTTAAACAAAACAGTCGAGTAGTTATAAGAAATGATTTTTTTCAATTACTTTAGAAAAAGTTACCTCTCGTAGAACAATGAGTTACGTTTCCGAATTGCCGTTATTTCAGCACGATCCGTAACCTGCAACCTGTACAAGTAAGTAACAATATGTTTGACGTTATCATGCATATATTTTTTATATTTTAAAGTCAAATATTTCCTAACATAAGGAGCGGGGCTTTGTCTTCCCTTGCAGTGGACGGAACTCGGTATTTTACGACAATCTATATCTCGGTGGCCGTGACAATACCCAGCGTAGTATAAACACCCCCCCCCCCAAACTCTATGTTAAGAACGACTTTCGAGGTTGGGTGTGTTTATACTACTGGAGTAGTGGAGTACTATCGTAAGAAAATATCAGGAACTCCCCTAAAATGAAAACAGAAAATGTTAAAATGCACAAGTGCCACTTAAAACTATACGATCTTATAATGACAGTCGCAATTCGTCATAGGCTGTGCATAATAAAAATATTGGTTGACCACTCCTCGTGTGTTTCTCGCATCTTCGTTAATTGCACGTTTTTTTATTTATTTAGTCGATTATTTATTGAAATTAAAGGTGTTTATGCATCTCAGATGCATTGCATCTGTTACTGCGCTATTTAATAGTATTTTCAAATTAAATTCAATTTTTACCGTATCTTATTAAATTGTTAGGTGGAAGTACAGAATAGTTAAAAAACACTCTCCTTCCTCCGTGTTAAGAATGGCTTTCTAAATAACGTTGTGGTGCTTGCAGTATGCACGAATATTATCGTGCTATTTTTAAATAGTATTTTTAAGTTTCACCATTTTTTTTTATTAAATTGTTAAGCGGAAGTACAGAATAGCTAGAAAACACCCTCCCCATGTTAAGAATGGCTTTCAAAATAATATTTCAGTACGGTTACATAAGTGCATAAAGTACCAAATTAAAACTACGGTACTAGTGCAATGTTATTTAAAAAGCCGTTCTTTACATAGGGAGGGTGTTTTGTACCTATTCTCTGCAGAATACGGACCGTGCTGAAATAACATAAGAAATATTGACCATAATCAGCTCGAGGTTATCTGATATTAGATTTTAAGTGTACCTTCGGTAGTTTCTGAGTTTTTGCCGAGCATGCACACACTACTCACATATTAGACACCGCTACCCTCGAGGTTTGCCAGGACATCATGACATGTGAATACTTTCCCTAAAATAAACCCTAAATAAATAACATAGTATTCGGAGCTTAAATGCGATACCGTCGGTATCGTATCAATAGTGCAAGTGGCCTTTGCTCTTTAGGAGAAAAGTGTAGGAACAATAACCCTGAATGGCCTCGTGCTTTATTTGTTCAAAATATAAATTGAAAAAATATTGGTAAAACTATACAAACACCGTGACAGCGAATTAACCCTAACCCCAACCCTAACCCTAACCCTAACCCTAAACCTAACCCTAACCCTAAACCCTAACCCTAATCCTAACCCTAACCCTAACGCTGTGTTTGTATAATAATACCAAAATATTTTCTGCAAATATTGCAAACTGATGTTTCTGCGCTTGGTTTTTTTTTTGTCCTTAGTGGAGAAATCTTTCTAGACGGAGGCAATTTTTTTGTTTCTATCTAGAGTTCCTTTTTCGGGAGCTGGATTTTTCTCCACACTAAAAAACGGCATTGGGTGCTAGTGCACTTACTGATCCGCGTTATTTTTTAAATCGTATTTCCAAGTTTAATTAAAGTTTTATGTTTTTTATTCAATTGTAAGGTTAAAGTATAGAATAGTTACAAAACACCCTCCCCTCCCCCATGTTAAGAACGGCTTTTTAAATAATAACGTTATTTCAGCACGGATCAGTAAGTGCACTAGCACCCGGCATTGTATCTAATTGTGCTCTCGTGGGGAGGCAAGTAAATAGTAACAACACTAAGCTGCATATTCCACCAGACCAGATCAATTCTGGTCCTAGGATCCCGCGAAACCAAGCAAAGTCGACCAGATAGACCGTAACATATTTGTTTCATTGGAGGAAAGGAAATTATTATTCACTGCTTCTAACTAACACGAGGTTTGAGGAAAAATATGCTTGTTTACTTTGGTGATCTTTTAAACCAACACATTTCAGGTGAAAACATTAACATTACTACGTACTTACGTATGATGTCGAAATTAGTATAAATTCCAAAAAATACGAAAATGATCTGATAGAAAAATAATTGGAACAAATTATCGAATTATCAAGTTTTATCTTGTCTTACAATTAATTAAATTAAGGGTCCGCCATTTTTAAACACAAAATATCAGAACGTAATTGTGGATTTTTTTCGTCTTTTTTTTTTTTTTTTTTTTTAAATGTACATCTTAGCATATCTGGATCATTTTTTTTTTTTGTAATTTTTGGAATTTATACTAATTTCTACATGACACAGAAGTATGTGATGTTTTCACCTTAAATGCGTTTAAAAGATCAATCTACATAAGCACCGAATTTTTTTGCTTCACTAACAGTTTGAGAGAAGTAGGGAAAATCGTTAAATAAACACGTTAATAATGCATAAAAAAAAGATTAAGAATTAATTTCAGAAAGGGATCCCTTGATTTCTGAGAATTAAATGAACAAAAACAACTTGCAAAAATAATGGGTACTTGTGCATCTATATTACTATACTGAAATAATAGCGTTATTATTTAGAAAGCCATTTGTCAAAAATTCTCCGACATCAAAGTAGTCGATAAATCAGAGTTGTCTGGTGTTAAGGTTGTGGAATATTATTAAATCGCGACCCCCTAACTCTGTCATGTCGAGTAACACAAGACTATAAATCATAAACCTGTGTGTCTGAACTCTAGTAAAGGTAACAGATAAGAAAGTTCTCTAAAAGTAACCGTCATCAAAACTTCTCGATGAATCCCAGGAGTAAGCTATGGATGGAGTACGCTACCAACTCTCCAAATAACTCGGTGTGTAGGTAACAGAAGTACACCAAGGTATTTTCAATTGAACAAAATGCCCCAAATGGACCCACTCAAGGACTCTGCTGGAAGATTATTTATTTTCAGTAAGAATAACGACTTTTAAAGAAAAATTTGGCACAAGGCCAAAATGTTGGGAATGAGGGAAAGTCATGACTAACTAATGCTGCCTAAGCTAACTTAGCTAGATTCTGTTTTCACTCTACTCGCACCACAATACCGCATTTATACATCCATCAGCGTATCCATCCTCCTTCAATCACCAAAAACTCCTACTATGACTAACCTACTTAAACCCAATTTTATACAATATGTAAAAGTGGGGTTGGAGGTGGATGAAGAAAAAAAAAAAAACTGGTATTTACAATGAAAAGAAAGGAAAAGGTGTTAGTATAAAGCCCCCCCCCCCCCTCCTTTTAAACTGGCAGATACACCGATTTGCCAGTTGAAAAAGGTGATGTGGGTCTGATCGCTTTATTACTAACACCACTTGTGAAAACATTGAAGAGAACCTGCATCTTTAGCAAATCATGCGATGCCACCTAGTTGGGGACTGGGGAATGGGGCCTAATTATACCTCTCACACACTAAATTATGACCCTGAAATATCTAAAAATGAAACTTAAGCTAAACTATAGACTTGACTTTGAGAAACAAGTCAATGCTCACAGTTGTTTTTGAAACCCAAAATCCTAAGGTGCATCCAAATACCACTCAAGTCTTGCACCACTTATGCGACAGATATGCGCAACAGACACCCACCTTTCAAGAAGTTGGATGAAGAGAGTCTAACCTTCTCTGCCCTAATACGAACCTTCAAGTAAAAACAGAAGATTCAAACAAGGTCGAGAGCAGCAAAGTCCTCAGCTCTGTAAACCACTTTTATGTGAGTCCCCATATCACATCCCTCATCACTGCTAGTAAGGTCAGACATATTTGTCTTCTAAGCCCATTAGTAGCTGCGACTCAGTTGCTGCAAACATTGATGGGTTCCAGGTTGAAAAACGGCACATTCAGGATGCGAACCATAAGCCCTGCAACAAACTTCTTCAGCTCCACAACGATGCAACAATAGCAGAATGCGTGATTTAAAGTCTCGTCCTCGTCACATTTACAAATAGGCGAACTTGCCAAGCCAGCTGCGTGAACTTTCTTACTGACTTAGGATTTCAGATTACCAGCCAGGCCAAAGATGCCTTGTCGTTAGTGAGACACCTCGACCCAGGCGCCCAAAGCCAAATCAAGCTATGCTGCCACTTCGTCAAAACAAGCCCTTCCATAGTATCATCCCTAACGAATTCCTTCACTAATACCTGATATAACGTCTTTTGGGACAACAGCAGGGTGTCAGAGAGGCATTCTTTCACTCTTAAAAGGAGTTTCAAAGTGCTATGACACTCTAGATAGAAGGAGCACTTGCCTCTGGGCAACCTTTGTACCCCCCCCCTCTCTTGAGTGCACAATTCTCAAAGCCAGGAAGGCTTTCTTAGTGTTTTCTTTCCAGAAACTAACATTTCTATCAACTTGTGTACACATTCAATCTAAGAAGTACAGCCGAAGCGTGTGTTGACGAATATTTCCACATTTGGCATACCCAGACCACCCTCAGAAGGATGAAGATAACAGAACTCGCAACGAACCATATGAACCTTTCCAAGCCACTAGAACTTGAAAAGAGCTTGCTGCAAATGGAGCAGTGTATCCGATGAGAGTGAAAGTATTGAAAGTCGGTATATGAAGATTGGGTACACGTGTGAAACGCATGCCTTTGCTCTCCCCTTTAACGAAAGATTTCTGCAGATCCACCGACTAGCGGCAGCTCGCACTGTTTTCAAAACTTCCGACCAATTTTTCTCTAACTGAAGATTGTGGCCGAACCAAACGTTGAGTATTTTACAAGGTCCGTCACTCCAGCTAAAAGAGTTTCTTGAACAGAGAAATCCACTCTGAAGAGCTGCAGATCTAAGTTCAGCCGAAATTTGCGCAAGTCAGCCCTCGAACATTTATACTTGCAAGCTTGAGATCCATTATGGTGCCTTAGGGTTGGGATCCAGAAATAAACATCACTGTTGTCAGCGTGTCGATGGCTCTCCCCAGTGAGTAGGTACCCATCTGCGTATTGATGAGTTCATCATGGAAGATGTCACCAACATGCAAAGGATAGGTTAGTTTGGTTATCCTATACAGGGAAGAATGCATCTTTACGGGGACCTGCCCTGCACAACATTTTTTTAAATTCCTTATATCAAAGTCCTTGAAAATAACTAGAAGAGGTGAAAGTTCAAAGGCTTTATTTGCCTCCTCCTAGCAGTACCCATAGGTCATGACGGTTAATATCCATTTTGTATCCAGGGAAATGGCAATGATTTTCGATTGGCATTCCAGCCACCTCCCTGAAATCAATTAATTTCATTAGGTCAGCGTTTTTATAGTAAACCACGTTAATTTGCGGGTTGCTGGCCGAACAAATGTCTTTAATTGGGAGGTAAAGTGTCTTTTTCTTTTTGTTTTCCTGGGAGGGGCTCTGCACTCTTTTCTGGGAAGGGGCAGCCTTTTCAATGTGTGAGCCACTTGTCGTCTATGTATCACTTTGATAGTTGATTTTATCTTTTCAAAAAATCAACCCACTGTTAAAACTTAACATTTAATACTTAATTACATATTTATATGAATATTTAAATACATAATTCAATCTGACATATTTGATATGTCAAGATATGAGAGAAATGATAACAGCAAAACTTTCGATAGCCTAGAAACACGTTTGATCAAAAATATTTACAAACTGACAGTATTATCTGCACTTTTTTTTTTTTTTTTTGTGTAAAATGAAATATTTTTTGCTTTTGTTTTGTTTATTTTTATTTTTTTGCTTGGGAGTCACCACTTATTTATCAAGGCCCAAAGGCCACTCAAAGATATGGGTTAATGAACGTAAGGTAGTAAATTTGATTATTTATGAGGACAGCTCAACAAGAACTTTTTTTACATTGGATTTGAAGGCTACCATGTTGTATTCAACCGGGAAGCAGGCCAGCAGAACAGTGTTCCATGGGTGGGCAGTTCTGGGAAAGAAGCTTTGATCATGGAATCTTTTTAGATTTAAGCACAGGTAGAAAGTGGAGGAAATCATTTATATTGATTGTAGCTAGTCAAGTGTTTTTTGTCAAAGTTTGGCGAGGGGGAACCATAGATTCAGTTGAGCGCTATGAACATAACGATAGAACAGAGACAGGCTCGCAATGTCTCTTCTGTGGGAAAGAGGTTGCAAGGAAGAGAAAAGGGAATCACCTATTAGGTTTTGAAGCCAGTTTTTGAACTCTATCAAGGTAGGATAGGGTGCACCGAGCAGCTCCTGCCCAGATGTGGCAACAGTATTCCATTTTAGGGCGTACCTGGCTCTTATACAGATAGAGGATTGCATTAGTAGTGAGATACCTACTGGAGTGGTAGAGAGATCCAACTATTTTTCCAGCTATATTGGCAACAGATTTGATGTATGTGTTCCATTTTAGATCAGGAGTAAAGGTCAGTCCCAGAAGCTTGTTAAAACATGGTGCTTCCCCAAGAGGAGAGCCATTCATTTCAGTTGGGGTCAGATGGGGGTCAGAGCGATCATGATGAAAGGAGAGAAGCTTGTTTTTAGATGCATTAAAATTAACCAGCCACCTTTCAATCTATAAAATAAATTCCAAATTACTAAGTAGTGTTAATACCTATTTACATAGTAAAATTTAGTTATGAATATATTACTAATTTCATTAACAATTATGCCATAATAAAAATTTACAGGTTGTTTTACAACAGACATAGGTAGGGAAAAAATGTCAAAAACAAATTTATGTAAGAGATAAATGTTACTAAAGGCAAGATAAGTTGCTTTTATACCTAGCTGGAGATGTTTTCAGTGGTTTTACTTACTTTAAAGCGTTTATTCGGTTTGAAAAAGTTGTATGAGAACAAAAATAAAAAATGGCCACGATGTGATTTACATCTTTGAAGTCTCAATGGCTCGAAAAAAAAAAGAAAATTAAACAAAATACTGGTAGAAACCCGAGTCAATAAATGTTACCGTGACATTTATTTGGTGGTTTTCTATCAGTATTTTTTATTTTCAAGTTTTTCACTGATTCTCGAGCCTTCAAAGGAAAAAGGATCATAGTGCCATCTTTTGTTTTTGTTTTAACATAAGCACTTAGTGCTACTTGTTTCACATTTAAAACAAATTTTTACACATTAAAACCTATCCAGCTAGGTAGAAGAGTATATCTTTTCTTTGATAACATTCGTGATATGTTTGTTTTTTTTAAATTTTTATTTTACCACTTTTTCAAACCTCTGTCTATTGTAAAAGAAACCCAATTATACGGTAATCCAAATAGGTATTTAATAATTGATTTGTTTTATTTAATTAAAAATAGCAATGTTTAAAGGTGGCAGCCAGAGAAAAAAAATGTGAGATAAATTCTGTATATGCATTAAAAATGGTTTTGTTAAACATTATTAAACGAGTAGTCATTTGAGTTTTGTTTTTAGATAAACACGACATCAGGCCCAATTCTGTGGCCATTTTGTTTTGATGTATCCTATTCACATATTAACACAGTTCAAGCATGCTTTCCACCATTCGACGGGCATAAGTGGATTGTAAATAGAAATAATTCCTCACTTGATAATATACTAGTTGGATGCCTGGTGTTGCCCGGTCGTACAATACGCTTAAATATGATATTTTAATTTGTGCAGACTGCATATGTATTATTATAGAATCAATCCTCTATTGATTATTATATATTACGAGGAATAATTTGCCCGGTGAACTAATTCGCAAAATATAAATAAAATAATAATGTCGTTCATCCAATTCCATCTGTGTTTATTTACAATATCACGTCAGCTGATATTTGGGCTTGCTATCTAAAAAATAGTCTTTCTTCTCTTCTAGATAGAAAAGAATTTTTTGAGAGGAATATTTTGTGTTACACCGGCCAAGGTTACACCAGTGTAATGTAAAATATTCCCCTGTAAAAATTCTTTTTTAAGAGAAGAAAGACTATTTAAGATAGGATTTTTTTGATTTTCGATACTTATCGGATGAATTTCTGTACAAAATCTATCAAAGAACACTACCAGACATATAAATTACCTTTGTGTGAAATTTGCAAAAGGTAAGCTTGGCCCTTTTAGAACCTATGGGAAAGAAACTCCCATACACACACACACACTCACACACACACACACACACTCACACACTCTCACACACACACACGCACACACACACACACACACACACACACACACAAAGTGCCTTTTTATATAATAGTAGAGATAGAGAGAGCAAAGACATAAAAACAACCTATACACAATTATTTCTTGCCTTCTTCTCTGACCGCGATCTTCACACATTACAAAAACAATCTTCAGGTTTTAAAATTAAATAAAACAATTTTTGTTGCGTGAATCTGGAAACATTAAACAAAAATTAAATTGCGTCCATATTTGGATTCCTAAATCTTGACAAAAACTAACTCTACTTTGCACAGCTCGATGGTTTTATAATTCGAGTAGACTTTCTGAACAGATTTAATTCAGAAGAAACAGTAAAAAAAAAAAAAAATGATTTTATAAGGAGATTTTTTTGTGTATTTTGGAGGATCTGATCTTTGTTGATATATTTTCTGTCAGTTTTTCTCTGTAAGTTCACACGAGATTATAAAAGCTGCAAAATAAGAGGTTAAGTTAATAAAAATAAAAGTCCGACGTTTTATGACAAAATGTTTGCCTTTATTTTAAACGTTTATTCAACTTTTACCAATGTGACACATTGACACAAATATGCATCCATTGAATGCATTCAATATCATGCGATCTCTTTCTCTCTCTATAATGTGTGTGTGTGTGTGTGTGTGTGTGTGTGTGTGTGTGTGTGTGTGTGTGTGTGTGTGTGAGTATTACAGGAGATCAGAACAACATTGGTACCGTCGGTTTCAAATTTACAAACCTTGAAATAATCACGTTCAATGAAACTTAAAGTAAATGAAATATTATGAAGGTGTGTGTGTGTGTATGACAGGCTTTCTTCAAATGCATGTTTGTGAACTTGAGAATCTTTTTTTTTTTTTTTTTTCATTTATTAAAGCCATTGTCATAAAAACCGTTAGCAATAGACAGGCTTAGGGAATGCATAAAACTGTATATCACGATGTTTAGACAATACAGGAGAATGAAAATATGACGGTGATACATATTCATTCACACAGTTCTGAGGCAGCACCAGGATTCGTACAAACTTGAAAAGTCCTTAAATTTGGCCTTTTGCCTTGAAAAGGCCTTATTTCTATTATTACCTTGAAAAATCCTTGAAAATATGGAGAATGTCTTGAAAATTTATTGAAAATTGTATTCTTTATGTCCAGTAAAAATTTGTGTTGAAATATTAATACTAAATTCGAAATAAATCTCCCTCTAATTTTGCTTTCATTTATAATTTAATTTTTTTTTTTTTTTTTTTTTTTTCTTGTGGAGAAGTGCAGCCGCAATAAATAAAAATGACCCCCCCCCTTTCCTTTAGTGGACGGGACTCTCCAATGACGAATTCCTTGCCCCTCCCAAAAATATATTGTGATAACCTAAAATGAGGCTGGATGGGCTGAATAAAATGGAAAAGACGGTAGCGATCTTTGTTAGAAATTTGGAAGTCAAAAAGAGAGTTAATATTTGAGATTTAAAAAAAAAAAGCATTTAAAACTATTTTAAAAAACACGAAAAAATGATGCAGGTAGATTGCGAAGTAACTTTTATTGGCTATGGTAACATTTATTTGTTGTAGATTTGATTTTTTACACTTTTTTTAATCGCTGTGGATTGTAAAACATCCCCAATTTTTTTTTTGGAAACTAAAGTTTTGCCTGGAGAAGGCCTTGAAAATCTGTACGAACTCTGAGCGTTTTTTTTTTTTTTTTTTTCTCATTACTGGGGATGAAACATCCTACTGGATGCCAACATTCATCCCCTAACTCTGGTATTCCAACCGAGAGATCTTTTTAAGATTCTAACCGTCCCTTTAAGTGCAGTTGTTTGAATCTCTCTTGCACTTGGTTCACTGGGTATATTTGCCAGATAGCTTTTGGAATTATTTTTCATGAATCCAGTTGCTTCTATTCCAGTTTGTTTTCATGTCGTCCATAAGATTGTGGTATTTTATCTTTTCTTGGTTCTGTTTAACCCAGCATCTTTGGGGACACTAACTTCTAAGGTTGCTTCTTTCTTCTTGTCCCATATCAGTTTTTATGGCTGCATTTTCTAGGCACGTAGCTGTTAAAATTGAATAGTCATATTGGATGGTGTATGACTTATTTCTGACTGTTCTTTCTGGTACATGTTCTCAAGATTTGTTGTTGTAACACAATGTAAAATGAGGATGCTGGCACATATATACTGATTCTCAAATTCTGGATGATGTTGATAACCTTCGTTTTATATGCTGACATGTGTTTGATAGTTTTTAGAAACTGACCTCTAAACTATCTCTGGCCAAGTCTTTTATTTATTTATTTATTTTTTAAGTTCATCCTCATCACTTCCCATGTTTTCGTTGGTTCCTGCCAACTAATTCTGCTACCTTAATTGTTCCACATCTACTAACAAAAGAACTCATTTTTTTTTTTTTTCAACGTGACCATATCAATGCAATCTCCTGTTTCATACACATCCCTCTATATCGTCCAGATTAGATCTTCCTTTGAAAAGGTTGGAGGTTAAATTGGTGAAAACCTTGCGAATATAACCAGAAAGATAGCATAGTAGCCTGCACGATATAACTTATTAATCCTCATCTGAAACGATTCTGAAACTAATATTACTATTTTAGTTTTTCTTTATCAAATCTTTTCAGACATACCATAATTCCCTTTCACATCGTTATTGTCTTTTTTTTTCTTCACTTTTTAAAATATCATTTAAAAAAAAAAACCCTACTTTTTTTCACTTTTTAAAATCAATTGTTTTAGCATGTTCTGGTTATAGAAATTGTATTAACTTTTTAATTTTTACTGTTTTCTGCTCAACCTTGTTTTTAATCATTTCCGTGGTTGACATGTTATTTTTATAATCGTTTTTTCTATTGTTTCATTTCAGCCATCTGCTGCTGCTGCTGCATCGTAAACTGCACTGACAACAGCATCAATAATAATAAAAAAAACGTTAAATCCGCCAACATAAATGTGTTTTATCTATCATTCGTGTCATCATCATTAACATTATTTCTACATCACTAACTCTCTCCCTGTTCGGATAGCATCATTATTGTCGTCATAGTGATTGCTATCATCATTTGCAAATGGCTACACGCAAACAACGTGGGGACTATGATCGCAAGATCGCCGGCCTCTATGATTTGGAAGATACAATTGGTCGAGGCCATTTTGCCGTGGTCAAGCTCGCCCGACACGTGTTCACAGGCGAGAAAGTGGCTGTCAAAGTGATTGACAAGACCAAATTGGATGAAGTCTCCAAGAACCACTTGTTCCAGGAAGTTCGCTGCATGAAATTAGTCCAGCATCCCAATGTTGTACGCCTCTATGAGGTGATCGACACCCAGACGAAACTCTATTTGATTCTTGAGTTGGGCGATGGGGGTGATATGTATGACTACATCATGAAGCATGACAAGGGTGTGGATGAGGAACTGTCGCGTCGCTACTTCAAACAGATTGTCAGTGCCATCTCCTATTGTCATCAGTTGCATGTATGTCACAGAGACCTAAAGCCTGAAAATGTGGTCTTCTTTGAGAAATTGGGCATCGTTAAACTCACAGACTTTGGATTTAGCAATGTCTTCAAGCCGGGGAAAAAATTGGAAACCTCTTGCGGTTCTTTAGCTTACTCAGCCCCGGAGATCTTACTTGGAGATTCCTACGATGCTCCAGCTGTTGGTAAGTAAAATCCTCATCATTTCACATCTTTCACATTATCTTTAACTCCACCATGTAAAAAAAAAAAAAATCTTGGAAAAGGTTGATTGTATTTTCAAATGATCTTGCTTCAAAGTGTTAATATGCAAATTGTGAGATTGATGAATATAGAACAAAGAAGTTGTTCCTAACAGGATCGTCGCTACACACTTTTTTTTTCCAGAGCGTAAATCAGAATATCAAATTGGTAACTCCTAACAACAGGAAATGAGTTGGCAGTATGATGTGTTTACTCCCATTTGTTGGATCAAATTGGCAAAGGCATTTTATCTGTGATAAGTTTGTAGAATCTGAGATCATTTCAAATTCAGCTTTTTCATTCACAGTGGAAAAGAATCGGATAGGGTCCAGAAAAGAGTTTTCAATCTAATAGGTCGTAGTTTGTCAACCAAGCTCCAACCTCAGTCTCATTGCCGCAATGTTGCATCTCTGTCCCTGTTTCACAAATACTTTAATGGAATGTGCTCTGATGAACTCCTTGCATTTCCTCTATAATTTTCCTTGTTCATATTTGATTTTTAATTGGAATATTCTAGTGTTCACATCAATTTAAAAAAAATAACTCCAAATTGAGGAGGCAAAAAGAAAGTTTGCAGCAAAAAATTTGCTTAAAACCAGCTTAAATTATCACCCCAAATCAGTTTAAAATATTCACCAACAGGCAACAAAGCATCTCTAATCGTAATTGTTGTTCCAGGTTATACAACGTAACATTTAGTCCATATGTCACGACTTTCTCTTAGTGATCGTCAGGAGCTCATTAATCTCCACCTTCCTGGTTTATCCAATCGAGAAATTGACCGCAGATTGAAATGTGATGAGAAAATGGTACAAAAGACTGTGCAAAAGCACCAAAACACTGACAGTGTTCATGATGCCGATAAATCTGGTCGTACTAGAGTTACTTATAACAGGGAAGATCCACAGTCTAAGAAACAAATTTAAAACAGCTCCCCAAATCCAACAACAGTGCAATCTTGTTAAAAAGTGTTCTCTTTCTACTGTCAAGGACAGATTAAAGGAATTTAATTTGCGAGGATATGTTGCAAGACGCAAGCCAGTGATTTCTGTAAAGACGGAAAGCGCTGCCTGGACTTCGGCAGATGCAATGGGGATCATGACTCTTCATATTGGTCAAAAGTACTTTTTAGCGACAAAAGCAAGTTCAGTAGGATAGGCAGTGATAGTAGGCAGTATGTTTGTCAGAGGAAAGATGAAGAATTTAATTGTAGGTGCTCAGTTTCAACGCTGCAAGGTGATGGAGGTTCAGTTTTTGTGTTGGGAATTATTAGTACCAATGGTCCAGGGCAATGGTGCAAGGTCGAATTAAGTACATTAATATGTTGACCGAGCATTTTCTACTCTTTGGTCCGAATTTGGATGATAATCCTATCTTTATGCAGAATAATGCTCCCATTCACACAGCTGGCAATGTCAAGAAGTTCCTCGAAGAATATGATATTCCATGTTTGGATTGGCCTGCACAATCTCCAGACCTCAATCCTATCGAAAACATATGGCATTACATCAAGCAACAGCTACACAATGATAAAATTTCAAATTTGGAAGAACTTTGGACAAAAATTAAAGTGGGATGCCCTTTCCCTGGAGTTTTGCTGCAGTCTAATTTAAGGAATTCCAAAAGATTGCAGGTTGTCAAATTGCAGAATGGCTATGCTACTAAATATTAACTAGTTCATTGTGTTCCTGTTGTATTTGTGTTGCTTAATATCCTAAAGTAACATTTAAATAACAATTTTCTATTGTGCGGACTTTCTTTTTGCCTCCTCAATTTGAAGTTATTTTTTTTAAATTGACGTAAACACTAGAATATTTCATTTAAAAGTCAAATATGAACAGGTAAAATTATAGAAGAATATAAGGCCAATCAAATAAGGTAGTTTGTTTAAACAGTTGAATTAAATTTAACTTAGATTTGCAGTTTTTGAAAAAATTACAACTGCAGACTTTTTTTTTGTGCTTGTGTATATCTATGTGCACATTTCGTATGACTCTTTCTCTCTCACTATATATATATATATATATATATATATATATATATATATAATGCACATTTCATATATATATATATATAATGCACATTTCATATATATATATATATAATGCACATTTCATATATATATATATATAATGCACATTTCATATATATATATATATAATGCACATTTCATATATATATATATATAATGCACATTTCATATATATATATATATAATGCACATTTCATATATATATATATATAATGCACATTTCATATATATATATATATAATGCACATTTCATATATATATATATATATATAATGCACATTTCATATATATATATATATATAATGCACATTTCATATATATATATATATATATAATGCACATTTCATATATATATATATATATATAATGCACATTTCATATATATATATATATATAATGCACATTTCATATATATATATATATAATGCACATTTCATATATATATATATATAATGCACATTTCATATATATATATATATAATGCACATTTCATATATATATATATATAATGCACATTTCATATATATATATAATGCACATTTCATATATATATATATATAATGCACATTTCATATATATATATAATGCACATTTCATATATATATATATAATGCACATTTCATATATATATATATATAATGCACATTTATTATATATATATAATGCACATTTCATATATATATATATATATAATGCACATTTATTATATATATATAATGCACATTTCATATATATATATAATGCACATTTCATATATATATAATGCACATTTCATATATATATAATGCACATTTCATATATATATAATGCACATTTCATATATATATAATGCACATTTCATATATATATAATGCACATTTCATATATATATATAATGCACATTTCATATATATATATACATAATGCACATTTCATATATATACATAATGCACATTTCATATATATATAATGCACATTTCATATATATATAATGCACATTTCATATATATATAATGCACATTTCATATATATATAATGCACATTTCATATATATATATAATGCACATTTCATATATATATAATGCACATTTCATATATATATATAATGCACATTTCATATATATATATATATATATAATGCACATTTCATATATATATATAATGCACATTTCATATATATATATAATGCACATTTCATATATATATATATAATGCACATTTCATATATATATATATAATGCACATTTCATATATATATATATAATGCACATTTCATATATATATATATAATGCACATTTCATATATATATATATAATGCACATTTCATATATATATATATAATGCACATTTCATATATATATATAATGCACATTTCATATATATATATAATGCACATTTCATATATATATATATAATGCACATTTCAAATATATATATAATGCACATTTCATATATATATACTGCACATTTCATATATATATATAATGCACATTTCATATATATATATAATGCACATTTCATATATATATATAATGCACATTTCATATATATATATAATGCACATTTCATAAATATATATAATGCACATTTCATAAATATATATAATGCACATTTCATATATATATATATAATGCACATTTCATATATATATATATAATGCACATTTCATATATATATATATAATGCACATTTCATATATATATATATATAATGCACATTTCATATATATATATATAATGCACATTTCATATATATATATAATGCACATTTCATATATATATATATATAATGCACATTTTATATATATATATATATATATATATATATATATATAATGCACATTTTATATATATATATATATATATAATGCACATTTCATACATATATATAATGCACATTTCATATATATATGATGCACATTTCATATATATATGATGCACATTTCATATATATATATATATATATATAATGCACATTTCATATATATATATATATATATATAATGCACATTTCATATATATATATAATGCACATTTCATATATATATATATAATGCACATTTCATATATATATATATATATATAATGCACATTTCATATATATATATATATAATGCACATTTCATATATATATATATATATATATATATATACACACGCACATTTCATAAAAAATGATTGACGAGATATGCATATTATTTCTTCAGCTGGAAACATTCTTGGGCTAGTACGTCATGCAAAAATGGTATAAGCAAATTGAATAGAAATATTTTGTGCTACCATAGCGTGATTCCTTCCCTCGAAGTTCTAATAGTGTGATTTCTACCCTATTTTTCGGGTCTGTATTCTTACCAAAGGAGGATAGAAAAAAATCATACTTCTTGACATTATTCTGTTCTATAGAACATGCTGAAAAATCCATAAAACAAACTTTAAACTGTCAGAATTAACTTCGGTCGTCAATATTAAAAAATTGAAGAACGAATTTAGTAAAAAAATAACAAAAACTTGTTTAATGTCACTTAAGATTGCTACAAAGTGGTTTTGATCTCTTTTCAAAACATGCCAGCAGTATTTATTCAAGTGTGACTGCAGTAGATGCTGTGGAACGCCTTACTTTTTCTTAAAAATCTCAATCCTGCTGTCTAACCAAATCCTCTCCATTTGTTGGGTGTGCGCATCTGTATTTGAATCTACATAGTGTTTCTGGTGATTAATGGTTTTATGATCATACCCAGCTTGGAGTTTTCTATAAGCTGACCATTCATCAGTTCATGTTCAATTATAGGGAATAGCGTTGCCGTGTCTCATTTGTGCATGTAAAAATACCTAACATCGATACCCTGACACAGTCCAATGTTTAATGTGAGCCTTAGGCTTATATCTGAACCCCAGGAAGCTTAGATATGGAGAGCATAGTGTGCCGTATATGAGACTTAGTTAGTATTGTCACGTTGGACGAATAGCTACGAGTTCTTGGGTTAGTAGACGTAGAACAGTTGAGGTGGCAGGGCAAGACTAATGGAAAATATGAGAGGAACTGATTTAGATGGAGTTTAGAGAAAGTGAGATAAAGACCTGGCCAGAGATAGGTTAGTTTGCAAGTCGGTTTCTAAAAACTCTCCAACACATGCCAGCATATAAAACATGTTAAACCGATTATGATGATGATTTCCAATATTTTATTTTTGTCTCTTTTTGCACAGTTTTTCATCATCTGACACAGTGTTATTTCAATGTGATATTTTCTCTCTAACAGTGTTATTTCAATGTGATATTTTAGTTTATAAATCGCCCGCCAATGTTGATTGTCGGTTTAGTATTATTAGACAGGATTAATCTTGAGGAGAGCTTGAATTCTGAAAGTTTGATTTTCATTAAAAGAAATTGCGTATGTAGTGTAAATTGTCAGGTGTCACAATTCCCCTCCTCCCGTTTTGTTTTTAATTAATGAAAAGCTATTTTTATGATTAGCTTATTTGTCTTGTGATCAATTTTGGTATTGTTACTGCTATACTTGTCAATTAATGATAAAAGTTAGATTTTTCTTGTATTATGCAAAGGAGATTGTTGCATGATTTTCAGAAATAAATGTTAATATTTAATTTTCTTTTTAATTCTTAAATGAAATATGTCCGCTACAAGTCGACCTAAAAAACGTGATGCACCAAATGTTAGTCGGAACGGATGTGTCTGGCTATCAATATGAACGCGTCATCTTACACCGTTACTCTCTTCATCGTTTGCATTCAATTTCCCAGAACTCTATAATCTAGCCATTTTTTAAAAATGTCATTCTTAAATTTATTTTGAATATCCCAGGAAATCTACATTCAAAAGAAATCGTTCATAAAACAAACACGAATGTTTATCTTTTCCTCAAAAATCATTCAAAAGGAAGGGCGGGGGCATATAAGAAACGATTTCGACATTTTTTTAAAATTGACTTTCAGATTTGAATTTATGTAAAGTCGAAATAAGATGTCATTTCAAAATATAAAAGTATAATTTGAGTTGCCATCGATTCTTTACTGTAGCTTTCCTATATATATATATATATATATATATATATATATATATATATATATATAATGGGGGGAAAGGATTCCAGCGGAGTGCTGTTATAAGGGAAAATTTCCGAAAATAAGAGCGTATTATTTATATTTTTATTTTTAGGAAGTTTAGATAAGTCTTCGGTACCGTCGGTTTCAAACCTGATAGTAGGGACCGTTTTTGACACCCGTACCAATGGTACGGCGTACCATAGCTCTCTTTAGCCGATACTCATCTCCTCAAATGATGAATATCGGCTAAAGAGAGCTTGATATGGGTATCAAAAACGGTCCCCTATTATAAAGTTTGAAAGCGGCGGTATCGATGACTTATCTAAACTTTCTGAAATATATGCATATATATGTATATATATTAATCGAAGTCCTGGGAATCCTCGTATAACGTTCGATTTGTAACCAGTTTTGTTCTTTTTAGAAACTACAACTGTACAACAACGCGATTAAAAAAAAACTCTGTATTTTTGTTTGCATATAACATCAAATACATTTTATTTTGTGTCTTAACGATTCTCTTGTCGTGTGACAAGAATAAAATTAATTTTTTAAATGCTTTCTACCGCACCTTTCTTGTAAGCTTATTGTTTTATACCGACTACAGAATGTGTAGCAACACTTGCCAAAAGTCTAGGTCATTCATTACTATTTTCCGTTGTTTCTTTTTGAGAGGGTGACTATTACGTAATTAATTTTTGTTGTTTCAATTTTTTAATCGATTAAATTCGGTCACTTTCTGATAGATCAATATGTTATATTTTTGGTAACAAAACAAAATCACAACAAACCAAATATAAAATATGAGTAGTAAGTAGTTCATTCAAATTGACACGTGAGGATTATTATTTTTGGTTCTTATTCAGAATTCAACCTAATTAAAAAAGCAAAAATACAGAAAAATATTTATGATGTACGTGCCCGTCATGAAACGAAAATGTCATATTCCAAAAATCATGCAAATTAATCAATTTTTTTTTCTTCGGAATAAAAACAATAATCGAAAATCGATATATTGAATTTTAATCAAAACAAAAGGTATCTACTTAATTGCCGTGTCGAAATTAGTAAAGTATAAAAAAAAAATTACGAAGTAGAAAATGAATTAATGAAAATATTGTTTTGCTTCGATAATAAACAGGTGAGGTAATTGTGTGAAAATGTTTTATGTAATTTATGCATAAATGTGTTAATTTAGACATTAGTTTTCAATGGAAATTCAATTTTGCGGTTTTTAATTTTCGTTCTTATTCCGAAAAAAAAAGAGTTCTTTTTTACATAAAGAAAAGTATTTTTAAATTATTCATGTGAAATCGTTAGCATTACAAGGCTGATCTTGCAAGTTTGAATTATTGTTCCGAGACTGTTCCTTTTTGCTTACTCATAAGGTTTGATCGTCTTAATTAAAAATAAAGCTACTCTATCAATTTACGTTAATTTTGAAGTATGGCATCTTCACTCCGTGATGGGACGGGTACGTACATTACACAGATATTTCTTAATTTCTATTTTTTTTATGTTGAATTCTGGACTTATTTCAACGAAACCCTCTCACGTCCAACTGCATGTGCACCGTTTTCGTCTTTGATTTTTCGTATTGCCACTCGGACTTGTGGTTTTTATTACAAAAATTCTAGCTCTACTGTTTAGTGATATGTGGTTTGCTTAATGGCATTACAAACCTTCCTATGCCGGGATCCTCCTAATGGCCATCACCAGGTTAACCTTGAGCCACGTTACATTTCTCATTTACATTTTTTATAAATTTAGATCAGAAACGTTATTGCCACTCAGTCTAAAAACAAACAAGCAGATCTTTCCAACATTAGTATATATTTTATAAAACAAATTTACGATGAATATGATATGCAGAAGTTCAAGTGTAACGTGAACCGACATCTTGCTGTCCAACTCCCTACATAGTATCCCAGTAGCTTATGTCCCTGATAATAGCCCCTTACACCAAAATGGCAATGTTACTTGTTTGGGGTGAAAATGCAAAAAACAAAACAAACAAAAAAAAACATTCCCTCAGTGTGGCCACACTACGCTTTTCCAAGTAATGTTGCCTATAATAACTATACTAAGCTTGTTACTGCACCAGACTAGATGAATTCTTGTCCTGGAATATAGTAAGAAAACCATAAGAAAGATACTATATGAATTAGTTAACTGGTCGATAAGTGAGAAATGAATATACCTAACTTTTTAATTAACTCAACGTTTGAGAAATAAAAAAAGAACTGCAATGGAATATTCGAATATCGAGATTAAGTGTTAGCCCCAATAAGGGGGGGGGGGGCTCTTGGTTTTTGAGAACTTCGACTGAAATAAAATGAAAGAAGGCAAAAATGTTTATATTTTTAGCTGTAAGTAAATCGCATGCACTAGATACGTTATATTCGACTGACTAAGGTAATTTTATTTGTATTGTTTGCGTACGTATTTATTAGGTCAGTCAGTCACTGGAAAGGAATTATCGTCATTTGTTAGTTTGTTTCTTTTATTTCTGAACTACTTGTAGTAGTAGTAGTGTTGTTAAAACTTAGCTGTGTATGAAGAGATTAATGCATTTAAATAAAATTTTAAAGAAGTGTTTGAAAAAAATCAATGAATTTAGTTGTCAAAAAATGTCGTTGAATTCCTGAACAAAAACAATTCATTCATAAATGCGGAGTGACAATTTACACTAAACATAATTAATCATTTGAAGGGCGTGGAGAGGGGGGACATACGTGCGTGCGTTAATTCTATTTACTATTGAGTATCTTTTTCAATGTTGAACTTCATATTTATTTACTAACCAGTTCTCTTTGGCAACATCAAGTAGTGTTGTTTGGAGTCTAAGTGACAACTAATCTATCAAGATTTCCATTATTTGTTTCTTTTGATCACTTCCATTTTTGAAACTGCCGTTTACCATTGATTTCTTCCTATTAAGTTTTGGCTTTTTGAAATTGGAGTAGTAATAAGTTTTCTTAGGATTCTAATCTTTTTCCTCTTCTGTTCCTTCTTTTCACTTTTTTCTGTTTCCCTTTTTTCTGTTTCCCCCTTTTTTTTTCTGTTTCCCCCTTTTTTTTTGTTTCCCCCTTTTTTTTTCTTTCGATGATAATGCGATCATCATCATCTATTACTTTACTAAAAAGTTCTTACACAAATCATTATCAATGATTGCTTTCACTTGGCAAAATCAAGTGGTGTTCGTTCGTGTCTGAGTGATTTTTTTATTTTTTTTATGAAAATCGCCCGAGACAAGGCATGAAGCCATGTGATATAAAGAGCTAAAGCAAATAATACTTTAAGGTCAAAAACTTGCCAACAATAAGTGTTAGATGGAATAAATTTTGAACCAGAAAACAGCATTTATTCCCTGTTTGTCAGAAATATTCCTGGAATATGAGAACAAAACTAAAGAACAAAATAAGGGAAGTGAAAGTTACGAGGTTGTTGGAAGTAAACCTAACATCCACTTTCTAAATTTAAAATTATAATCTGAGGTTGATTTTTAGCAAAAAAGGTTTTTAAGACTCGAACCAGAAATAAATGTCTGATCATATTTCCTCCGTTTTTCTCACATCTTCATAATTTTTCATCCCTTCCTCCATTTTTTTTTTTTGGTTCAACTGAAAAACCGATGTGTTTCTCTATAATTGAACATTTTTGAAAATATGTTTTTTTTTTAGTTATCCGATGCATTTTTAAAAATAAACAAAAATGCATCTAACTTACAAGAATTTAACTTCTAGTAATCCTTACCTGATACAATAACCATGGTAAATCGTTTTGCCTTATTGCAACAGCCGTATACCATTGATTTCTTGCTGATAATAAGTGTTGGCCTTCTGAAATTTGAGTGACAATAAACCTTACCAAGGTTCCAGTACTATCCATACTTTTTCAGTGGCGGTTTGGTTGATGTCTTTCCTCCCCAGTCTTTCCATCCTCCTTGACCCTTCACGATTATTTAGTTATACCAAGGGAAACGGGGGAGTGGGGCTGAGGTGTATTTGTCAAATTATTTTTGTTTCTTTTGGCGACATTATTAACAATGGGATAGTTTTTACAGCATTCTTCTTTCAATGTTATTTTCAACGGAATTAGAAAGTTTTGGAATTTGAAAAGATGAACCTGAAAAAGGTCAGAGGTTGCAAATATAACCACTAAGATGAGAATAGTACATTTTCTTGTCATTGTTGGATCAGGAATCATTCTGCTTAATAATATGCAGCAAATGAAGTGTAGAAAATGACTTAAATATATTTTCAGAGGTGCAGAAAAATTGGCTGAAAACATGGCTGCAAAGGATGCAAGTTATTCTCTGTATATTGTCACATTGATATTGTTAATTATATGCTTTCATGAAAACTGGAATTTTTAAAGATAACTGAAGTGGCCAGTTAAGGAAAGCTAGTGCTACTGGAGATTTGACCATTTTTGATGAAACAGCTTCTTACAAGCTTCCTTCAAGTTCTTGCAAGATGTATCTTTGCTTCAAAATGGTATTTTATACAAATATCAGTTTTGTATCAAATTTTGAAATTTTAAACCAACTTGCAAGATATCTGCATACCTATGGCTAATGATACATTAGCTGAAAGTACTTCATTCAAACTCCTTGGCTTAATGTTCACAGAACATGAGTTGGGACAGATACATTGAGGGCATTGCCAAAGCTGCTGCAAAGAAGATGGCTCTCTCTACAGTGCTAGAAGGTTATTTACGCCTCAGTATCTACAAGGCCACCATTCGTCCATGTATGGAGTATTGTTGCCACATTTGAGCTGGTGCATCTGCTACTAGTCTTTCCTTCTTAGACAGGGTTCAAAAGAGTTGTCAACCTAATAGGTCCCACATTATTAGCTAGGCTTCAACTACTGTCCCATCGATAAAATGTTGCATCCCTCTGCCTGTTTTACAAGTATTTTAATGGTAGGTGCTCCGAACTACAAGCCATTGTCCCCCTTCAGTGTAAATACCCTCAACAAACCTGACATGCAGCAAAGTCCTTAGATGTAAGAAAACCTTCTACTCTAATAGTTTCTTCCCTAGGACTGCTAGACTTTGAAATTCCTGCTTCCCTGACTGTACTGACATGTAATGCAAACAGATATCTTGCTGCTCAACTCCCTACATAGTATCCCTGCTAATTATGTCTTGGATAGTAGCCCTCTACATCAAAGTGGCAATGTGCCTTGTTTGGGGTGAAAAAAAAAAAAAAAAAGTTGACACTGTTTTTCGTTAGATCGTTAAACAACATTGAGCTTGGTCAGTAGCAGATGGATGATGATTTAGGGATATCAAGTGCTGTATGTAGGAGGATCATGATATCCCCCTCACTCCCTCTGCAAAAACCTAATGTTGTCATCTCCTCTGACTGGGATATACATGCAACTGGGGACTTTTTGTGAATATGATATTTCCATGTAAATGCCATTTTATTTTTCCTTTTATATCTTCTTTATAGAAACACATTCTCAAGTTGGTTGTTAGTATAAAAAATGGTTGCCAAATCGATGGCATAATTTGAAGATTATGTTGCCAGCTCATCCACAAAGTAAGGATTAAGAATGAATGCAGTATTTTGCTGAAAGTTTCTAGCGTACAGCAAGTCCAATGTATTTTTGAAACAGGTATGACTATCGACCCCCACAAACAGAGATTTGTTAAAATTGAATGACCATCACATTTTCCTCCAATATGACTAGGGATTCATGCTGAAGTTGAAATAATTTTTAAAAATTTGTTAAACAATGTGAACATTTTTAAAAAAATTTTTTTTCGCCAAGTAAATTTGCTTCACAAAGCTTGTTACTTGAAATCCAAATTTTAAATAGATATTTCATCTTTTGCGTGTATTCATTTAAATAAATATTAATATTTTGGTAATTTCAATATGAATTTATCTTTTTAATATCTAATTGGATAGAAAAAAATCAATTCACTTGAGTGATAGTGCATAAAGGGAGAGGCTCTTCTGAAAACAAAGAAAAAAATTGGCTTGGGTGTCATGTCGTGAAAAATGAAGGGGTGGAACAGAGGAGGATAGGGAGTGAGCACTTACCTACTCCCTCTGTCTATGAAACTCTATGCATTAATATATATTTCCATCTAGCAAAATAAAGTAGATAAGTTTCATTTGAATTACCTTGATCTTCTTGAAAATCACTGAAATTATCCTTTTTATTAAATTAACTCTTATTACTATTAATATTAATGAAACTATTGCATATACATGAGAAATAAGATCATAAAATTACAAATGAATAACACTAAGCATTTATTATATACTGTTTAAAAAATAGATATCCAAATTAGGATTCAAATTTTTGTGTAAAAGAGCTTTCGTTATATAATTGCATTTCTAAATATTACCTTGTTAAAGGTATATTTTAATATAATAGTAATCTGTTTTGGTGGTAACATAGAAGTGATATATGAAAAAAAAATGTCCACATTTAAATATGCGTGTTTGAAAAAATACTGATAAACACTCTATTGTAACCAATGTTTGTGATGGTGCACTGTTTTTGAACATATCTATACTTCATGTAAGTTCGTTTTCTATGAACTCTAAAACGGCTGGGCCTATTTTCTTTTTTTTTTTTTTTTTTTTTCTAATATTTTTGAAATTTCACAACAATGTACTTTATATGTCTAAGAGTGTCCTTAGATAAGTTTTGTAATTGAATACCTCTGATAAGTATTGATAATTGCAAAAATCTCATTAAAAAAGGAACATGCCAATTTTGACAGTTAACACTTTTATACAGCCTAACATCACAAGTTCATTTGAAGTTTTATCATCACACCAGAAGATAAAATCAACAGTAGGTTCTTTGACAAGACAGGAACGCATTCAAAATTAAACTTTCTGTTTAGAGCACAACCGAAACATGATACTTGACTTTTGCATTTTAAACTTTAATTCAAGTCGTATATAAAAATTATTTCATAAAATCAACAGTAGGTTCTCTACAATGCAATATAGACTACAATTTATTGTGGAATAAGTTACTGCGGGAAGGTATTACCATGATGGGTCCCTGACTAGAGCAGGTAAATAATCGATATGATTGATGAATGAGCGATTTCACGGATTTGGATGACAATAAAAGTATTGGAAGTATGAAACATTCATTGATCCTCGTTCAATCCCGGGCAATGTCGGGTCTCCCTGCTAGTGGGATAGATAAAAACCATCCCTGTGACAGGATCACAGGTAAAATAGGCCTGACCCTATTGATGTAATCTATTACCAAGTGACAGAATTGATGCGTCTTAAATACGTAGATAACAATTTTGAATTTTTTATCTACTCAAAGCACAATCACATGAAACTAATAATTCTGAAGTCGTAGAAAAAGAATGACATGTTTATTATAAGCTCGAGTTGATAAAACAAGCTATTTTCCAAAAATAAATCAGACAACAATAAGATAGCAAATAAAAAATTATAGTTTACAAACATCAAATAAATTGTATTCATTTTTCACAACAAAAGACTGGTTAGTAGTTTGTGAGGATAGAAGGGTTTTGAATATCATCATTGTTTGAAATTATCTCATCAAATGACAATAAAATAAAAATACTCAAGGCTACTTTGAAGTTAAAAAAACATGTGTAAAACAGAGATCGAGAATACAGAACTGGCCTGTGGGGGTCAATATTTTTTGCTTTCTTTGTCCTTTCAATTTGTGTATTCTAACCAATTTTTAGTCATTATGCAAAGTTTCAACTCCATAACAAAATTAAAGAGCCTGGGATTTAATGGGTTAATATACTTTATAAAATGTCAGATATTTCTTTAAATCCATTCTAATACATATTTAAGGAATGCTTTTATATTAAGGGGATGAATTGGAATTATTTCAATTTTTCAAAATAAATTATCATTTTTGTTCAGTTTTGTACAAAAACAAAAAAACTGAAATATTTTCCCTTATGATAGTGATTCCCAATCTTTTTAACATGGCGGCACATTGAGTTTTTAAAAATTTTTGTGCCACACCTATTACAAAAGATATTTTCTACACTTAAAGCTGACTTGCAATAAATAATAAAAAAACAAGGAAGATTATATAAGTATCATTTTTATTCACATAAATCAACATCCTGTATTCAGTATCCATTATAGAGTAATAATGATGAATGTCAGCAGAACAGTTGTGCCTGGTGTTTTTTAACCACTGCTGCAATATGTTAGCGAATATGAGAGACACACACTCTTAACTCTTCAATATTTTAAAGTCTGTCATCTTTTTTTATGGTAAGAAAATCGATAAGTATGAAGCTGTGAATTGCAGATTTTTATAACTTGAACGATGTCCTCATGATTAAGAAATTAAATGTCTTTATTAAACAAAATGAAATTAAATGACTTGTAGCTATAATTTCTTTGCGGCACACCAGTAATCATTCTGCGGCGCATTAGTGTACCATGGCACACTAGTTGAGAACCTTATGGAATGGTAAATTCTTATTCTTCTTGCATGTTTCTTAATTCATTTTCATTTTCACCAAACATTTTAATGTAGACAAGTGTTCTTAAAGCCTATAACTTGCTTTTAATGTCCTAAAAACAAAAAAACAAGATGAAAAATGATTAATTAAAAAAAAATCTCAAGTGTCAGTTTCTCAAATTCTTTAACTTCAGAAAATAATGACAAATTTCACAAGCAAACATTTATTCTTTGATTTCATATAGGAATATTTTTCAAACCTTTTTGCAATGATTTTGTTTCAAATGGTCAGACACTGTTGAAATACTGGCACATCAAATGCCTTTAACATTTTTCTGACACTTTTATGTGGATTTTGTCCAACAATTGTTTTCAAGCATTTACTGTCAAGACCATCCTTCACCTTCAAAGCTTACAGCTATAACCATACCACAGAAGTGGCACTCACTCTAGACAAGTTGAACCGGCTTCCTCTAAAGGAGGAAGTTTCATGGGAATACCAATTTTATAAGCAGTTACCAGTGTCTTATATATCCTAATCAGAAGAGATGATGACATTAGATTATTGCAGTTTTTGTCGGGAGGTGTCGACGTCTTCTTACACATGCTTGGTATTCTGAAATGGTCATCTATTTGGTATTGATCAGGCTTAGTGTTGCTTAAACCGCTTACCACTATAGAATTACTGAAACCACTTTCATACTGTCTAATTCTCTCCTTGCTTTATTGATACTGATAGCTGTTTGGGAAGCATTGTGACAGTTTGACAGTCAAGAAAAGTGTACATGCATTTCTTTATTTTTTTTGTTATTTTGCGTTTCAAATAAACCACTGTATTACAACCGAAATTAACTGTTTAAAAATGAGTTGAAAAATCGTCCAAAACTTTGAGCAACATAATAGATAAAAAAGGAGTATCTTATTTAGAATTCGACTTAACAAAAAAAAAGAAAAATACAGAAAAATCTTTATAATGTACATACATGTCACAGAACAAAGATGTCATATTCCAAAAATTAAGTAAATTGATCAAGTAATTTTTTTTTTTTTTTTTTAATAAGAAAATTTTATGACAAGCATGGAATATTTTAGAATGTTAAAATTCAAGGACGGACAACTCAATTCGACTACAAAGATTTATGGACTGTGCTATGCCTGTCAAAAACCATTAATCACTAAAAATCATAGAATTTCATTTTTTAAATTTTTATTTTAAACTACTTAATCAATTTACATGATTTTTAGAATGACATCTTTGTTTTGTAAGGAGTATGTACATCATAAAGATATTTTTAATTTAAAAAAAAAAAATTAAGTGTAATTCTGAAAAGCACCAAAAAGTATATCTGTAAATAATAGACAGCATCCTCATAACAGAATTATTTGCCAATCATCTTTACTATAATAATGTTATCTGTTTCAATATAGATATGGGTAAATAGCTTTTTCTTTGTGTGTAATACTAATGGAGATAATTCAAGCATTAGCAACAGTTGACACAATATATTAAACCATTGTCGGTGCTTATAGAATATGAGTCACAGATGAAAATTGCATTCCAAGTAAGAATTCTTTGGTATATTTACAAATTGGCCAAAAAAAAGTATCCTCACCAAAAATTATGAAAAAATGATTGCATAAAAATTTAATCAAAAGTAAAAATTATTTTTTGTATTTAGACGATTCGCTATTGATAAAAACAGAAATCCTGCAAATCAGGGGGAGATAAGTCGGTCATTTAAGTAATTATGAATGGTGGATCAGCAAAATATGAAAATTGATTTTTCTATTTAGTTAAAATTCTACTCTATGATTTTTCATAATTTATGGTGAGGATACATATTTTTGTTTGATACATAAGTATATATTTTTTTTGTTGCTTGGAATGTGATTTTATCTATGCCCAATACCTTATAAATAAATTGTTTTGTGTATGTGTTTCCTCCCGATTGAAATTGATTATGGAAGTTGTAGGTTTTTAATTTTTTTACAGATTTTAAGTGATTTATTTTTCTTTACGTTTGTGAATATCCAAGCTTCATTAATACCATTATTCAATCTTAGCAATTAAAGAAAAGTGCATGCCTGTATGATAACGAATTATGCAGTAAAGATGCAGAACAAAATGCTGTCAGTTTTGACTAATAGGCACACTCTTAGAAAAGAATCCAGTTCTTGATTTTCAGATTGCTTGGATCTGACTGCATTTCTTTTTTTTCTGTATATGATAAAAATACACACGAGAAAAGATATTTTTCTCCTCCTCCTCCTCACTTTGTTTTGTATAACTCCCCACTAACTTAAGATATCATATCAGTATACAAGACTTCACAAATTCTCAAGTTACTTTTGCTCAACATGTATAATATAGATAGATCTAATCACATTTTAACTTTTGTGATTTGTGTCTTGGTTTTTCTCTGTCATGTAAGAATAATGTAATGAAATCATATTTACTTCAGTTTTCGAGTTAGTAGATGTAAAATAGTTGATGTAGCACGTTTAATTGCATAAGGAATTCTGAGGAAAACATGAAAGGTGTCTTGAAAGAAAACGAGATTAAGCAAAGTAAGATCTGGCCAACGTTCAGAAGTCAATTCTTAAAAGCTGTCTAAAGTTACATTAGAACTTTATAACATTATGTTAATAAGCTTGTGGGTGATTACAATAAGTTAAAGGGAAACGAGAGGAAGAAACCTCTTTAATGTCAAAACTAAATGTTTCTCATCAGAAGAGGAGAAAAAAAAAACAGCATTATACAAGAGTAAGAGCAAATAAGACAACGTTAATTTTTATATACATTTAAGGTTAGAAATCTTATAAATTGCTCTTCTTAATCGGGTAGAGCTTCATCTATCCAGACATGTTGGCTCTTTCTCTTTGAAAAATAAATGATTTTTTTGCATTATATATCTTCTATTATACTAAAATCTGAATTTGTCACCATCTCCAATTTTAACGTCATGATCTAATTTCTAGCAAACTTTTCAACCTTAATGATGAAGGCTGGAACGCTATGTTTTTGGTTTTTATTCTAGCTGCCTGCACTCACGTCATATTTAAAAAAAAAAATTTAAGTTTTGAATTCACTACTATATATTGGGTACAATATAATAATCAAGAGAGAATTGGCTCTATAATGATAAACATGAAATCTGCATGATTAAAATATATTGAAGCATATTTTACAATTCGGTCACGATGAGGGAAGCACTACTATATATTAGGCACAATATAATAACCAATGTAGAATTGGCTCTATAGTAATAAATACAAAATCTGCACGAATTAAAATATATTTAAGTGTATTTTAATGCCAGCGGCCTTTTAGTATATACATATTTTTTTATTAGATTATTTTATCTTTTCATTGTGCGGTCTATCTCTAAGTATACAAAGTTAATTTTATTATTTATAGTACAGAAAACTTGGTGAAGGATGTGATAACATCTCTTGATAAGATAGTGTAATATCTCAAAGTAAGTTATCAGTATTATGTTCAGTGTGCGTGCGTGTGTGTTGTAGAGCATGTGCTGCTGGTGAGCTATTCCAATCTTGTTTAACTGAGGAGGGGGAGCAGGTGACAGTGCACATGAATTGCAAATGCTATTTTTACATCTATCTACTATCCCAGGGAAATTAGGGCAGCTTTGTGGAGTTGGGTGACTCTCTATACAAGCAGTGGGCATGTTTTAATTACTTAGCCGCCGTTTTATTTTTGTTCTTCTATTTTTATTCCACATAGGAATTGCTTTTCAAAAAAAAAAGGATTGTCACTTAAAATAGCATTCTTTTTCATGCAGAAAAATAACTTTTTTTTTATATAAAATATTTGTGAGCAGCTTAACTAAAAGACATTTCTTCTTCTAAAAAAAAAAAAAAAAAAAAAAAAAAAGAGAGAAAAGATTAAAAATTTAAAACTTCTTTTATTGCTTTACATTTGAGTTGTCTTCTAAAAAGAACTCCACTTATTTCATTCAACTACATTTAGCAATCCAAGTTTACATCTACAAGATAAAAATCCAGTGGATCTTTACTGTGTGTGTAATATATATATATATATATATATATATATATACATACACGTACTCATTAATAAATAAAGCTGTTTATTTGGTTACACATTTACAGACATGTTTCAGTCAAAGCTAAAAATAGCCAGACCTCTTCAGAAAATTATCTATCAATCATCTTTGACACATCCTATTGGTTAATCGTTGGTATTGAATGTTTTATACTCACTAAAAATTTTCAACATAAACCAAATAACCATTCATGGTTCACTCGTGTGTCTGCTATTATCATACCTTATAGAAATCACTAATTTAAACTTCAATCAAATTTTCACAGACCAAAGCCACCTTTTAAAAAGTGCCAGTAATCACTGCAAATGGGTCCTAAAAAGCACAAGTGTCCATGCCTAATCTATTTTTTTAATTTTTTTTTTTTTACATGGAGGTCACCGCTTATCAAGGCCCAGAAGCCACTTGGGGATAAGGGTTATTGTGTGTACAGTAATCAGTGGAGTAGTGTTGTATTATTTGCTAATATTGGAGATTTGATAAAGTATCATTACTTAAGGGGGCTGTTCATCAAGAATTTGTTTATGTTGGACTTGAAGACATCCAAGTTGAAGTCAGGAGGGAAACAGGTAAGCGGCAGAGAGTTCCACATGTGTGCAGTTCCAAGGAAGCTTTGTTCATGGAATCTGTTTTGATCTAGGCACAGATAAAGAGTGGGGAAAATTATTGACAGTGGTTTCAGCTAGACGGGTGTTTTTCGTGAAAGATTGGTGAAGGGAGGGACCAGAGATTGGAGCTCAGACGAGCACTTGCCATGGAAATAACGATAAAACAAAGATATGCTCGCAACGTCTCTTCTGTGGAAGAGAGGTTGCAGGGAAAAGAAAAGGGCATCCCCCACTAAGCCACAAAGTCTATTTTGTACTCTGTCAAGGCAGGATAGGCTGTTTTTAGCAGTTCTTGCTCAGATGTGGCAGCAGTACTCCATCCTTGGACGTACTTGGCTTTTATATAGATAGAGGATTGCATCAATAGTGAGATATCTTCTGGAGCGGTAGAAGGATCCCACCATTTTCCCAGTGACCTTTGCAACAGACTTGATGTAAGTGTTCCAAATCAGATCAGGAATAAAGGTCAAACCCAGAAGCTTATAGCCAGAATGATGAGCAGAGGTTTAGTTGTTGCAAGTTCTGGAAACAAAATGGGTTAGTGAATAGACGTATGTTTCTTTAGACAGTTTGCTTTAAGCAACTGTTGGGATAACAAATGAAGTATGAAAAACGACATTGTCTTACATCCTCATTTTAAAGAAGTGATCATATATGTGAAATGTATTTTAATCAATAGTAAAGAAATAAAATGAAAAAATTATCTTCAATTTGCACATAACTCGAGAGATTAGAATTTTGCTTTGCTAAACTTTCGAATGTTAACAAGTAGATAACTATTTTTTTTTATTCATCACTAGTATTATACATGATACCCGGGCAATGACGAATAACCCTACTAATGAGCAAAATTAAATAGAGCTAATTTACAGAAATCTTTATAAGAATTCATTTTTTTTTTTTTTATTTAGTTTATATTTAGTTATGCGGCATTTTTTCATGGCATATCAACATTGTTTAGTGGATTCAATTAAATGAATATAAACCTTATGCTAAGTGAGGTTCATACCTTTCCTATTTTATTTGTATATAAGTAAATCTAATTGATCCAACAAGGTTTTTAAATTCAGGTTGTGTATTCCATAGACCACATCGATAACCATTGTCACACACACACACACACAAGTATGTGTAGGCAGCAACCAATCCTCTTTTAGTCATGTTTCGTTGAAGGATTGCCGAGGAACATTGGGATCTTTTCATATACTTTCTCTCGAATACAGCTTTTTTTTTTTTTTTTTTTTTTTTTTTTTGAAATAATTATGTTAATACCAAGAGCATACACCCTCCAAAAATGATTGAAGCAAGAAATTCTGTTTTTTATATGAAATAACATTCTCTTGGTGAAATTAAAAAGAAAGGAAATATTTAAAACACAAAAGAAAAAAAGAAACGTTATATTGAAACAGTAAAGGATTTCCTTAGTGCTCATAGTTCAAACTTCTCGGCTTAAAAAATGTAATAAATACACTGAGAACATTGCAAAACTTGAGCAAAGGTGGGCTCCCTCTACCAAGCTAGAAAATCATTTGCACCTCGGAGACTACTATATCTCTTAAAAAAAGAAAAACAAACAATATTCACTCATTCATGGATTATTGTTGCCACAACTGGGCTAGTGCATTTACCGTTAGTCTCTTGCTCTTAGACAGGGTTAAAAAAATAGTCTTGAATGTAATATTCCCACAATGTCAACCAAGCTCCAACCTATGTCCCATCTCTGCAATGTCTCATCCTTGTGCGTGTTTTACAAGTATTTTAATGGAATGTGCTCTGATGAACTAGTAGCACTTGTACCCCTCGACATGTATCCTTCCGGCTAACCTGACAAGCAGCTAAGTTCCACCTCTTCACTCTAGAGACCCCTAGAATCTGGAAAGCCTTTTACCCTAGGACTGCTTAACTTTGAAAATCCCTCTCTATTTCCCGCTTCCCTCATTGTGCTAATATGCAGAAGTTTAAATGTAATGGGAACAAACTTCATTGCTCAACTCTCCACAGTTCCTTGTAGATGTGATCCCAAATAGTTGCTCTTTAAATCCAGGTGGCAATATGCTTTGTTTGGGATGATACAAAAAAAAAAAAAAAAAATGTTCCAAATTCGTTTTAGAAGGGGTGTAGGTTGTTAAACTTACTATTTGCTTTCTTCCTTCCTATAAACACATAAAATGGTTTCGTCCAGCGTTTTGTTTGATGGGATGTCCAAAGTCTAGCTACATTATGTAGCCAGACTTTGTGGGCACCCTGTGTATGTATGTATATATATATATATATATATATATATATATATATATATATATATATATATATAATAAATTCCACAGCCAAACAACGTCGCAGCTCACAAGAGCCATGACAGTCAAAGAACCAGAAGTCCAAGACTCGAGTTTCGCCCTCATTTGAGCTCATCAGTTAGACACATCCGAACTCAGGATTCGAAACCCGAGCCTCTTGCATGCAAGGCAAGCACTCTACCAACTGAGCAAACGCCCTGCACACAAGAGTTTTTATATATATATATATATATACAGGGTGCCTACAAAGTCTGGCTACATTATGTAGCCAGACTTTGTGGACACCCTATATATATATATATGATGGACTCTCCCTTCGATTTGTTGTATGAGCTTCCTCCACAACAACTAAGTTGTTCGGAAATTCACACAGATGATTTGTTTATAGCGGTGAAGACTTTGTGTAGAATCAACCACACTTTTTCGTATTACTGCTATTCTTTGTCGGCGCAGATGACTGCCAGGAGACAGAGCATACAATACAACACAGGTTTGTACATTAGTTACCTTCTCCTAGATGCATATCTTAACTAAGACTCAGGGTGCATTGCTCCCAATGAATTAATGTGTCTTCAGATATCAACCTGGATATTTTTACGACTCTGCGCGGTACATACAACCCCTAGCTGTATGTACCATATATATGTGTGTGTGTGTGTGTATCTATAAAAGAATAACAGTATAGTTACATTCAAATATTTATTTTTCATGCAAAACAGCTCTCGCAGCATGTTAAAATTTTGGTACATTTTTTGTACAGATCCGTTTTGTTATACAGAAACAATCGGTTACTATTATGTCAAAATCGATCTTTTCGTGCATATACTCTTCAGAAAAATTAGAAATTCTTTGCTTAGAAAGAAAAAATGCATGACATTATGAACCAAAATGGCTGCCGGAACAAACACACGATGTTGAGTCTTCTATGAATTTTTTTTTTTTTTTTTTTTTTTTTTTTTTTTACATTATATTGTCATGCATTTTGTTTCTTTCTAAACAAAGAGTTTCTAATTTTTATGACGTGTATATGCACGAAAACAGTCAACATAATAACTGATTGTTTTTGTGTAATGAAATGGATCTTTAAAAAAAATGTACCAAAATTTTAACATGCTTGAGGAGCTGGTTTGCATGAAAAATAAATATTTGGATGTTTGAATGTAACTATCCTGTTATTCGTTTATGTATGCTCCGTTGTTATATTAACGTGCATTGATCAAAAAGGGTTGGTATATGCAAAGAGTGAAATCTAATCAAAAAAGCATTTTACTAAAATATATATAACACATTGATCTTCATGATAGAGCGGAAGATAAATCTCAATAACTGCAGTAATCCTAACACTAATGACGGCTTGTCCATTCCTTAGCATAATCGTTATACGCCAGTAGACATCTGCTAAATCAAACGGACCTAATCCATTCAAACTCAACCCAGTCTGATGTTGAATGTACAAATATGAAAGGCTGTACGATTACTTCATAGATTGTAGCAGTTATGCTTGCCATATATTGATTGTATATTTGCTGTAATTTCTTTGTATTTTTATTTGGATATTTGTGTTGTAATTTTCAAGATTATTAGCTATGCAACCAGCAGTCCTACCCAGCATTGCCTGGAAAGCATGGATAACAATATATATATATATATATATATATATATATATATATATATAATTAGTGTCTGTTGGTAATATCGTCATTTTTAAAACTTTCTCTCCACACATCTTCAGTCAAGTTACTTTTTGACCCATACTCAAATCCTCTCTTTTCCTGAACTGGTTCAATTTAGTAGCTATTTTTTCCCCTTTTTCTATCAGACTGATTGACTGACCTACTTCCAATGTTATTTTTGAAACAACTACCAGTATGCACTAATTTCATCCAGTTTGGGTTAGACAGAATTTGATATCGGGGTTGTAAATGTATCTTATGTAGTTTCTGACTTTTAGTTGGACACACAATATCAACTTTTCTTTATAAAATAGATTATTCTACTTCTCTTTGTTAGTGTACAATACTCATATTACTAAATCAAAAGTAATTTATCCAAACTTGACACATTAGTAGAATTTGTATAATCAAGCAGTAGATGAAAATTGATTTTATTGCAAATATTAAGTTAGTAACCAAAAATTGATTTTATTGCCAATATTAAGTTAGTAACCAAAAATTGATTTTATTGCCAATATTAAGTTAGTAACCAAAAATTGATTTTATTGCAAATATTAAGTTAGTAACCAAAAATTGATTTTATTGCAAAGATTAAGTTAGTAACCAAAAATTGATTTTATTGCAAATATTAAGTTAGTAACCAAAAATTGATTTTATTGCAAATATTAAGTTAGTAACCAAAAATTGATTTTATTGCAAATATTAAGTTAGTAACCAAAAATTGATTTTATTGCAAATATTAAGTTAGTAACCAAAAATTGATTTTATTGCAAATATTAAGTTAGTAACCAAAAATTGATTTTATTGCAAATATTAAGTTAGTAACCAAAAATTGATTTTATTGCAAATATTAAGTTAGTAACCAAAAATGTGTAAAAAAAAATGCTACAGATATTTTTACCTGTACTTTCACTATAAAGTTAAACGATCATCTAAAATGGATATTAAAGTTGCTTTCTATAAAGAAAGCAAGTTTTGAACTTATTGCAATTGATTATCAGAAAAGTAAAAAAAAACTTGAAGAAATGTAAGTTTGCTTTCTACTATCGGTAAAAAAAAAAAAAAATTCGAATACAAAGAATTAATGAGGTTTAATGAATTAATGAGGATTGAAACTATCATGACATCATTTAAACTCAATGGGCCATTTAAAGCTGAGTTTCGCCAGATTAATATAAAAAAAATAACTTGTGTTTTATGTGTTTTTATTGGAATCCTTTTGAGATGAGTAATTTTGTATTTATTTGCTGTTATCCTCATCTTCATTGTTGTTTCACCACGTTTTGGCCAACTATTCCCCTGGCCTTCTTCGGGTGATTAACTGCAATAAGATAGGAATGCTGAGTCTCTTAACTGTATCCTCAATAATTACTGCCTTTCATAGTTTTTGTCTCACCACGTTTTGGGATCAGTGGCTCAGTGGATAGAGGCATTGAATTTCTATGGTTCAAGGTGAGCATTGTCTAAAGATAGCGGTTTCAATCCTACCCAAAGCTGGCCAGAGGATTAGTTGGCCAAAACGTGGTGAGACAACGATAACTATGGAAGGTGGTAATTATTGGAGATACAGTTAAGCGACTCGGTATTCCTATCCTGTCACGGTTAATCACCTGAAGAAGGCCAGCTGATGAGTTGGCCAAACCATGGTGAAACAACTATGAAAATGAGGATAACAGTCCGCAAATAAATTTACAATAATGAACTTGTTGCCACATTCAATAAAATAATGCAGTTCACAATCTCTCACTTTTCTTTATGTAGACTTCTTTCTTTGCTATCATCCAAAGTTGGCGTGTTTCAGACATTTAAAGAATTTCTTGATTCTTTTTAACCAATGGAAAAGCAGATAATTTTTTTTTGTAAAACTAGTCGTTCTGTTTCTCCTTTCTTGTTAATTCTCACTAGTTACCCATGATGTGGACGTTTCCTTAATTTTCAAACTATGCATCAGATAATGATTTCTTTTATGTTGTTTCATTCTCTCCCACTACAACAAATTAGACACCAGGGTCAGAAAGTGGGATTGAGAAGTCGGTGCCCCCGAGGAGGGGCACTTTGACCTGCAAAAAGTGCCATAGCAACCCATTGGTATTCCCCGGTAAAGGGCACCTTGGGTGATTAACAATAAACTAACCCCTTTTCAAAGAGAGAAGGCAAGGCCTGGGAGGATGGACGTCCTAGAACTACACAGAACTAAACTCTCACCACAAAATTAACAGGGACCAAGCCATTACAGGAATGATCTAATCTGATTTTGGGGGTCCAGGATAAAAATCCCTAGCCAAGTTGATTGTATATTTATGATGGAGGCACAAGGCAAGTCGAGGTTAGTTTCATTGCTCGATCAAGATTCAGCTTATCCACATCCGTCACAAGTTCCTTAGTGAAATGTTCATTTCTATACTTATTGCAGAAGAATGTTTTATGATTCTTTATAAAAATCATTTTTATTTCAAATGTCTTGCAAATATCATTTTGTATTTTTTTTCACTGAATGTCTGTTGATGCAGCTTAAAACTGCAGACTCTCCAATAAGAATTATTCAACCAGTTATGCTTTGATTGGTAGCCAAATTGTGAGCAAAGAGAAAATAATGGAACGTTATTTGAGCAATTATTTGCATTTCTATTTGCAGAGCTTAAATGTTGGGATGCAACCCATTACGCTTGAAATATGAGTCAGTCTCGGAATTCATTAACAAAATTGGATCCATTCCCTAAATGATGAAGGAATCAACAAATCTTCTTATTAATCAGGCCGGGGTGCTTTCACATTTAATGAAATGATTAGTATTCATTCATTTAGTATCACTTATAATTATGCATTATTGATGAGAGAACAACAACAAAATCTTGTATTATTTATACCAGCAGAGTTACTGTGCATTACCCAGGGCAAAAGTGTAACATATTTCTATTAAAACTTCAATTTCTTCAACCTTTTCTCATCATCATGGTTTTTACCATCCTTTTCCTCACCCCCTTCTTTATTACCAATCAGCCCATTCCTTTCTCTGATCCTACAAAGACAACTTGTTTTTATAGAGTTTTTGAGGAATGAGTTGGCATAAAGGATTAACTCCTTGATTAAAAAAAATCAGTTGCTTCCCTTTAGTTAGTACATCAGATGGCTGGACCCCCCCCCCTCCCCTCCAATAAATGTGTGCCAGTTTAGGGTCAAGGAATGAATATTTTTGCTCTAATTTTTAAATATTATTCACCCGGAACAACACCAATCAAAAACAAATATCAAATTTGTGGGGTGAAATAGGGTAGGGGTTGGTGGTGGTGGTGGGTGGGGTTGTGTTTGGATTTTTTGGATTTTAGCTGGACATGTAAACATAGACACAGACAACTGGCATTTATATTATAGATTATCAAATAACTTGCAGGAAAACCAGGCATTGCTCAGAATTTAATGAGGAGCATTATGTCCTTTTTCACTACGGTCATAGCACCATGTTTTTTTTTTTTTTTTGTTTTTTTTTAGTACTATTTTGTCACCTAATATAGTTGGAAAAACTGAAATTTTGGAAAATGTACATATGGTTTAGATTTCATTGAAATCAGATTTTACGTATCTGAAGTTTTAAGGAATTTCTGTTCCTGTAGTTCCTTTGAAGGATTCGAGATTCGGAACCACTTCCATTGTCTTCCCAATTTTATACATAATTTAAATTTCACCAAAATAGGATCTTTTTGAAGTTTAAGAGCAGTTTTGCCACCATAGCCCTCTTAGACACTTTCTATAGAAAAAAACACATCTTGACAGAGATATGGATAATTATATTATGTAAATATAACTTTTAATATATATAATACAAATAAATAACACACACCCATATACAAGTTTCAGTTGAACTTTTCACTGTTAGACCAAGATAGCAATCCATCTGAATAATCTATACTTCATTCTACCTTTTTTTCTTCTTCTATTGTTTCTATTTCAGATCAGATCACAGGCTTTTGTCATTGCCTCCCAATTTAAGACTCCAAAGATTTTAATGGTCTGGACTTTCAATTTATCTTTCATGTTGCAGCTTGAACCATTGTGCCCTAAGTTGAGCAGTTTGCAATTAGGTCAGCTGGGAAGGGGTGGTAAATGTTAGGTGAAGTGTGGTCAATGAAGTTCTCTGACAGCCAGGCTTCCAGCTGGGATCACCTTCCTGCGATTATGTCGTTGGTGATCTAATGTTCCACTACCTTGCTCAGAATGCAGATGTACTTATTGGTGTTTAGTCTGAGGCCCTCTGAGAATAAGTGGAGGTGACACGATGTTGCTATCAATTCTGATGACACCAAGGATTATGGTTGTTGCTGGAAACTTTGTCCACATGACTCTAGGTACCTGTTTGGATGAGGCAACAGGCAACCTGTTTTTGGAGTTCATCTTCTGGTTTTGGCAGAAGTTTTTCTTATTGCACGAGAATCACAGTATGTCTGACTCCAGATGATATTTCAACTTGTTGATTAGATTCTTTGTGTGGATTAATTGCTTTTCTTGCATCACCCTTCACATTGTCCTTTCTTCGTCTTATATGAAATGTAGCAGGTATCTTCCTGCACTACCAGCTTAATGAGTTTTTGATCTATGCCTTTCTCCCTTACAATGGCACTTATTGATTTTTGTGTTTTTATGTCGATAATCTGAACTCCAGCATTCTGACTGTCTCAGATCAATGATCATACGTTTTTATCAGGGTTGAATCTTTCAACTTGTTTCTGACCTTTCCTACCATCCTCTTGCTAATGCGAGGAAGTTTGAAATCTCATTTCTCCTTCCGTCACAGATTTTAAGGTGTTTCTGCTACAAAATCATCCATAGTCAATTATTCTGCAAAATAAAAGAATAGACATATAGTCCATTTTCATGAAGGCAAAATTGACAAGTTAAAAAAAAAAATGCTTGAAATTAAGTTATAGATCATCAAATATTGTCTGCAACATGTGTTGTTACTTTGTGTAAAATCTTATCAATTTTTCATTCTTTTATTTCAGAGAATGCATATCTGTGATTCTAGATGAAGAAAGCCTTATTAACTGGTTATCATTCATCTTCTATGTTCCGAATCATTACAACTCGTATATGTTTTTACATTAAGTAAAAAATTAATCTCAGCATTATCAGTAACCTTTGCTAATTTTTTCTTGTTACATTATTTTTAATAACTGGACAGAATTTCCGTTATTGCATCAGATGGTCAGATATTTTTTAGTAGATTTATTGATTTTCTTTTTTTGTAAACTTTAACATGTTTGAATAAAGCAAAAAAGTTTTTTATATTATGAAACATTTCACCAAAAAGTATTCAATTTTATGGAAAAATTTTCTTTTGCATTTAACAAACACTTCTTTTTTACTTTCGTTTTTATTTGCTTTTGCTTTATTAACCAGTCAAAGTAAAAAAAAAAAATCATAGATTTAAAAAATATACTGACCCAATGAGTTACAGATGGTCTAATTTGTAATTAAAATTTCACTTTTACATTTTTGATCAATAAAAAAAAAAAAAAATATTAACTCTACACATGAATTGTTATTTACTCTTCTACATATTTCTCAATATATTGAAACTCTGAAAGTGCACCTTTTCTTTGTGTACGTATCTCAGTCAAATGTTTTATTGAAGACTACCATGGCTACCCAGCGTTGACTGGGTGGAGAGAGGTGGTATGCTAAGGATATTGAGCAACCCCCAGCCCTAAAAAAAAACAGCTTTTCTTCAATCAAAATAGTGAGTGCCCGTGTGACCGCAAAAAAAAAAAAAAGCTGCAGTAGGCAAGCTCGGACTTGTAACCTGAAAAGGAAGTGGAAGAAGCTCATGCACTGTCACAGCCACAATCACATCACGATGGGTCGAACGTTTTTTAAAACGGACATTGCTAAGTGACTTGCAAAAATCTTGATGCAAAAAGTGACTCCTCCTTGCAAGAAACGGCCCAGTTGACCCAGACAGAATTAATCTTTTTGTACGATTTTTAGATATTTTTCGCCTGAAAGATTGATCTTTCTAACGATACCAATTTTTGTCATGGTGCAATGCGCCCCTCAAAAGTTTTTGGCTGATATATACACACACACACACACACACACACTAACACACACATTTTCCCTTTTATATAATAGATGAATAAATTTTAGATTTTTGTTGATTATTTTCTTATAAAATATTTAGTCAATTAATCATGTGCATATTGCACTCTGATAAAAAGAAACTGGAACCTAAAGGGGATATCGATCATACCACTTATTATAGGTGCCACAGGACTTATGAAGAAGAACCTGAAGTCCTACCTAACTAATATTCCTGGTGAACCAAGTGCAAAAGAGATTCAGACAATTGCACTTAAGGGAACAGCGAGGATACTAAAAAGAGCTCTCGGTTGGTTTCAATAAAAAAGTGGGGCAATGTTGGCAGCTGGTTTGGCTGCCCCATACCCAGCATTACAATCTTCAAAGGAAGAAAATTAAAAAAAAAAAAAAAAAAAATGAAAAAGATAAGGTTTCTGTCTAACAAAAATGTAAGAATTTTTCCGTTGAAATTAAATTTTCTTGAAAACTTATATTGTTAAAGTAAATTATATATCTCCCTCTCATTCATGCAGTTGTCTTAATGGGAGCACAATCTAAGACGAATTTTAACAGTCAGTGTTATTTGAGGTTCCAGATTCATGTTGTGCAGCCATCACAGTCTATAATACTGATGAATCTTAACAAAGATTAAACATTTTTATTTGTGGATCTAAGAAATATTAGATTTATAAAAATTATATATCTGTATCTACTTGCCAGAGACATTGAAAATTATTATATTCAATTTAAAATGAGCTAATTCCCCTTACTGATTTTATTTTTAAGGGATTATTTTAAAAAAAGTTCCATATTAGCAGTCATCTTAGTTGAACTAATTGATTGTAAAAAAAATTAGATTATTATATTGATAATGACGTACTACAATAACAAATGAAATTGGCAGGTCAGCAGCAAAGTTTTATTTTTTAGCTTCAGTGTTATTTTGGTCTAACTTATAAAATCTGGCAAAATGATCATGCTAGATTTATATATGTAGATGCGGACCACCTGATATCCAACTGTAAGATTTTGCTGGAGAATGCAATGGAGTATGTAAATATCTCCACTGGACCATCTGCAAAAAGTTGAATATTGAATGAGGCAGCAAATCCTGGCAACATGTTTACCAGAAAGAACAGTTGGAAATAAGTCATACACCATCCACTATGACTATGCAATTCCTACAGCTATGTACCCAGAAAACGGAGGTATTAAACCTGACATAGTTATGTGGGACAAGGAGAAAGAAGCAACCTTAGTAGAAGTCAGTGTAAACAGGGCTGAGATAATGAAATATCAAGGTCTTGTGCATGACATGAAAAGAAACTTGTCTCTCAGAAAGATCCCTATCATTTCATCAATTATAGGAGCAACTGGACTCGTGAAAAAGAATTTTAATATGCCCAATGAACCAAGTGCAAGAGCTATAAACAATTGCACTTAAGTGACGGTTAGAATATCTCTGTTGGAATGTATGAGATAGCTTGTGAATGTCTGACATCCAGTAGGATGTCCCATCCCCAGCTTGAAAAAAAGTTATGATTATAAGAAACTTTATTTCTTGTAGAAATTGTTAAAGCAAATATTTCCGTATATATTTTAAAATTAAGTTTTTTTTTTTTTATCTTTTTTTTCTTTTCGTTTCTATTTGACTCATTTAGTTGATAGAATAATTCTCTTTTCTGTTTCTAAATGTCAGACTAAAAGTAAAATTGTTTGGTACACAAACGTCAAAACAATAAACAACAGAAATACATATTTTTGTTATTGACGTTCCTCCATTGACCTTCTTTGATACTGAAGGTTTTTATTTACATATTTAACATGCATAGATTTCTATTGAAACAAGGTAAATAATTTGAATTTCTATTTATATAAGCAAATGTGAGAAGTTTTAGTTGGCATGCTGCCAATAAAATCTAAACTTAATATCCGAATATTTCTCCAAATTTGTTTACATCAAGAATTATTAGTAGTCAACGAAAACACTTAAAATATTTGTTAATAAAAAAATAAAAAAAATACTTTCCAGTTGGAAATAGTTGTTTTTTTTTTTTTTATGTAGGGAACGCCTTTTTTAAAAATGCATTTCCATTTTAGGAAACTGCAGTCGGAAACATTACCTTCAACTCGTTTAAATTTATAGAACAACAAGCAGGATGATCTCCTGGAAATTCCACAATGCTTTTGACATCAATCTGTAACTTAATGTTAATAATAATATTCCTTTTGTTTGTTAATACTATTACTAAAATGTGAATTTTCTACTATTAAAATAATTGCCGTTGTTAGCTAAATATTGTTTAAATAAAACGAATATTTTGTGTATATTTTGTTTATTTATTCATTTATTTAGGATTGTAGCAATTTAATTCTTTAAAACAATCTTCTGTCTTCTTACCATAAAAATAATTCTTGAATAATATTCTTTAAATCCAATAAACAAATGTCACTCTTTAAAATGGATTTGTTTAAAATTGTTCAAGTTGATAGGATGGCATAAATTTTAGAATAATTTAATTGAAAATGAAGGAAGTTTTTTTTACCTTATTGACATCAGATTAATCAACCAATCAACTTCTTTGCTGATTGGACAATCTTAATATTTTTTTTAACCTGCATATGAACATGAAATGCTTTTGTGCATTATTGTATAGATGAGGTCCACTTCATTTAAATATTTCATTTTTTCATTGATGTGAACATCATTTTTAATTTTTGTGCTAATGTTGCTTGTTTTGCTCTGAAGATAAATGTAACCATAAATGTGTTTTTTGGGTTTTTTTTTTGTTTTTTTTTTTTGCATAGGCATGTGTGCACGTCTTATCATTTTACAATACTGAATATTTGTGTGTGTGTGTAATCAGTCTATAATAACAAAAACAATACAATACAGAAATTTGGATTGTTCAGTCTACTGTTCTCATCTTGAGTGTTTCACAACGTTTCGACGGATGTAATTTCCAACCTTATCAAAACTTGAAAATTATTCAATGGTAAAAATTAATGAAATACATTCACAGTTGAAAATGAATAAATACTATTAAACTATTGAAAACATTCACCTACCACACATTGAAAACAACACTTGACTTATACATCAAAAATTCTACATCCTTTGCAAGAAACATCGCCAATTGATTATCGAAGCTGCACTTTTTACTGTCAATCTATTAATTCAAATTTCATGTTGATTGTAATAATACACATTTAAAACTGTATTATTTGGATTATTCGGTCTATTGTTCTCATCTTAAATATTATTTTCACAATGATTCCACTGACGTCACCTCCAATCTTCTTTAGATGTATTTTGTCAAATTCTGAAATCTGCATGGAATTTTGAATGGAAACCATGGTGGTGGCATACATTTTTTTCCGTCATGACGATATAGAAGTTTTAAGCAATTCACAATTGTATTCTTAGTATCGTCTGCACTGAGGATTGAACAATGGAGTTTCACTTAGGACCAAATTTTACCTTATATATTATTTGACAAAGATTCACAAGTTTGACAAGATACACCTGGAGAAGGTTATATTGACTGAAACATTGTGAAAATAACGTTCAAGATGAGAACAGTATTCCAAATAATAGAAATTATCAATCCTCATCTCAAAATTTGAAAAACAACAGAAATTTGTGGTATTTTGGTGATTGGTTTCAGTTTGATATTTGATTGAAATGTCCAGAAACATTTATGGGGATTAAAAATTTTTAAACAACACTTCATCATTCAAGAACAAAATATTGCAAGTAAAAACCCAAATTAACTCTGTTTCACATACCTACCATCCACGGAAGGAGACAACAAATCTATTGTCACTCATCACATCAATCTGTTATTTACTGAAGCAACTATATGTGCAACACACATTCTTGCCAAGTTTGTAAATCTCTGATCATGTCACGGATTCTTTCATAACTCCATTCAACTTTCAGTTAAAGACAAAACCCTCTAACTTGTTATAGTTCAAATGTCACCTATCATGATAAGGGTGGATATATTCGAGAAACAGACACCCAGTTCTGCCCTAAGATTTAACAACTTTAACAACTGCATTACAAGTAAAATAAGAATATAAGTCTACTGTGAGACTGCATATCTTTGTCTGAGGATGGATCAAAGTCTTAACTGGGCCTTACTTCTCCATGTTATATGAAGTATTCTTGAAATCATGCCATTAAAATGTTAACTTAAAATTATTTTATTAATCAGATTGAAATGTTGCATGGTGGTTACTCTTCTCAAAGAAGATCAGATCCATGCATCATATTTGAAAAAAAAATGGAAGCTGAAATTGTATTTTCATAGTCAAGATATGAGACTTCATTGTTTAAAATATGGACCAAGTAGCGAGTCTCTATAATGAACAGAACCAAAGTTATTGCTGAAAATATAACTTGCTTTTTTCTTTGACGTCAAAATGAAATGGTGAGGCTCTCTAATTGGAGCCTCATCAGACTTAGTTTCGTGTGATACAGAAGACAATTCGAGGTTTTGATGAAAAGTTTATACATTGTTTCTCTTCATCTGAAATCTGGTTATTATTGTCATGTATTCGGCACAGACTCTTCATTGTTTAAACAGTTGGTTTTTCCCGGTTTTTTTTTTTTGTTTTTTTTTCGTTAAAGTTCAGTTCTTTCATGTCGCTTCTGCTGCTAAGTTGATGAACAAAGTTATGATTGTGTCAAGGAGAATGTTAAACAAAGCTTTTTTTGTGGTATTTTAATCATAGAATGCATTAAATGTCTGATTCTTTTGATAAAACACAGGTGTGCTAAAAAATTTGCCCTTTTCTTTTCGTTTAGTAACACAAATGAACCATAATACTTGACTTACCTTTTTAAATTTTTAATTCAAGCCAAAAGAAATCACTTTCTAATTGACATTTGAAATTCTTCAAGATCACTTGCAAAAACACTATAAAATAAATAGCTGCTGGCCATTTTTCTTATTTTAACATTCGCTTAAAATAACCGACTTGTTTACTGTCGTTGTGACCACTCAAAAGTGATTTTTTTCATATATTCAATGTGGAAATAAAACAAGAACTTTTGAACTCTTCCTCTGTAGTATTAGAGATATTTGATCAACATCTGACTTGTTTTAGTGTTAAGACTAAAGAAGCCATAAAAGAAAAAACGCCCCCCCCACTGTATCATTAATTGAAAAAAAAAACAACCCCCCTACTGTATCATGTTCATTAATTTATAGCTAATAATGCTAATGAGCAGGAATTCTATGATTTATTAGATAAGTTTTAATGTTATTAATTCCAATTGAATTCTTAAAAACAGAACATAAAAAAACTATAACCTGCATTTAATCAGCAAATAGAAGAAAATACATTTTTCAAATATGTGAATATTTGATTTAAGACTTCTATGATATCTATTTCTCTTATTATTACCTACTGTAGATCTTTCTCTCTCTTATAGATATATATATATTTAAAATAATAAATGAATAAATAGAAAATACGTCGAGATAAAAAATGGGCGACTTTCTAAGAAAAACACCGGATCTCCGAGGCAGAGACATTAACCTTAATATCGTTTAAAAAATCAACAAAAAAAAACTTACATATATATATATATATATATATATATATATATATATATATATATATATTACACCAAACCTTACATTGAATTTAGTACTAAGTATTATGAATGAACAAAGATTTTCTGTTTTTATAAGACCAAGAAATTCCAACCATGTCTGTTTGCAAGCAAAAATACTTGCAGTAAAGAACTGCTAAAACGAGCATTACCACTGCCTTTGGGTGGTCCAGAAATGAACGAAGATAAATCTGGAAGAAGCTGCTTTTATCAACTCAAATCTGTTTAGAATCTGAGTTGGCAATTTTTGCAAGAGGTTGTCATATTTGTTTTCTCAGCTGACTTTCCATTTTTACTTAAGAAAAGAAGACAAATGATCACTCGATGAATAACTTTTTATTTTTAGTTGGCCATCTTGCCTATCAATCCTGTCAATCTATAAAAAAAAAAAAAAAAATGATCCGAATTCTGCAAAAAATTCTCACTCAAAATCCCTACCTTGAGTTGGGGAATCTGTTAAAAAAAAAAAAGAAAAAAAAAAAAAGTCTGGCATTAACTCCTCACTTTAATAAACCCTTTTTGTGAAGCCAAGCAAATAATAAATTACATCCTTGTATCTAAAGGACCTTGTACATCTATCCCTACATACCCACCTCCGACCTTTTTGTACCATAATATCCATTAAAACTTCAATTCAATGCTGTGAATATATTTTGCAAAATTATTTAAATTTAAACAATATATATATATCTATAAAAGTGAGAGTGTGTGTGTGTATGAAGACACTTCTCAACTAATATATATACTCAACGAATTTTTGATCTACAGACTTGAAATTTGGTATATAGAGTATTCAGATATGTGAAAACTTAATCAGTTTTCATCCAAAAAAAGGGCTGCTAAGGTGTCAAAATTGAAAAAATTATGTGGGAGGGGTCATCAGATTTTTATCTGTTTGTCAACTGTTTCATAAATGCACATGCAGGAATCGTTCACATGACAGATTACTTATGTTAAGAATAAGTAGGTTTGAAAACACTTTTTAAAGATCGTATCAAGCTGGCCTGATGGTTATCGTACTTGACTCAATTTAGGTTTTGGTTTTGATCTCAGCTCGAGTATTTTTTTTTTTTTTTCTTACAAGAACTGTTCAGAAAACAATACTCGTATGCACATGTCTGTTTCTTTCCGGGTTTTTCTTTTTTTTTCTTCATTTAAAAATTTTTATTTTTTTTAATTTATTTTTTTAAATTTTTTTTTTACTTCATTTTTTTTCAAAGGAATTTGACGTTACGTTTCATACCTACGGTATTTCTGTTTATAATAAGAATTCTGCATTAATTAAAATATAATATTTGTGTATTTTACTATCGGGCAACGCCGGGCGGCCTGCTAGTATTAAATAAAATAAATGAACTGAATATGGGCACAACTTCTCATTTTAAAAATAGAAATATGTCAGGTGTGCATTGAATTTGATCATTAGGCATCAAGTGAAACAAGAGTCTCTGAATTTCAAATTCTTAAGACATTTTAAGCCTTAATTTTAGACCTTTTTTAGAATCAAAATCATGTAATGGATTTTGATCAAAATTGGAATAAGGAATCTAGGCGTAAGGTTTTGTAGTATTACACGTTCATTTCAATCTAGAGATATAAAAGTTATGCCAAACTGTTCTGATGAGAGAATGAATTTTACCTGTCCTCCAATGCGTGTCCTATACTTTCTATCTATCTATATATAAAAGTAAAATTGTGTGTGTACATTTCCCAACCAAACTACTGTGTCAGTTTTCGATCTATAGACTTGAGATTTGGGAAAATCTTTTTAATCGGTTTTCGGCTAGAAATTTAGGTTTTTTTTTTTTTTTTTTTTTTTTTTTTTTACCCCAAACAAGGCACATTGCCACTTTGATGTAGGGGGCTACTATTAGGGACGCAGGCTACAGGGGTACAAGGTGGGGAGTTGGGCAGCAAGATGTCAGTTCACATTACACTTGAACTTCATGTCAGTACAGTTGGGGAAGCAGGAACCTGGCAGGGAGTTCCAAAGTCTAGCGGTTCTGGGGAAGAAACTACTGAAGTAGAAAGCTCTCTTATATCTAGGGATCTCTACTGTGAAAGGGGTGGGATTTAGCTGCTTGTCGGGGGGTATTTACGTAGAGGGGGTACAAGTGCTTGCAGCTCGTCAGAACATACACCGTTAAAGTACTTGTAGAACAGGCAGAGGGATGCTACATTTTGCCGATGGGACAGAGGCTGAAGCTTAGATGACAGTTCAGGACCTATCAGGTTGGTGACTCTCTTTTGAATCTTGTCTAGGAGTGAGAGACTAGTAGCAGATGCACCGGTCCAAATATGACAACAATACTCCATATATGGGCGAATAGTGGCCTTATAGAAGTACAGGATACTTTCAGGGGTCAGTATCTTTCTAGCATGGTAGAGAGAACCTACCTTTTTCTCAGTGGTCCTGGCAATGCTCTCAATGTAATTGTTCCAACTCCTGTTTCCTGTGAACGTTAGGCCGAGGAGTTTAAAAGATGTGTTTTCAGATAGTCTTTGGCCATTGCTATTGGTGGTAGAGAAGGTTTCTTGTACTTATTGAAGGAAACAAGTTTAGTCTTGGCAGCATTGAATGTGACCATCTATTTTTATCCCCATTCCACAACAGATTGGAGGTCATTCTCTAGTGTTTCTGCCATTTCTTTAGATATGTGTTCATTTGTTTTCCTGTCGTGTCTGTTATAGAGCGTGGTGTCATCAGCATATATACCCATCTCACAGACAATTTTGTCAGAGAGGTCATTTTAGGAATAATAGAGGTCCAAGGATAGACCCCTGAGGCACTCCCGCATTTATATCATATTGTTTAGATGTGCGGTTATCGAGGACAACCTGGATTTTTCTCTTCTCTAAGAAGGATTTAATTATGTTAAGTATTCTTTCAGTGATACCATATGATCTGATTCTCCAGAGAAGATCTTCGTGCCATACCCTGTCAAAAGCCTTAGATATATCTAGAGCTACCGTTCTACCCTCCCCTGCTTTGTCAAGTGAATGGTATATACACTCAGAGATTAGTTAGAATGTCTGCTGTGGAACGGGCTTGCCTAAATCCATATTGTTGGTCGGTAAGAAGTTTAGCATCTGTAAGGTGATGGACTAGAACTTGGTTAATTATGGACTCAAATATTTTGGCAAAAAGTGTGAGGAGGCTAATGGGGCGATAATTTGCTGGGTCAGTTCTTTCGCCAGAATTCTTGAAAACTGTTACCACAGAAGCAGTTTTCCAGCAGGCAGGAAAGCAAGATTAATTAAGGCATTTGTTGTAAAGTTTGGAGAGGATTGGAGCTACTTCGGCGGAGCACTTTTTTAATAGCACAGCCGGGATGAGATCAGGTCCACATGCTTTTGCAGTGTCAAGATTTTTTATAATGGCATGCACCTGAGAAGGGGTGATTTTCAGATCGTCAAGTGTGGCGTCTGTCCGCAAAGGAAAGTCTGGGAGAGGGTGGTTAGCAGGGTCTAGTGTGGAGTTGGAGGCAAACCGACTGGCAAGCATGTTAGCCTTCTCGGTTGCTGAGCAAACAACTTCATGATTGTTGGATAGTGGGGAAATTGTTGATTGCCCATTATTTACTACACTGTTGTAGATTTTCCAGAAGTCACGGGTTCCTAATTTCTGTGTTTCGATGCGTTTTTGGGTGGTTTCAGTAAATTCTCTCTTAGCTGTCGCTATTTCTTTCTTACAGTTACTTCTGGCTTCTATATACTTGTCTGTTTGATCTGGACTTATGTCGGTTAAATTTGTGGTACGCGTGCTGCCTTTGTGCGATGGCAGCTACACAAGTAGAAGTAAACCATTGGGGAGAGTGGGGCTTGCTATAAAATTTCCGCGTGGGGACATGTGCTTCAATTGCTGTTTTGAACCATTCACTGGTCTCATTTGCGCACTGTTCAGCAGGAAGTGAAAAGATATTTCGCCATGGGGCGTCTCTAATGAGATCCCTGATGGCTTCCCAGTCGGCCTTTTTATAACATCTTGTTGTTTTGAGCAATGGCTCTTCCATTTTGACTCTAGAGTTTAGGGTGATTTTAACTATTATCACTACATGATCAGCATTCCGAAGTGGGCTGTGGCCATTCGTAACACAATCATCAGAAACTGTGGTCAGAAACAGATCTAAAAGTGATGCGTGTTGCTCTTGCTAGTCAGGGAAGCGGGTTGGAAACATAACCATCTCTGATAGGGAATGAGATATAGAGAAGCTATGTGTTGTGCTACCAGCTGCGTCTGTGTAATTAGAGAATCCAAGCCAGTTACTGTGGTGGACATTGAAGTCACCAAATACATGAACTTGTGCACTAGTGTCGAGAGGAAAGTGCTGTATCTATGCTGTCAGAGACTTTGTTTATTAGGGTACAGTCTTGGGTCAAGGAAGAGCGGTAGAGAAAATAAAAGTAACTAATATTATGTTGCATGTTAAGTCTAAAGCACATAAAGGCTTGATCGTCCGATTCTAGTTTTCTTTCTCTAGTTGGGGGGAGGGTGTTTCGAATATAGACTCCAAGCCCGTGCATATGTCTTTCGGTCCTTACAGCAGAGTGGGAGGTATCCGGGTGTGTTAAAGTAGTTAGAGGGGATGGAGGAGTGTAGATTAGTCTCACTTAGTGCTAAGATATCCGGGATGTTTGTTAGGAGAAATGCTTCAACATCATTTAAATTAGTTCTAAGCCCATGGATGTTAGTAAATGCAAGCCTCAAGGAGGAGGCAATTTGATTTTCTTTGAGTTTTGTCCAAATTGTGCAACAATTTGACCTTTAAAAATTCTACTAAGCTTCTCTGCCAATTTTGGGTCTAAACACTTGAAATTTTAGATGTAGGTTACTTGGACATGGATCAACCTTTTTAATTTTATTTGAGCCCAAAACAATAAATGTTATGGGGTCAAAGTTAAAAAAAAAAAAAATTGACCTGTGGTCTCTACCAAATTACTCAGCCAATTTTTGGTCTAAACATGTGTCAGACATAGGGCAAGCTTTTTAATCGGTTTTTGGCCGAAAATTTGGCTGTCAAGGGGTCAAAGTTCAAAAGATTTTACCATTTGCGGTCTCTAGCAAACTAATCAGCAAATTCTGGGTCTAAACATTTGAAACTTTACATAAAGTGTAGTCAGACATGTATCAAGCTTTTTAATCAGTTTTTGGGCGAAAATTTAGCTGCCAAAAAGGTCAAAGTTAAGAGTTGACCGTTGCAAACTCTACCAAACTCCTCCACCAATTTTGGGTTTAAACACTTCAAATTTTAGATGTAGGTTACCTGGACATGAGTCAAGCTTTTTAATATACATATAATATATATATATATATATATATATATATACGTATTCACATAAAGTTATGAACAGTACATAGGGCCAGAGCAAAGTTGTGCTAAACTGCTAGTATATTAATAAACTAAGAAAAACATTCCTTTTCATTAAGAAGTGAGAGAAATGTTTATTAAACAAAAACAACAAAAATAACAATTTGTGAGCAAATCTGTTCTAATTTTATATCAATTTTGCTTAATTTCCTGTTTTTTTTTATAAAACATGTCCAATTAGGCTGATTCCCAAAGAACCAATATCGCCAACATTAACTATTTTTCATAAACAAATTATTAATACTTGTAATACTTTGTGTTTTTGTGGCTATTATGCTGACTCACCTTGCCGGTTTTTAAAGCAAAGTAAATATTAAAAAATCAAAAAAAAAACTTTCCTTTTAATTTTCCAAATTGTACACAATAAAAACATGGTCATGTTCACCTCAATTTCATGAAATGTTTTATGATCCGTACATAACAAAGCCATTCGTGTAAAAATAAAAGAAAGTATACCACAGAACATTAAATCTTTGGAAAAACCAAAATGTAATTCATACTGAATAATGTAAAAATATATTTTCAGTCATCTAAAAATGATTTAAAACTAAAATATTTTACTGTCATGCATTTATATTTAATGTTTAACTCTAAAAAAGCTTTATCTTCGTTTAAAGATAACATTCCCGATTAAAACAAAAATATTGTTTCATATATTGATATGATTCTCTTATGTAGGAGATACGTCCCCACAATTGAGGACATCAAGCAGCACGGTTCATTACACGTGCAGACAAATTTCAAAGGGTCTATGCTCTTCTCTCTGAGAATAGGTGACTTTATCGCTAATCGCCTAAGGCACCCTTACTGGGAAATGCTGATGAGGCTGCCTAGGCACTTTTTGCATGTCAGTCGCTCTCCTCAGGGGCGCTGACATTTTCGACTCTGGTGTCTAAGTTCTTGCACTGGGAGATGACTAAATAACTTTAAATAGTTGGATTATTTATAAAAGAACTGAAATGCATTGTGGATGATTTAATTTTGTAATTAAATTTAGTGTGAATAGGATTTTTAAAATGTTCATTTTTAGGACTTATTGTATTTTTTTTATTTCGATAACTAAACGATCAATTGTAAATACAATAAAAATGTTTAAGTTATATAGAGGTGGAAAGCATACAGGTACACGAATTAGTAACATGATTTATTTTTTATGATAGCGCTAGACAAGGCATGAAACCATTAGCTATAAATAACAAAAGATGATTGGTTTTGAAGAGACCGAGACCAGTAAATCAGTTCTTGAGTGAATTTACTGTAATAGGAAACTGTATTATAATTTATTAAAACAGTGAATTGATGGAATTACTAGATCAACAAGTCAAACGACAAAGGAAGCAGAGAATAGGATATTTCCCACCCATTATAAATCTGGCCCCTAATTCACTGTAGCCTCTTGTGTCTCAGTGGCAATATATCTTTTTTTTTTTTTTTTTTTTTTTTTTTTGCGTAACCAAAGGAGAAAAAAAAAAAAAAAAAAAAAATTAAAATCTACTACCCAAATTATTACTAGTGGAAAATTTCAAAGGCCTCTAACCTCTTTAAAATTTGTGGAGTCAGTTGGGCATTTTGTTATTTAGTGTTTTTTTTTTATGTCAGTTGTTAAGCTCACAAACTACACCTTTTACACCTCAAATTAAAAAAGCACAACTTCAAATTAAAAAACACAACTTCAAATTAAAAAACACAACTTCAAATTAAAAAACACAACTTCAAATTAAAAAACATAACTTCAAATTAAAAAACATAACTTCAAATTAAAAAACATAACTTCAAATTAAAAAAAGACAACATCAAATTAAAAAAAGACAACATCAAATTAAATAAACCCAAGTTCAATTTAAAAGCACGTGACATTATGTAAGAATTATTCATACTCAAACTTTGTAAGGTAATTTGCATAACATCACTTATGCAAATTACCCATTATTACTTGTAGTTGCTCGCAACAATAAAAAAAGAAAAGTTTCTAACAATTAACATTACAATAGTTTAAAATATGGAAAATAACAATGGATCTCCGGTAGTTGTGCGATCAAGTAGAGGAGTCAAGAGAGGCACAGTACGTGGTCAGTACAAACGCAATCGAAATTCTCCTAAGCGTCGGATTCTGGAAGCCGCTCGAAATAGCAGGGACTGGACAACTGTCGCAGAGAACTGTGGGATAAATAGGAACACCGCGTACGCCTGGGTGAATAAACAGGCCAAGGGGCAAGACGTGGAGGATAAGCCGCGGGGTGGAAGGCGACATGGGAAAGTGAATCCGGACATGGTCAACAACATGCTTGATATAATCGGAGAAGATCCTACCATCACTCTCAAGGAGTTGGCCTTGAAGATTTCGGAGATGCATGGAATCAACCCCCCAATCAGCGTTACTACCATAAATAACCATCTCGATGGTAGACTCTTCACTGTAAAACGGGTTCACAAGCAAGCCGAGAATGTCAACACTCCGGAGAATAAGGTAAAACGTCGTATCTATGTAGAAAGGGTTATGGCCGCATTGGGAGCTGGTAAACATGTGGTGTATTTGGATGAGTCAAACGTGAACTTATTTTGTACTCGGACCGTTGGACGCAATGGGATATGATGCCGGACAGGTAGCCTTGGTAATTGACAACGCCCCGTGCCATTCCCGAGTGGAACAACTACACGACCAGGCAGCTTTTGCAGAAGTGGAGTTTATTCGCTTGCCTCCATACAGCCCGGCTCTCAACCCCATCGAAATGGCCTGGTCAGCCATCAAAGCCGTCATCAAGAGGGATCTACCGAGCGTTATACATGTGCCACAACCGGAAGATATCACAAAAGTGGAGCACCGTCTTCGTCTTGTGGAGACCGCCATCGACCGAGCCTACCAAGTGGTAACTCCTGCCATGTCTCAGGCATCCTGTAATCGGGTTCAACGCCATCACGCTACAGATAGATGTCTCAGGGAAGAGGACCTCCCTGTTGGAGAATAAATGGTTTATCTATCATGTAATAAAATTTTAATTTAATTTGAACTTGGATTTTTTTAATTTGAAGTTGTGTATTTTAATTTGAAGTTTAGTTTTTTTAATTTGAGGTGTAAAAGATGTAGACCATTTTGTGACCTGTTGCATCAGTATTTGTTATATTAAATATAATTTCTCAACTTTGACATCGCTTGATAAAGCATCAACAGCCAGCATTTAAGGCTGCTGCTTTCAAACAAACATATACATCCACTTGCTTTTGACAGCTAATAATATTCATCCTTTATGACATCATCGATTATTATGTTTTCTTGAAGTTTTTTTAATTTCAGTATAAACTAAATAAAGACTGACTTCATCTGAGTTTTTTTTAATAACTACAGATTGAAACATTGTCAAATCATTGTTGCTTTTGTATGTCTGTATAAATAAAAAAATCTTTATATATACACACATACACACAGAGTAAAGCTCTCCATATGTATTGAGCACTTTTGAAAAAAAAGATTCAATATTAACAATATATTTTAACTTAATCATCTAATATATAAAAGGTTATACGTCTGTCTCCATATTTTCAAACTGTATCTCCTTCAAAACTAAAAGTCGCAAAGTGGCGCTAAGGACCTCAAATGATTGGACTTTTTACAGACCATTCTTTTATGAATCTTTAGCTGGTTAAAATAGTCTTTAATAGGTTAAAAAAGGGTCAAAATTGAAAAAATTGTTATACATTTTGTACATTCATTTTAGTTTTTTTTTTTTTTTTTTAAACAGTGATCACCACTTATCAAGGCCTGGAAGCCACTCAGGGATAAGGGTTATTGCAAGTACATTACGTTAGTGTGGAGATTTGCTGAAGTGTTTACTTAAGGGGGCGGTTCATTAGGAATTTGTTAACATTGGACTTGAAGACATCCAAGTTGTAGTCCGGAGGGAAGCAGGCAGACGGAACAGAGTTCCACAGGCGTGCAGTTCTAAGAAAGAAGCTTTGTTCATGGAATCTGCGTTTTGATTTAGGCACAGATATAGAGTGGGGGAAATTTTTCACAGTGGATTCAGCTAGACGGGTGTTTTTCGTGAAAGATTGGCGAGGGGGGGACCAGAGATTGGAGTTCAGACGAGCATCTGCCATGGAAATAACGATAAAACAAGGACATGCTCGCAACGTCTCTTCTGAGGGAGAGAGGTTGCAGGGTAGAGAAAAGGGCATCCCCCACTAAACCACGAAGTCTATTTTGTACTCTGTCAAGGCAGGATAGGCTGTTTTTAGCAGCTCCTGCCCAGATATGGCAACAGTATTCCATCCTTGGACGTATTTTAAATCAATTCATATGCATGTCATGTTGGTACAGTGGTAACGTCACCAGCTTTGAATGATACAGTTTTGCTTTCGGTTTTGATTCTAGCTGATGGCACCCAAATACTTTTTTTTTACTTTTGAAATTATGACTCTCTACAAAATCTGGACAAATTAAAATATCATATTTAAGGATATTTTACCACCGGGCAAAGCTGGGCGGCCCCTCCCAGCTAGTATCTCTACTCTTATATAAAAGTCATTTTGTGTGTGCGAGTTCCTTCCTTATAGGTTCTGAAATGGCTGAGCCTATCTTTTGCAGATTTCACACAAAGTTAATTTATGTGGCTAGCAGTGTTCTTAGATATGTTTTGTACAGAAATTTGTGTAAGTATTGAAAATCAAAAAAAAAAAAAAAAAATTATCCTAAAAATAATCATTCTTTTCGATAAAAAAAAGAATTTTTATGGGGGAATGTTTTAAGTTGCAAGGGCAAGAGAGATAATAAAATCTCAACAAATAATTTGTTAGACCCACTCCACCCCCCGATTTGTTAACATCGGGAAACCTAGCTCAGTGGTAGAGCATTCGACTACAGATCAAATAATTCCATGCTCAATCTTAGGTGTACCTCACCATTTTATTTTAATTTTTTCTTATTAATGAGTTCAATTTACGATAAAAGAAGAGTACCATTTAAAATCACAGCAAATCATTTCTTCGCTTGCAAATTTTATAACTAAACATTAATCAGAGGTTAGTTTCTAGGACATTCATCGTCAAGCCCAAATATCAGCTGACGTTATATTGAAAAACAAACACAGACGGAATTTGATGAACTACATTATCATTATTATTTTTATTTTATTTTATTTTTATTTACATTTTGTTTTAGGAAGTAGTCCACTGAGCAAATTATTCTTTGTAATACATAATATTCAATAGAGGATTGATTCTATAATAATACATACGAAAATCTACATAAATTAAAATATGTTTAAATGTATTGTACGACCGAGCAACGCCAGACTTTCAGCTAGTACTATATATTATAGATTAACTAATTTGCATCTGAGGTTTGAAAAAGTACATTTTATGATATGGCTATTTGTTATTTTTCAATTCATTTAAACTACCTCAAACTCACAGAAACCATAAAAAATCTAACATTTTGGCTTTCTGGAAATCATACTGATCCTGCTTATTCTAAAACCATTGTTCCGTTTTTATTTGTTTTAGAAGAAAAAAATGTTTTTTTGCTACATTTTTTTTTTAGCTTTTCTAAACTAAAGAAAATATTCTTTCATTCTATTTATTTCGATATTGAGATTTATCTGTTGTATAAACTTCCAAATGACCTGCAACTCTAAAGTGCTTTTACAGAAATGACTCTTATTTTTTTTAGATTTGAAGGAAAACTAACAAACTTGTGGCACAATTTGTTACTTCATAACAACTCTTGTTTCTGGATTCGGCAGGAATTCTCAACTTTCTCCACATGTAGATCAAATAAACTTGTTATAAACAAATGTTTTGTATGACCAAATTGGAATCTCTTGGAATCAATCAGGAAAACCCTACTTGGTTCGAAATTTTACCTTCCAATTGGATAATGACCTGAAAACTTACAATGAAATCTACTAAAAACTGGCTCAGCTTATTTTGATACGAATGTACTTGTGGCGCCAAAATTGATGGCACACCATTTTCATTGTTTCTTTTGTGCAGCTAAATAAGTAGATATTTTAAGCTGGGATCAATACTCATCTGTCGAGCTGACAGTTGGTGCTTCTAACTCTTATGTTATATAGTCTAGTACTTAGGCAGATCTTCATCATTCCAGTAATAATCCTACTGGATACCTCATTCCCAGCAAAAATATAAGGAAATTAAAATATATAAAATTGATGGTTCACTTTACAAATTCAATGTTTAATAAGTAAAAGAGAAAAACGGTTGAATATCTGCATATCTCAAAGATCCTTTCAGATATTTGTATGAGAAAATGCATATAAGATTGTTTTAATTTGTCATAGGATTTAATTTTTTTATTTTTACTTGAAAAAATAAAATGCTTTTCTTAAAGTAATATATAAATAAAATTATTTTTGGTTAATTAACTTGCAACGCATGAGGCAATTAAAGTATGCCATTCTTTTTAGTCGCGTGCAAGTGACTCTATAAGTCACTCAGTCGGTCGGTCTGTCCATAGCACTTTTGTGCTTGGCCTTTTTGGTTAAGATCAAAGGTCTGTTGTTAATAGATGCTGTTCTTAGCTTTTGGCCAAGATCAAAGTATAATATCTGTTCTTACTACATGCTGTACTTATGTATGTAACTTTGTGATATAAAGTGGGGATCACTTTTCTGTATTAATTTAATGTAAAATGATCACCCGTTTTACAACCAGTCAGTCTCAAAGCCATTCAAGTCATTCTCCAGATCATTCAAGTTGTTTTTGAAGGATTCCAGTTATTTTTTAAGCATTCAAGTCATTCTTAAGGTCATTCAATTCATCTTTAAGTTCATTAAAGTCATTTTAAGTCATTTACTTTTTATTTAAGTCCTTTCAGCCCATTTTTCGGTCATTTTAGTTTATCTTTAAGAATTTCATGTCAATCCTACATTCACGCATTCATTCATTACACAAGAGCATGCGACTAATGGCTATCGGCCTTGTTTGATCTGAACCTCAATTCACAGCGTCCCTTCAATTTTTTCTCATGGCAATAAAATATTTTTCGATTGCCTGATTCCAGTTCATCTTTGGTCTTCCTCTTTTTTCATCAGGGATCCATTGGAGCACTTGGTTAGCAATTCTCTCTGGTGCCAATCTTAGTGTATGTCCGAGCTAGCCTAGACGTTGTTTGCAGATTGACTATACTACCTGTTGGTTAATGCGATCTCTGACTTCTTGGTTGATAATTCGATTGTTCCAATTAATCCATGGAATCCTTGTAAAACACTTGAAATCAAACACATATAATTTCTTCACTTGACTTATTTTGAGATGCTCGTTCCATACATCGAATCATTTCAATTTACTTATATGTAATTTCTGTTATGAAATTCTTTTCTTTATTATTCAATTTTAATTTTATTTAGGAGTTCCTTCTCAGAAAGATATATGTTAGAATACTGTCCACTAAATTCTTATACATTTCTACAAGTGTTGGGATGATTAATCGGGAATCGGAAAAACTAACAAATTTGGGGGAATCGGAAAAATTTGTGCTATTTTCCGATGCCAAATCGATTTTTTTTTCATTGTCTTTTTTTTTTTTTTTTTTTTTTAATTGGATTTTGTTTAAAACAAAATCTTCCATTGCTGGTAATAATGATAAAATAATAAATATTTATTGATTTTAAAATACAGGTAAAGCTAAAATCGATAGATCATTCTTCACAAGTGTAATTTTACGTTTTCAAAAATATCTGCATATTTAACATGTGCGTTTTTTACAGAAAATTGGGGAAAATAACAACTCTGTAGTTAAATATTTAGAGATTAATTAAGAATCAGAATCGGTAATTGTATCAGAATCAGGAATTTAGCCCGGAATCGTTAATTGTATTGGAATCAAGGAAAATATTTGAATCGTCCCATCACTAATATGGCTTTGATATGAGATTACAACAAATTGAAGGCTTTCTGAATTGATATGGATTGCATCTTTCAGTAAATTGCTAGCAAAGAGACCCAACGTTGCCTGAGATTGAATGAAGATTTAACGAAATTTTCACCCTCGTATATTTATTGTCATTGAAATCGGTGAAGCCCATTTTTTTCAATCAAATTGATTGCCTACTCTAGTTGGGGATCTACCGTGGTGCACAGATCACATGCATCCCCACAGTGAATTAGTCGACAATACATTATAGCAATACATTGTAGTCTACATTGCATTGAAGAGAATCTACTGCGAATTTTTATATGTTGGGCCTTTCTGCTTGGCTGTAATGAAACTTTTCAAATACATTTGTCATGTTAGGCTGTATAAGGCGTAAACTGTAATCAAAATTGCCTGTTCCTTCTTTCATCAGATTTTTTTTTTGATTATTGATACTTAAAGACATTCAGATACCTGTCTAAGAACACTGCCAGGCACATAAAGTACGTTTGTGTGGAATTTCAAGTCGGCCCAGCCATTAAGGAGTCCATAGTGAACGAACTCGCGCTCGTGCGCACACACAGTCCCTTTTATATAATAGTAGAAATACTTTGTTTAAAAAAAATGTCATTCAAATGTCTCGTTTCAGTTATCTTAAAGATTTTTTTTTTTTTTCATGCAAATCATTGGAGACTGATATCTGTCAGGTTAAGGCTAACTAGATAGTGTTTCTTAAAAAAACAAAAAATAAACAAACTAATAAACATTTTACTTGTCAGACAAATGAAACAAATGAAAAATTATGAAAACATGTCCATGTTGTAAAGCAAACAAAATAGGAATCACTATAGATAAAAAAAAAATTCTTTTTATATTTGAAAAAAAAAAATTGTTTATGCAATGACATTTTTATTATTACAGTTCTGAATTTTTGAGATGGCGATTATTGTTCATATTTGGATTCCTCAGATTACTCTCATCTTGAGGATTATTTTCAAAACGTTTCAGTCGATGTAACCTCTAATCTTCAAGTGTATTTTGTCAGTATTTTTGTCAAACTCGAGAATCTGCTCAGAATTTCAAACGGAATCCTTAGTTGAACTCACACTCTTGCTCAGTCAGGCATGACCGAGTAGAAGTCTTTAGTACAGACTTTAGGAGCCTTATACCTATTTTCATTTCTAGATGTAAATATTAGTTATTACTACAACTTTGGAATAAAAAAGGATTTGGTTTAAGGCTCCTTCTACTCTGTCATGAATGAGAGCGTGCTGCTCCCCCCCCCCCGTGAGTTCAGTTAAGGATTCAGTTTGAAATTCTATATTATCATAATACAAGTGTTTTCAATGAAAAGATGAGATAGATTTTTAATGTGATTGAAAACATTAATCATACATTTTTTTTTACTATTTTTAACAACTCTTTTCATATTAAATTGATGCTTTTCTTTTATCTAATATGTAGAGTTCGTAATGGTTTTTATACTAGAAATCATTAGTTTCCAAGAGGAAGAAACTAATTACATAATTACACGCTTTATACTTTTCACACATAGACTATATATGCATGTGTGTGTGCGTATGTCAGTTTTGTGCCCAACAGTCATCAAATTTGACTGAAAAAAAAAAGATATAGAAAACTCATAACTGTGCGTTATAATAAAATGAAAACCCTCATCAAAGAAAATAAAAGTGAGTAGTTAACTAGTGAGATGTCCTTTTGCAAAACAATATACAAATTAGTTTACCTTAAAACATAGTGCATAGATATGACCGAGCATATTTGAAAGATGTTTATCTTCTATCGTGAAAATGATTGTTTTTTTTTTTTTTTTTTTTTCTGAAACATTTTGTGGAAAAAAAATTGAGTTGGATGAATGTTACTTACATCTGGCAGGCTCAGCGACGGGGGGGGGGGGATATTGGGACCGACTTGAATGTTTATTTACTTCTGATATTTATAGTCAGGATTGAGTAGGAGGGGTGGGAGGTGATTACAAGCTATATATTCAGGGTTGGTCTCTCTCTACCAGTTCTGTCTGTACTGTGTTATCATAGAGACCAGACCGTTAGTCTTCTACTCCGGAAGTTTAGATAGTGCTGTTACCAGACCCCGTTTCGCTTAAGGAGGATTTCTTTTTTTGCAACCCCGATTGCTACCTGCACCTTTTAAGCATCACCCTTCAACCCCCCTTTTTTTTTTTTTTTGACTTAAAGAAAAAATTGGATTTTTTTTCCCCCAAACAATTTAATGAATGAAACATTTTTCGAATTAAAACAACATTGAATTTTTTGTTTTTCATTTTTTTGAATTAAAGTAAAATTGTCACTGTAACAATAGTTTTAAATTTTTGTGGCAACTGTTGAAGGGTTAACAAAGTAATATTATAGTTTTAAATTTTTTTTGTGGCACCTGTTGAAGGGTTAACAAAGTTATATTATAGTTTTAAATTTTTAAAATAATAAACAATTTGCATGAAATGAATGAATTTCGTTGACTTATTGTCACTTTTGAATCAGGTTGAAACTTTACAGACTGAGAAGTGCCAACTGTGTAACACAAAAAGAAAAAAAATAGTGCCGTCCATGTAATGCAGAAGTGCCCTCTCCTCTCTCTCAATCAACTGACATAACACACCCTTTGTCAGTTATTAATATTGTAAAAAGTATTGTTTGCATTTGGCTTCAAACCTAGCTGAAAAGTTCATTTTACTTAGGCTACAGTTTTTGACATGAAAATGTTACATGCTGGGATGGGTATGCTAGCTAGTATGTATATAATTCTAATTTTAACTTCCTTTTTGTACTACTGCTAACAGTCGTTGAGTGTGTGTTGTGATTATTGCATTCAAAATATTATTACAACTATTAATACATTATTAACTCAAAGTCCCCCCCCCTCCTTCTCTCTCTCCTCCATCCACACAAATATTTTGTTGTAATTATGAAGAGGTTTTCTATGGCTGTATCATTGTGTAAACTTGTCACTGGTGTCTAACTTATGAATATCGTAATCTCTTTGATGTCTTGTCTAGCTGGAGCAACAGGCTTTTCTTAGAATCATTCACCTGTGAATTTGTTTTTGTAAGACCTCAATAACAAAGAACCAAGTGTAGGAAGAAATAGATGAGTTGAATCGGTTCTGAGAGCAAGAATAGAAATTCAAGGTTTTTTAGTATGAGTATTGTTGCCACATCTGAGCTGATGCATCTACCACTAGTCTCTCACTCTGGATATTCTTTTATAAATCTTAAATCTAACAAGTCCGACACTATCGATCAAACTACAACCTCTGTTTCATCGTTACAATGTTGCATAACTGTGCTTGTTTTACAAGCACTTTAATGGAATGTGCTCCGATGAACTCCTAGCAATTGTGGTTCCACAATGTACATATTTCTGACAACCAGCAAAATCTTAACCCTTCACTGTTGAGGTCCTTAGATTCGAGAAAATCTTCTATTCTAATAGTTTCATCTATTGGACTGCTGGACTTTAAAATTTCCTTTCTGTTTTTCACTTCTCTGACTGTACTAAACTGCAGAAGTTTAAATGTAATGTGAACGGACATCTTGCTGCTCAACTCCATACACTGTTAGATATGATCCCAAATAGTAGTCCTGACGTTTCAAGTGGCAATATCCATTGTTTGGAGGTGAAAAAGAATAAAACAAAAAAACATGCGATTCAAGAGTTCAATTGTTTACACATGACAACAACCTGTTGGCATAGACAAACTATTGCTGCATCGTTGCTGACAACTTTCAAACGCAAAAACTTTGTCAAACTTTCAATTTACGACATTGTATATTTTGTATTTGGATTGCTTGGACTACTATTCTCAATTTTAGTGTTTTCATAACATTTTGACTGATGTAACCTCTGGCCTTCTTCAGGCGTGTCTTGTCAAACCAGCAAATCTTTTAAAAAAAATATGGGAATCTGTACAGAATTTCGAACAAAACCCTTTATTTAATCCATGCTCTTCCGTCAGCCATGAGTGGGTAGAAGTTTTAAGTAATTCACAATTGTATTGTTGAGTGTTGCTCACACTGAAGATTGAACCTTTAACCTCCAGAAGAGTGTCACAACTGCAATTTATCCAATACTTTATTCGTTAGATCATGGGTCTTTATTACCTCATGGATAATTCAAATAGTCCACATTATCAATCCTCATCTCCAAAATTCAGAAACATTGTATATTTTATCATTTTTTTTATAGTTAAATGCACATAATTTGAAGCGCTAATTCATTTGTTTATATTTCTTATGCAACATTAATCTTTTCTTATTGATTTTCTTTATCATTATTTTGTGTTTTTACTTTTTTGTTCGTATTCTTTACGTCTTCATATTCCTTTTAACCGCTATATTTTTCATGCTACTTTATTTCTATTGTCTACTGACCTTTTTATCATCCCTGCTTGAACCAAATTTTCATTCAAGAATCAATTCCATTCCTACTCGACTAGCAAACACCATTTTGCTTCTTCTTTGACATTCATGAAAAAATTGTCACCGATATCTATTTTATTTGTTTAGAAAATTCCACCATCTGAACTGTTCATTTCGCTGCCATCATGGCTAGAATTATTTATTTTTTTCTTTGACTACAGTAGTTCCTCTTGGCAGCGGAATCTTCGAGCAGCATTTATTGGCATAGTTGCCCTTGAAGGTGACTGATGTATTCTACTTTACAAAAGTGCTTGATACACATTAGATGCTACACAATCTCAAGAGTACATCTTCAGCTGCCTCCTCATCTAGCCACTTACCAGACTTATGATTGCATTTCTTGGCATCTTCTTTTATATTCTATATAATACGTCTACACATCTCTGCTATATAACATGTAGTTATGCCAAGGCCTGTAAAATCACCTGATTCACAATTTTACCAAAAAAAAAAAAAAAGACTTTCGTAGTAGTTTTCAGTTTTGATTTTAATGTTAGATTTTATCTCATCCCTCTTCCACTCTTCTATTGAAATAATGTTATTTGGTAAATTTCAATTCCTGCTTCAGAAATCTGGTTTAAAAAATGGTTTGATCCAATTTATATAAAAACTCTTTATTTTCAATCCTAAACAAAAAAAATGTTGAGAGTGGGCGGAGATTTACTTTTGAAAGATATAATCCCGTGTGTTCGTGTTTTTACTTCATTCAAAGACAATTCATACTGATCACTTTTATTTTCTTTCAAAAATCTTTTATTATACAATTATTAAAAATATATTTTTAAATAACTGAAAACCAAACAACTTAAAGAATTTAATCAACTCTTCTGAATAATAATTGTATGCTTACTGTGTGTAGTTATCTTCAGTTTTTTATTTTATACCAAATTTTCTAAATCCTAGTTTCATTAATTCTTGCACCATTTTCCATAATATATAAAATGTCCATGGAGATTAGGAAGTGGATCTGGAGTTTAACTTTCGCTGCCCTTATTTTATCCTCACCTTCCATGAGCCATGTTTCTGATAAAAGGGGAAGAATTGCTGTTTTTTGGGTTAAAATCTAGCCATATAACATTGTTAGCTAGTTTTTGACCCTGAAGTTTTTTTTTTTTTTTTTTGTTCTTTTAGCTCCTTATATAATGTGGCTTCATGCTCTGTCTGGAGCGATTTCTGTAAAAAAAAATAAATAAATAAATAAAATAAATTCAAAGATAGGTGACAATTGTGCACTTAGCAATGGTGTCTTGATCTCATTTCCAATGCCAGATCTTTGGTATGCTCGCAATCAGATCACAATCATTATCAACATCGCAACTGTCATTTTTGACGCCTTGTGGATTCTCTTGATGCCAAATGTACCTTTTTTTTTTTTTTTTTTTTTTTTTTTTTTTTTACATAGGCGTCACCACTTATCAAGGTCGATAGGCCACTCAAGGATAATGGTTAAAGAGTGTAGAGTAGTCAAAAGGACAATATAGTAATCGATAGTAATGGAAGTTTGGTAAATTTGTTAACTTAAGTGGAACGGCTCATCAGAAACTTGTTCACGTTGGACTTGAAGACAACCATATTATAGACAGCTGGAAAGCAGGAAAATGGAAGGCGTGCAGTTCTAAGAAAGAAGCTTTGATCATGGAATCTATGTTAAGGTTTAGGCACAGATAAAGAGTGTGGAAAATTATTGATAATGTTTTCAGCTAGTCTAGTGTTTCTTGTGAAAGTTTGGCAAGGGGGGGACCATAGATTGAAGCTCAGTCGAACACTTTCCATGAAAATAACGATAAAGCAGAGACAAACTCGCAACATCTCTTCTGTGAGATAGAGGTTGCAGCGAACAGAAAAGGACATCTCCCACCAGGCCACAAAGTCTATTATGAACCCTATTAAGGCAGGAAAAGTCTTTTCTAACATCTCTTGCCCATATGTGGCAACAGTATTCCATCCTTGGACGTATCTGGCTCTTATATAGATAGAGAATTGCATCAGCAGTGAGATATCTACTTAATCGATAGAAGGATCCGACCAGGTTTCCAGTGGCCTTGGCAACAGATTTGATGTATGTATTCCATTTAAGATCAAGAGTAAAGGTCAAGGCCAGAAGCCTGTCAAAACTTGAGGCCTCCCCTTTTTATATATTTATCCACTTCAATCGTTATAATGTTCTCTAACACTAATTTAATTATATCAATTGGTGGCTATTCATGTCTATTCCTATGTATTATTATATGCTATGTATTATTATATTGGGTCAGTTGTGTTCAGCTTATATATGCAGTAATGTCACAGATAATTCTAACCTAACCATTATTATTAATTAATAAAAAATATAATTGTTTAATGAATAACAATTCGTCTTTGTAAAAATCTGATTATTTAATGTTGTACTATTTTCATTAAAATTATATAAAACTTATTTAATTTTTAATCTATACGAGACTACCCATGACCCGTTGGGTCAGTATATGTTGTAGCTAGCTATGGAATAGTGAGTATACATAATTAATGTATAAATGTGATACTCGTGATGGAAAGAAAATATTTTTAACAATTACGTAAATAGATCAAGAATATATATTTTTTTTTACATAACAAACATTTGTGTGAAAGTATATTTTAAAAAAATATTGATTTCCGCGTCGTTTCAACATTAAACCTAATTATATCCACAGTATATGTGTGTGTGTGTGATTATATTCACTCAATTTCATAATAAAAATTAATGAATGCTTTTTTTTTTTTTTTTTTTTTTGTTACGATAAGGTGCAGCGAATTAAGTATTATGGTATCTGTTCGATGCACAGTTAGGAATTAATACATTATTCACCACAATATCACATTACTCTATAAGTATGATGTAAAGTGCTTATAAGTCAACGGCTATAACTTTTGCCCATTTTTAACAGACTAAGAAGTCTATTGTTTGCATAATCGTTAAAATATTAATAAACATTGGCAAGTAATTTTAATGTCTTTAAACTGCCAATTATTGAATCCAATTCAATAAAAAAAAAATTTAAAAATAGTTTAAATTGTAAAAAAACTAAAGCTAATACCCAGAAAAGTAATTGCTATTGCGTTTGGTTACAGTTACTGTGAGAAATTCACTTTTAAATTAAAGGGAACTGAAATAGGATTTACCAGTTAAATGGTTTTAATTTCTTAATTTTTTTCTTAACCAACTAGTTAACTATGAGATGTCACTTTTATTGCCTTTGGTAACAGTTACTTATTGTACGATTTTTTATGTTCCATTTATAAAAAAAGTGTTGTGTTGATCGTGAAGTAGTTTCTTTTTATCAACATGGTTTCAATGACTGGGCAGCTGATCTGAGTTATATATATATATATATATATATATATATAAGTATTTTTAATGTCTTTAAACTGTCAATTAAAGAATATATAGAAGACTTTAAAATAGTTTAAATACTAAACATGTTTTTGTTTGAAAACGATTCCAACTTGCAATGTAAAATACAAATAAAATTCGTAAAATTTCGATGTAAAAAAAAAAAAAATGCAAAAGGCATTTACAGTTTTGTTTTATTTGCATATTTTAAATGAACCCCCCCCCCAAAAAAAAAAAGAAAAACCAACCTTTTAATCGCACAATCTGACCTTTACCCACGTGGGGATGCAAGTAAATATGTTTTTTTTTTTTTTTTTTTTATCTATTCTACTTTTGTAATGCATAAATTCTTCCTTTCTAGGGCAATTGCTCTTGACATATCAAAGGCCTTCGACAAGGTATGGCATAAGGGTCTGCTTCACAAGATTTCCAGCTACGGTATAACTGGAAATGTTTTCGCAATCATTAAATCATTTCTCTCCGATAGGTTCATAAGGTAGATGGACAAAAATCGGAGGCCTGCAATATAAATGCTGGAGACCATCTACGGTAACACATCAAAGGCTGTAAATGACAAAGTTCTCTCTTATTCTCTCTCCTCTGATCTCGAGCGCGTGGTTCAGTGGGGGAAGATGTGGCTGGTTACCTTTTAATGCATCCAAAACCAAACTCCTATCCTTACATCATCAACGCTCTGATCCCCATCTGGCATCAATTGTGATAGATGGCTCTCGTCTGGGTGAGGCCCCGTGTTTTGACAAGCTTCTGGGTTTGACCTTTACTCCTGATCTGAAATGTAACACGTACACCAAGTCTGTTGCCAAGGTCGCTGGAAAGATGGTGGGATCCTTCTACCGCTCCAGAAGACATCTCACTACTGATGCAATTCTCTATCTATATAAAAGCCAAGTACGTCCAAGGATGGAATACTGTTGCCATATCTGAGCAGGAGCTGCTAAAAACAGCCTATCCTGCCTTGACAGAGTACAAAATAGACTTCGTGGCTTAGTGGGGATGCCCTTTTCTCTACCCTGCAACCTCTCTCTCACAGAAGAGACGTTGCGAGCCTATCCTTGTTTTATCGTTATTTCCATGGTAGGTGCTCGTCTGAACTCCAATCTCTGGTCCCCCCTCGCCAATCTTTCACGAAAAACACCCGTCTAGCTGAATCCACTGTGAAAAATTTCCCCCACTCTATATCTGTGCCTAAATCAAAACGCGGATTCCATGAACAAAGCTTCTTTCTTAGAACTGCACGCCTGAGGAACTCTGTTCCGTCTGCCTGCTTCCCACCGGACTACAACTTGGATGTCTTCAAGTCCAACGTTAACAAATTCCTAATGAACTGCCCCCTTAAGTAAACACTTCATCAAATCTCCACACTAACGTAATGTACTTGCAATAACCCTTATCCATGAGTGGCTTCCGGGCCTTGATAAGTGGTGATCACTGTAAAAAAAATAAAATAAAATATATATATATATATATATATATATATATATATATATATATATATATATAAATTTTACTTAGTATTTTAGTTTCAACATTCATTGGAAAATTATGAAAAAATTATTTGTGTATTTTATTTTAATTAGTTTTGGTTTTATTTATTTATATTTGTTTTGTTTATGTTGGGAGTGCAGAAAAAATGTGTAAATCTATTTAAAAATCAGTAAAATAAAAAAGACCATCTGTAAACTGTTGATTTTTTTTTCTTTTTTAAAAGAAAAGAAAAAAAAAAAGTTTTGTTTTTATCTATGCATGTGCATCATAAACCAGAACCAGATGGACAGTTTCAACGCCCAAGCAAGACGATTTTATATTATGATAGATAACAGAAGCTGCGCTTTTGTTAGTCATTTTCCACATCCCATGACCTATACATCTATGGTCTCGATTTTAAAGGATAATATTCTTTTATTATTTAGCATTTATGAGATTAATCTTATCTTCCAGTCTGTGCTACCGAGATGAACACTGAGTTTAATAGAATACTAGACACTCTAGTTCTCATATATATAATCACTGTACGCATAGACGAGCCGTGATTTCATCCTTTTTGTTACGTCAACATTTATGACGTCATAAATTGTTTTCTGCTTAAATGAATGTTGGTTCTTATTTACTTGCGTCCTCACGAGGGCAGAGTTAGACACAATGTCAGTTTTTACTGTGGGGAAAATCCAGCTTCTCTAAAAGGGGTTCTTTGTATAGGAACAAAAATAAAAATTCTAAGTCATGATCGAGGACAGTGTTTGTACTAGTTGTATTATCTACCCGATGGTGTCCGGGAGTCTTTACTTTCTTGTTTCAATCATTGACCTCTCCCTCTCGTTCTCCTAATTCTTTGTAAGAAAATATCTTCATTTTTGAAAAGATAATTCAATGAAGATCACAAAAATGATTAATTTTGCAATAAAATCGATAGAATAGCATACAAAATATTGAATTTTAAATTTCATAAATACCTTTTTAAATTTTTTTTTTTTTTTGATAAAGAAATAGACATACTAAAGAATAACGGTTGTTACACGTCAGTTTTTTTTTCTGTTGCATATCAACTTTTTTTAATAGTTTTCTGAAATTTAATTGAATAACTTGGCACATGATTTGGTCATTACACCAATTTAAGAACATTTGTAAAAAAAAATAAAAAAAAGTATACATAAAAAAGTTTATTAAAAACATTGACACAGACAATATGTTGTATGACATTTTTTTTATTATAGATTTGGTTAACCGATTTTCACGACTGCCTCCAACTCTGACTCCAGAGATTTCTATTGACTTTGAGGAAACGTTTTTAAGTTCGGTTAATATTCCAATATTGATGCCAAAATGGTAAACGGTTTAATGTACAATTAAAAGAAAAAAAAAAAAAAAATCTTAATGAAATGCTTCACCAAATAAACATTGCTAAGATATTTTCCAGTAAAAAATACCGAACTTTTGTTCGGTACCTTCCAGTCTTTTCTGTAAGCTGCCTGAACGATTCCGATGATAGCAGTACCATTTTTTTCTTATTTTGATAGTATTAATCCCATAGGAAGGTGAGGGAGGGGGCGAACCTCCCATTAAGATAGAAGTACTGTTGCCACATCTGGGCAGGAGCACAACCCCCCCCCCCCCAAAAAAAAAACACTCGACTAGCTACACCCACTATAAACAATTTCCCCCACTCTCTGTGCCTAAATCTAAACAGATTTATGAACAAAGTTTCTTTCCAAGAACTGCCCGCCTGTCGCACACTGTTCTGCTTCCTGGTTGAATACAACATGGTAGTCTTCAAATCTAATGTAAACAAATTCTTGTTGAGCCGTCCTCATAAATAATCAAATTCTACCCAATTTACACCATTAACGATTACTACACTACCAACTTTCATTAATTAATCCTTATCCTCGAGTTGCTTTTGGACCTTGATAGGTGGTAACTCCGAAGTGTAAAAATTTTTTAAAAAATATCCGGCAATATATGTGAATTCCGGGTGATGCGTTGTGCTCGATGACGTGTTTGAATAAAATAAAAAAATATTCCCATCTAATGAAGCAACATGTGTGTGCATATCTAAAATAGAAATTGAAACCAAAAATGGTGCAAGTTTTTTGAGTGTAAAAATGTATTTTAAAAGAAGAATCATTAAATGCTTCACAAAATAAACATTGTCGGAATATTTTTTTCAGTAAAATATCATCACACTCGACACTTAAACTGAATAGGAGTTTAAGCTGACAATTAAGGGTAGATTATTTAAGTTTTAGCAAAAGTTAGTGTAATGGTGGCCCATCTCTTCTTTTATGATTCGAAGAAATGTATAAAAAGAAAAGTACATTGCATTGAATATAATTAATTTGGTGTGAAGAAGCTAACAATATTCCTGTTGACCTCTCTCTATTGTACATCACAAAAAAATAAAAGTTGTTGTTGCTCGTATTCAGTATATCCTACAATTAAGATCAGCACTCTGCAATCATTTCCTTATCCTATGAAGTCCAAGGAATTGGTTATCATTCATTTACTCTCATTAGCATTGCTACAATACTTTGTATTCAAGAACGGCTTTGTTCTCATTAATCAAAATAATGAATTGTTGTTAAGGTCACTTGGTATGACAAACAAGTTGATTGTAACGATTATAAGGTAACGATTGTAACTGGAAACTTGTCAGGAAGTTCAGTTCTTGGATCTGAAAAGTGGAATGGAGGAACACAAAATCAAATAACTTAACTAATACCCCGCTCCCCACTCCCCCCCTTATGTATTACACTTAGCATACTACTAAAACTATCATGTCACCGTGCACACTGGATGGTGTGAGAAAGGACGAATAAAAAAAGTAATAGGAGTAAAAATGATGTAAATAATTGAGAGGAAAGTTGGTAAAAACAAAAAAAAAATGAAATATATTTACTTCAAAATGAATGACATCATAAAGAATGAGACTTAGGAACTCCAGGTCTTGCATCAAAAATATCGGTTGGTTTTTGATCTGAAGCCCCCCCCCCCGTTTCTTCCCGTTGCAATCAAATCTCTTGATAGTCTGCTTCCAGTTCATTTTGGTTTTCCTCTTAAACTTAAGGGTATATCTGAACCAGCCTAGACGTCGTTTGGAGATTCCTTGGTTGGTAATTTGATTGTGCCGTTGATTCCTGGAATCTTTCTATGGTATTTGGAATCAAATGCATCTAATTTCTTCTCTTGAATGATATCTTCTGGTAAATTTATAGATAGGTATGATAAATATTGACCCAACAGATTACGAATGGTTTAATGTGTACGTGCGCACACACACGTTTACAATTTCTATTGCTGTAGATAGACATTTATATCGCTATCAGTAAAAACGGTTTTCTCCAGTTCACTATTTTAAAATTTCACCAAAAGAACCCGGAATTCTGGATATTTGATTTTAATTTGATATCTTGTCCTTTTTAGATAAGCATATAATTAGTGGAATGTTTTGGTAAACATTTCATCAAAGACTGTTTTTAGATGAAAGTTGTAAATCAAATTGTTTTTTCGTCCAATTGTTTCATGCGATTCCCATATCTCACCAAAAGAGAGAGGCCATATTTTAGAAATTAAACCAGAACACTGCCACAAATCTGCGCACGGACATTTTAGGCAGGCATGTCAAGTACGAGAGCCATAGGATTCAATTTGTGTTATAATGGTCGTATTCTTAAAATTCTAGCTGAAATAGTTCAATAAAAATTATTGCAGAATATTTTTTTACTTTAGAAAGTTGCTGTAGTTTGGTCCTATTCACGAATCCAAGTACAAACATGCAGTTTAAAAAATATGAAAATAGCACAAGATATAATGAAAATTTAAATTAATGGTTTGCAACAAATGCAATGCACATAAATCACAAATGTTCAAAATGGACAAATATTCAAACATTTTTCAGGTTTCGATGCTTAATATTTTTTTGTTGACAATTTAAGTTGAAATTTCTGTGCAGTTTCTAGTTTTAAGTGATGATTGGTCAACCTGGTTCCTTGAAAAGCTTTGGCATGAATGATTATAAATCTCTTTGGAGTTGTCGTAATGTAAGTGCAATTTTTTGGATAATAACGTGATACCAAAAAATGAAAAGCGTAAACCATGTGCCTGTGACGTTCCAAATTTTGATCATTGGTTCAATGTCAAGAAAGACTTTCCTAAAGAGAGGATAGAAATTCTTACTAATTTTACGACACCTCTCCTATTTTAATACCCTCCCTTCAAGCTTTTCAAAGTTGCTGTCTCTATTGCCTGAAAATAAGCTTTCAATTGGTCATATGTGACCTGTGGGTCTCATGTCTGACATGCCTGATTTTAGGTGTATCTTAGTAAAATTACTCTTTCTTTGGTTGTATTTTAAAATATCCATATATGCAGCACCAAACAGAATTATTATTATTAGGCTATTAATAGCATCAGAGATAAATGTTTTGTCGTTTGGTATCGGGAATTATTTACTCTCTAAAATGAAATAGTATGTTTCTGGATGAATACTCAAACATAATCTGATACTTCCTAGACAAGAGAAAAATCCAGGTTGCCCTTGATGGTCGTACATGGCTGAACATGATATTAATGCAGGTGTACCCCAGGGGTTGATCCTTGGACCTGATACTTGTACTTGCAATGCCATTCATCTAAGGTGGGTGGAACGGCGTGAATTCACAATCTCATGGATCAAAGCTGACCATGCTGGACGATAAGTTGCCAATATTACTGATATTAATAAATGACTTCCTTGATAAAAAAATTTGTCTAAGATGAGTATATTTGTTGATCACATCACACTCTATAATAGGCATGTGGGTGAAAAACGAATGTACACATTTCTGCAATGGCAGGAACTCGAAAATAATCTTCAGTTGGTAGTGGAATGGGGCCCGAAAGTGGATGGTAACATATAATTCTATTAAATCTAGGCTTCTTTCCTTTATCATCTACAAAAAATCTTGCCAACCAACGATTGCCATGACAAGCAGCGCCCTACCTGAGAAGCCATCTTTTTATTAGAAAATATTTTCATATAAAGAATGTTTTTATGGTGATCTTGCTAATAAAAAAGTTCAAATTTTCATATTCATTTACCTAAATTAATAGCCCCCCCCACCCCGTCTTCTCTCATGAACCATTTTTTTGCAACTACATCGTATTGCCGTCTAACTCTATTGTAGACCTGTCAGTCTCTTTTGTCATCCTTGACAATCAACAGCTCTCTCTCTCTCTCTCTCTCTCTCTGATTCATCATCACGGTTGTGCTGCCTCCATTAAAGCAACACGACCCCTCCTCCCCATATGCGCTGCTGTTTCTTCTGTACTTTAAGAAACAAACTATCGTTTGTTAGGTGTTATAAAGAGATGGCTTGTTTTGTTACCTTATATGGAGTAGCAGTTTTAAATACCCTGTTTGAACTATTTTGAAAGGTTGCATGATACATTTTAATGCCATAACATCAGAACAAATTCGTTGCTTTAGGAGTCAATCAGTAAACATTGACACCTAAAAGAAAAGTTATTTAGAATTAAAAAAAAAAAAAACTACATAAAAAATATTAATGATGTACATGTCATGTTTCAAAAAGGAGAAATTGATAAAGTACTATTATCTTGATAAAGAAAATCATTTTTAAAGCAATTCGTGTGAAATCGGTAGCATTACAAGGCTGATATCGCAAGTTGGAATTATTGTGGACTTATCCCCCCCCCTTTTTTTTTTCAAGATGGCAACACGAGACAGTCCCGTTTTTTGCTTATTCATAAAATTTGATTTTCTTATTTAAAGATTAAAGTACTTGATCAGTTTAAGTAAATTTTGGAACATAATATTTTAATTCTATGATGGGTACGTACAGCAAAGATTTTTCTGTAATATATATATATATATATATATATATATATATATATATATATAAATATATATATATATATATATATTTAATTAGATTGAATACTCAATAGCAACCTCGAAAAATTTTATACATGATAAAAAATGCTCCAAACACTAAAATAATATATCTACGGTTTTATTTATAGAGATTAAAACAAGGAATGAAAATTTATTGTTTTGAATAGTTGATATTTTATTACTTGTTTAAAATATCTGATTAATTAATATTGTAATTAACTGATGAAAATAAAAACCGAGTTAGTTACAATATTTATGAATTAATTATATATATATATTAGGCACCGCCAAAAATGGCCGCAAAATCAAGTTGTTGTTGTTTTTTAAAACTAAATTACATTTATTAAAATCCATTATTTCTGAGTAACTTTTTTTTTTCCAGAAAGATAAAACCCTGAATTTTATTATATAGAAAACAGAATAATGTAAAACTTTTTCTACTATTTTTAATTCAATTTTAAATGTTAAATTTTCCCAAAAAGTTAACAATTGTTATTTTTTGTCTTGCACAAAAAACGTACTTAAATATTTAAAAAAAAAGGGTTTTTGAAATAATTTATTTATTCATTTATTGTCTAACTAAGATTTAGTATGATTTTCTAAGAGAATATGCAAAAATATTATAATATAAGTACCTGAATTTCAAATAATTCCACTTATTCATATATGTAACCAGATAGTTCGCGTCGCCGAAGAGTTCAGATCGACTCTGTTTACGTTTTCTTTCGATGAGACGAAAACTATGGAAGACTAAACAGGCCAAAAAAACTTATTTTTCAGTGACGAAAATTTCAATGTATTATTAAGCTGAGGCTGGCCAGTACCAGATGGGTGACCATTTGTATGAGTTTGGTTTTTAATGTGTATGTGTGTGGGGGCCAGGCTCCCCAAAATGGGGGGAGGGGGCAATTTAAAGCAGAATAAAAAAAAATTATTTCAGCGCGTTTGGTCCACCGTAGTCGAAAGGCGGCAAACGTTTTCAAACGAGATCGAAAAAAATGATGCTATTTTTAACACAAAGGGCACAATATTTATCGAATTTTTTTTTTTTGTATCGATTATTCAAAGCATGCTCTGTTTAATAATGGTCATGCATTATTCGGCTCGCTAAAAAAAAATTGTTAATTTATTTATCAAAAATTTTAAAATGGCTTTTTTTCGTATAAATATAAAAAAAATTTTTTTTTTGTTTTGCTTAACTTAAATTAATTATTTTACTTAACATATTCACCGAATTTCACACTTCAAAACTCAAAAGCGGGATAATTAAACACAATCGAAGTTCTGATATTCAGACGTCAAAATAAGGTATGCAAACAATTTTTTTTTTTTTTTTTTTTTTTAAATCTATAATTCTGTCCCTTACAACAACACAATATGTTTTGTTCAGTTTCAGATGATTATTTTAAGCATATTTGTTCCCACTTCAAAACAAGGGGGGGTTTTGTAAGCAAAAAAAAAATATATATAAATATCGTTTATGAAAAATAAGTACACTGTTATAAAGTTCATTCTTCTCCTAATAATCGCTGAAAATTTCGTATTGATCGGATAATTACCTGATTTTTGGTAGATTTTTAAAAAGACGGTCCGTCAAAAAGTACTGACCTGCCCCCCCAGTTTTGGCGGTGCCTAATATATATATATATTGATTGTATATATCAATTAAAAAGAAGAAATTGAAGATGAAAAAAGCGAGTTAATTACGATATTTATTAATATTCCAAACAAGTAATAAAATTTTTGTATCTGATTTTCTATGCTTAATGTGTCCACCTTTGCTGTTCCATTTATAGATATTATGCAATAGCAGTGAATGTATCTATGGCGCATTATAACAGGTCCATGTAAATAATGGCAGACAGGTTAATGTGCTATATTGTCAAAATGTATAATTATCTACCATCTCTGTAAACATGCGCATTTGCAGAACACATTACAGAAAAAAAAAGTGAGAACAACACGCTCTCACTTTTTTTCTGTAATGTGTTCTGCAAATGCGCATGTTTACAGAGGTTGCTATATTTACACTTCATGGCCGCATAAAAGAATGCCAATCAAGAAACAAAAAAAAAAAAAATGCCAATCAAGAAACACTAACCAAAAAAAAAAAAAGAATTACATTTGTTTTTTTTGTTTTTTTTTTTGTTTTTTGTTTTTTTTCCCCCTAATTATGGATCTTATTTTAGTGACTAGCAGCTCAATACCCATTTGCGCAAGATAAGATTCTAACTAATCGTAACCTTTTCAGGCCAGAAACGCCCAAATGCACCTGAAATGCACAGTGTTAACATTTGTCATGTGATCAACCAAAGGTTCCATCAATTGCGATTGGACATTGACTCTCGTTGCAAAATGACTGTGCACGTCCACTTTGTTGCGTTACGCTGCTGATGTGGCAATCAATTTCTACCTCCTCGTCTCTGTTGCTCTTCTCTTAATAACCACTTTTACAGACGTTATTTATAAAAAGACACGCCAACAAATGGAATTATGCTTTCAAAACTTTTTTGGAGTTTTATTTGTACTTCAGACTATACAAGTGCATACTCGTAGTGAGATGATTCCAATATTTTTCCCCGATTCAAATACAATTACCAATTCTATTCTAAATTCTTGATTCCGACAGAGTTACTAATTCCGATTCTTCTATTAAAATCTTTAAACATTTAGCTATAGAGATTTTTATTTTCTAAAGATCAATATCTATTTATCATTAGTACCAGCAATGGAAAATAAAGTTTAAAAAATACAAGAATCATTTTGGAATCTGAAATTAGGCATAAGTTTTTCTAATACCAATTCCGATACACCAAAACATTCTAATTTTTTTTCCAATTCCTGATTCAACTTAATCATCATAACACAAGTACGTACTCCCCCTCTCAGAGAAGGAGGGTGTCCTATCTAAAAGCCCAACCACAATCTGGTGATTTAGATGAAAAAAAAAAAAAAAAAAAAAAAACAAACAAAAAACATAAGTTTGTTAATTTGTTTTGTATATAGTTTTTTTTTTTTTTGAGGGGCGGGGGTGCTACCCCATGGATTCCATTCGAAATTCTGTGTAGATTCCCAAGTTTGACAAGATACACCTGAAGAAGGCCAGAGGTTACATCGACTGAAACGTTGTGAAAATAACACTAAAGATCAGAAGAGTAATCCAAAGAATCCAAATAATATGAATAATCAATCGTGATCTCAAAACTTCAAGACCGTAAAAACGAAACGCTATCTTTTCACATTAACGATTCTCTAATTTTTGTACAAATGAGAAATAATCTGTTTTCTTTTATTCACTTTATTGTTGTCATTTCGACTATCCTCTTTATATGTGGTCTGCACAGTAAACATTAAATCTTGGATAGTCATATATCATATACTAGCCTGAGTGCCCGGCGTTACCTGTGTGTTTAGAGGTGTGTTTTGAGTGAAAAAAAAAAAAAGTGGTAGTAGGCAGGCAGGCTCGAACTCGTACTGCCAATGAGGAAAATAACGTGAAAAAAAAGTTACGTCTCTGCCATTGCATCCATTGCCAAACCCGAAGTGGTGAAGGTTTAAATTAAGGCTAGTCAGCCAAAAAGAGGGGACGAATTTTGAAAATATTGGCGAAAAAGTGACCCTCTCCTTGTAGGAAAATGCCTAGTTGAGAGTGAAAGAATAAATGTTCTTAGACAATTTTTCAATATTTGTCGTCCGAAGGGTCAAGCTTCAAAACGATACCGATCTCATGAAAATCCGTCGCCTTTGTCAAAAGTTTTAGGCAGACATACATACATTTAAACAGACATAGTTAATTTATTTACTCTAGACATGGTTACCGAAACTAACCAATATATATTGTTTTTAAAATATAATTATCGACTGACACATGTTTTGTTGTCTACGACTCATCAGAATGGCTGAATCTAGTGAGATAAATAACATACTTTTTTTGTTCTGCTTCATTGGGAATAGACACTCATTTTTATGCTGATTTCAGAAAAGGTTTAGTTTTATTTGTTATACAAACATACAATTGTTTCAACTCATACTGCATATGTTTTTATTATTCTTATCAGTAGGGGCACTCATCAGTGCTAAGAATATACATAAAAACCCAAACAAAAAGTCACGTCAACCTTCTCACAGACACATTCATAATTTTGAAGGTTTTTTTTTTTTTTTGTCCTTTACAGCCTAACATCATACGCACCACCTAAGTCATATGCTACATGCCACCTACATAAGCCAGAATCATCGGTACAAATAGTTTATAAGTTTTACAGTACAATTATTTTAATAAATGTACTAAACTTAGATGTTCATATTTCTAGTGTATTTTTTCTTTCGCATGATCGTATCATTATCTGTTTTAATTCCCTATTGCTCGGCTATGCGTATAAAAATTATTGTCCCCTGTATAAGTGGTATAATATGAAAGTATTTATAGGTCTGGTATTGCACTAGCGAGCTATCTAAATGAGCTTGAGTGTGTGTGTATATATATATATATATATATATATATATATATATATATATATATATATAGCTCACTTGTACTTGTGGTGAGGTTATATTACATACAGGAACTGGATATACAGATGACTCTTCTAAATACTGATAAATAATAACTCGTCTTTATTTAATGATTTTCAAGTACAAAAACATACGATTATTAGCAGGATCAGGGAACTATCTAAAGGTACTCTTTCACCCAACTGCCTGATAATTAAAAGTAATGAAAAACGTGCAAAATGCAATAGCAACAAATACGAATCAATATACTGCAACATGTGGAAATAGTGCACTTCTCGCCAGATGCAACAAGACACGTTAAACAAACACGTGCATGTACGCATAAATACAGCCTAGTTAGGTATTTAATATTCCAGACTCAAGCATCCTATACTGTTGTATTTATATTCTAGCTGTTGTGTTGGTGCAAATTTTTGTGTGGTTATCATGTCAAAGAAAGGTGAGAGGGTAGTGTTTGGGTTCATCCCTCTGGTTATTTGATTTCACAGTTTACCGTAGCCAGGGTTTAAAAAAAAAAATATGAAATGCAAATTATTCTTGTATTCTTTTTTACAACACTAGTTTGGAAGCGTGCGCTGACACAAAATGGTTGATAGCAACACTACATAAAAAAGAAAAAAATATCCAGGAAATTGCAACATTTCCGCCTTTGAAATGTTGATTGAAATACTCTACTCCTATCTTTCTAGTATGATTTTTTTGTGCTTGTTTTAGTGATGCTTTAAATCAGCACATGTCAAATGAAAACATTACTACGTTTACGTGTCATATCAAAAGGAGTATAACTTCTAAAATTTATGAAAAATGATCCAGTAGAAAAATAGTAAGTAAAAATAGAATTTACTGAATTATCAAGTTTTATTGTATGTTTTAATGTGGAAGAGTTGTGCGACCAATTCAGTATTTCCCTTGACTTAAATTAAGGGTTCACCAATTTTAAACAAATTTTGTCAGAATGTGGTTGTGGATGTTTGTTAAAAATACATCTAGCATATCTACTGAATCATTTTTTGTAATGTTTGAAATTTATCCTATTTTGACATGACATGCAAGTACATAATGTTTTCACCTGAAATGCGTTGGTTTAAAACTCTAATCTACACAAGCATCATCTTTTTTTTTTTTAAATCTTCAAAGCAACACTAAAATTTAATCATTTATTATTGGAACGTTATTTGTGCCACTTTATAGAAAATGACAAAAAATTGACACCTGATTAGTGACAAGCTTATTCACAAGATTTCAATGCTATTTCAGGTTAGGATTGCGATTTCATATCATACTCTAAACATTTCTTGAACATCTTATGTGCACATATAGTTGATTTGACAGGTAAAATGAACTGCTTCTTGAAATGCTTGTTAATTGATTTTGTTTTTCTTTGAAAGATTGACAAAATCAATGATATCAGACTCTCTACCCTGCAACTCTACTTATTGGTTAATTTCTATTCTTTTTTAAAAAATGTCTACTAAGAAGGACCTTTTTAAATCTAGAACTGCAGAATGATTTTAGATTTCAATGCATCAAGAGTCTTGAAATCGATGCTTTTTATCTGATATTAACTGTATCAACCTGCTGTTGCCTGGGAGTATTTCTATTTTCACTGTGATTTTTTTAATCACATAAATACTTAGATTTGAAAAAAAATATTTTCTTTGTTTAACTCTTAATTTTATAAATAAGATATTGAGCCAGTGGTGCCAAATCAGCAAACAGGCTGATAGATAGGAAAAGGATGCAGATTCAATGATGGATGTAGCAAAAGGGCAAACTATATAGTGTCAGTCTTGTGTGTGAGAAAAGGGAAGAAGTGAATAATAATCAAGCTCCAAGTAGGATTTTAAAAAATTTCGTTTCGATTTGCATTTTTTTTTTATTTCAATAAATTAGTACTGGTGAATCTTTCTCATTTGAAGGTTCTTGATAAAGTACAGAAATGTATCTGTAATTTGATTAGCCGCACTCTTTCTTTCTCACTGTAACCTCTTTCTCACAGACTTGATGTTGCTAGTTTCATTCTTTTTTATAAATGCAGGGGGAACGATAAGTGTCGCCCTAAAGAAAACAACACTACAGCTTTATTTAATAACTTTTTATTGAATAAAATCAATTCGGGTAACTTGATTATGTAGTAGAGCTGACATCTATTCAATGTAGCCGCCTTCAGCCTCAATCACTGCAATCGATACAGGTCCTGAAATGAGAGCATGCCTTTTTCACAAGTGCTGGCAGGAGCTTGGAAAATACTCGACGGATGGCGGCAATCAATCTGGCTTTGGTGTTGTGAAAGGTCATGTTGGTGATGTTCTCGATGTATGATCAAACGAAGTAGTCAAGTGGGTTCGGGTTGGGGAAGGAGGAGGGCCAGTGAAAGAAGGCTACAAAGTCGTAACACTCCTTCTGAAGCCAAGCCTGGACCTCTTTGGACTTGTGGGCCAGTGCCGGGTCCTGCTGCCACACCTAGGGTCTGACAACGGCCACCTGATTGCACCACACTCTTCAGCACATCCAGGTACACTTTAGCGTTAACTTTAAAGCCGACTTCGAAGATGTGAGGTGGCATGATGTGGCCTTCACTTGAATCCGCACTAAAGACTATAACTGTGGCTGGAAACTTTGAGCTGCACCCTCAAGTGTTGAACCGTCCGGATTTGCATTTTGAGGGTGCTGGCAATGATCCTGTTGTTATAACTTGGATCGATAGAGAGCATTTGTTGTATAGTGGCGCATCTCTGATCTCTATCGTTGAATATTGTCATTTTCAGACATGATAAAAGGCTCCTATCGCTCTTGGGATTTGTACAAAATTGGCCAACTAGTGGATGGTCTGCAACAAAAAAGAAAAGTGGTTTTCATCAAATGGAAATGGAATCATGTCGTCTGTTCTAGGGCAATAATTTCATCATTCTACCCTGTATTATTATGGCATGTGTTCTTCAGAATTGTCTGATCTATTTCTTGCTTCCTTTGTTCTAACTCTTTTGGCTTATTGGTCTACTGTTCTCCATGAATTTGCTGTTTTAATACCTCATTGTAATACAGTTTCTTATTCCAGTAGCTTCAAAGAACTGCAAGGTTGTGGAACTCTTTTTTTTTATATTATTACATTTCCACCCCAAACAAGGCACATTGCCACTTTGATTTAGGGGACTACTATCAGGGGTACTATGTGGGGAGTTGGGCAGCAAGATGTTGGTTCACGTTACACTTGAACTTCTGCATGTCAGTACAGTTGGGGAAGCAGGAACCCGGAAGGAAATTCCAAAGTCTAGTGGTTCTGGGGAAGAAACTACTGGAGTAGAAGGCCCTCTTACATCTAGGGATCTCAACTGTGAAGGGGTGGGATTTTGCTGCTTGTTGTGTTTGTCGAAGGTATTTACGTTGAGGGGGGTACAAGTGCTTGCAGTTCGTTGGAGCATTCACTGTTAAAGTACTTGTAGAACAGGCAGAAGGATGCTACATTTTGTCGATGGGACAGAGGCTGAAGCTTAGATGACAGTTCAGGACCTATCAGGTTGGTGACTCTTTTGAATCTTGTCTAGGAGTGAGAGACTAGTAGCCGATGCACCAGCCCAAATATGACAACAATACTCCATACATGGGCGAATGATGGACTTATAGAGGTATAGGATACTTTCGGGTGTTAGTAGTTTTCTAGCAAGGTAGAGAGAACCTACGTTTTTCATAGCGGTCCTGGTAATGCTCTCAATGTAATTGTTCCAACTCATGTTTCCTGTGAACGTTAGGTTGAGGAGTTTAAAAGATGTACTTTCAGATAAAGAGTCTTTGGCCATTGCTATTGGTGTTAGAGAAGGTTTCTTGTAGTTATTGAAGGAAACAAGTTTAGTCTTGGCAGCATTGAACGTGACCATCCATTTTTGTCCCCATTCCACTACAGATTGGAGGTCATCCTCTAGTGTTTCTGCCATTTCTTTCTTCCTGCTCATTGTTTTCCTCATCTATAGCCTTAGTCTTTTCAAAATTAAAGTCAATAGATCTCTACTGTGTTTTTGATAATCATTTGTTCTTGTCAGTTCCTTACATCAAGTGGTTTCATACCTTTTTCTGAGCGATTTCCATAAAAAAGTCAAATCTATAGAGAAGTGTGTGTATGCACCTTAAATATATTAATGGATTATCGTTTGTTAAATCGCTTGCTTTGTTTTTATTTTTTTATAAGTTATTATGGCATGGAACAATGAACTACAATAAGAAGAGATGAGTTAAGGAATGGAAATGGGAACTTTTACCAGAAATAATAATTCATTTAGATAATGACACTCGTGTATCTGTTTTGTGAATATAACTTTGAATTTTTACACACTGAATTTTTAATTATAAAGATTTTTAAAAATATTAATTAATTGACCGTTTCATACCCTCGAAAAAGTTTCAGCAAAAACCTAACAGCCAGCCATGGTTCTCTCCAGAATGTGCTGCTGCCATTGCGCACAGAAATCACTTTTTCCACTGTTTCCAACGTAATAGATGTATGAAAACTAAAGCCGCTTTCAGGACTGCCAGCAACCATTGTAAGAAAGTAATAAAGAATGCAAGAGAGTTGTATGCTCAATCTGTTAAGTCCAAAGTAGCTGAGCAGCGGCTTGGTTCCCACCAGTTTTGGCAAATAGCAAACAGAATCCTGAACAGAAGTGTGTGCTCCATCCAAACTATTATCAATTGACCTGAGGTAATCTCGTCAGCATCAGACAAAGCCAAACTCTTTGTCAAGAACTTTGCAGCTAATTCTACCCTTTGCGACCAAGGCCGCCAACCCCCAATATTTCCTCCTGTATCAGAAAACACGCTATGTGATATACGTATATCTGTACGTGATGTTGCCAAGCTAATCAAAAACCTTGATTCCAGTAAAGCAACTGGCCCTGACGGTATTCCAATTATAGTACTCAAAAAACTTCAACCTGAACTAGCGCCCATACTTACAAAACTGTTTAAACGTTGTCTTAAGGAGAATAGTTTCCCATCTCCCTGGAAAATCTCATCAGTATGCCCTGTATTTAAGAATTCAGGTGATCGCTCATCCCCCTCTCAGTACAGGCCAATAAGTCTCCTGTGCGTCATGAGTAAGTTGCTGGAATCTGTGTTAAATACAGAAGTAATCAACCATCTCAACAAAAATAACCTTCTTAGTGACACTCAATATGGTTTCCGTTCTGCTAGATCTACAGCAGATGTGCTTACAGTTATATCTCATAGGATTAGCAAATCTCTCGACGGAGGCAACCTTTCTAGGGCAATTGCTCTTGACATATCTAAGGCCTTTGATAGGGTATGGCATAAAGGTTTACTTCATAAGATCTCTAGCTATGGTATAGCTGGAAATGTCTTCTCAATTATTAAATCATTTCTTTCTGATAGGTTCATAAGAGTAGTAGTTGAAGGGCAAAAATCAGAAGCTCACAGTATTAATGCCGGTGTCCCTCAGGGGTCCATCCTGGGCCCAACTCTTTTCCTGATCTACATTAATGCTCTTCCAAATCACATCCTTACATCATTTGTAGACATTTATGCTGACGACACTACCATTTATGGTAGCACATCTAAGACAGTAAACGACCAAGTTCTCTCCAATTCTCTCTCCTCTGATCTTGAGCACGTAGTACAATGGGGTAAGGAGTGGCTGGTTACATTTAATGCATCTAAAACCAAGCTTCTCTCTTTACATCATCAACATTCTGATCCACATCTGGCATCAATTGAAATGAATGGCTCTCGCCTTCAGGAGGCCTCAAGTTTTGACAAACTTCTGGGCTTGATCATTACTCCTGATCTTAAATGGAACACGTACATCAAATCTGTTGCCAAGGCCGCTAGAAAAATGGCGGGATCTTTCTATCGATCCGGTAGATATCTCACTGCTGATGCAATTCTCTATCTATATAAGAGCCAGGTACGTCCAAGGATGGAATACTGTTGCCACATCTGGGCAGGAGCTGCTAGAAAGGACTTGTCCTGCCTTGATAGAGTTCAAAATAGACTTCGTAGCCTCATAGGAGATGTCCTTTACTCTTCCTTGCAACCTCTATCTCACAGAAGAGATGTTGCGAGTTTGTCTCTGATGTATCGTTATTTTCATGGAAAGTGTTCGACTGAGCTTCAATCTATGGTCCCCCCCCTTGCCAAACTTTCACAAGAAACACTCGTCTAGCTGTAAACACTATCAATAATTCCCTCCACTCTTTATCTGTGCCTAAACCTAAACGTAGATTCCATGAACAAAGCTTCTTTCTTAGAACTGCACGCCTGTGGAATTGTCTTCCGTTTTCCTGCTTTCCGGCTGACTACAATATGGTTGTGTTCAAGTCTAACGTAAATAAATTCTTGATGAGCCGTTCCATATAAGTTATCAAATTTACCAAATTTTCATTACTAATGATTACTATATTGTCCAATTTCTACTGTACACTTTTAACCCTTATCCTTGAGTGGCCTCTTGGCCTTGATAATGTGGTTTCATTACTAATGATTACTATATTGTCCAATTTCTACGATACACTATTTTACCCTTATCCTTGAGTGGCCTCTTGGCCTTGATAATGTGGTGATGCCTATGTAAAAAAAAAAAAAAAAAAAATTCATAAGGACTTGTGGCAGACTGGATAAAGTACCTGGTAAAATTCAATTGTAAATTAAACCCTTCCAGAGGTTGAAGGTCTAATCCTCAGTGTGGTCAACACGAAAAATATAAATATGAATTAATTCTATCCAGTCATGACTGACGGGACAAGAACATGCTACCTCCGTGGATTAAATAAAGGTTTCTGTTCAAAATTCCATGCAGATTTCCATAGTTTCGCAAGATAGACCTGAAGAAAGTCAGAGGTTACATCGACCGAAACGTGACAAATAATACTAAAGATGAGAACAGTATTCCAACGAACCCAAGTAATATATATTAATCAAGTAAATAAAATAGCAGAAAACGAAAACTTAAGTTTTGAGACATTTTGTTGAACAAAGATGGCGGCGTAGTTCAGATCAGTAACCAAGATGGCGGCCAAGAATCAAATGTGGTGCGTGGCGTAGTTAACCTGTTAAATTCTGAGATATTGTGTTGAACAAAGATGGCGGCGTAGTTCAGATCAGTAACCAAGATGGCGGCGTAGTTCAGATCAGTAACCAAGATGGCGGCCAAGAATTAAATGCGGTCCGTGACGTAGTAAACGGCGAACTGATTGAATCCAAAATTTGACAATTTTTATAATAATTTTGGGACGTTTTCATTGGTTGTTTAGCACAGCCGTTAGTTATAAAAATGATTGGCGAATCCATTCGTCTCCTACCCCCATTAGGAGTCAAAAACATTTACCCCCCCCCCCTTTTTTAGATATAATGGAAAAATCCTTTCGGATTCAATTTTGGTTTCACTTGAGAAAAGGAAAGAAAAATAAATAAATAAAAAAATAAATGAACAAAGAAAAATAAACCAATAAAATAATTGTTGTTTTTTTTTTTTTCTGGTTTTGGGGGAATTTGTCTTTATTCTCATTAGTCAAAAAGAATTATTAATATATTGGTATAATGAAGAAGCCATTTTTTTTTTTTTTTTGATACATATAAAAATAAACACTTTTCAAATATATATAAACATACAAATAGAATACTTTTCAAATACATAAACATATGCACAAAAATTCACAAATATACATTTTTTGTTTTAACAAATGTCCCCCCCCCCCCATAAAAAAAAAAAGATACAAAAAGAACTATTTGACAAATAGGAAGTTTACAAAAGGGTTTTAACAAGTGGCTTTTTTTTTTTTTTTTTTTTTTTTAAACAAAATCTGGAAACATTATGTTAGGTATTAGTTGGTTAATTTGGTTAGTAAGGTAGAAATGGTTGCAGTTTAACGTTGTGCCCGGGACAATTTACAAATTTTATTTTTTTTTATTTTTTATTTTTTTTGGGTGTGATTTTGACTGTTCATGCTTCTCCTTTTGGGTTTCTGAAAAGAGATTTATTCATAATTAGATTCCAAAAAGGTCGGTTATAAAATGTCTTAATTTTATTCTTTTTATAGGTTTAGTGAAAATGTCGGCTATATTATTCTAAGTAAGAGTAATAGATTTTTTCCTTATTTCATCCCTTATAAAATGATATCAATATGCTTAGACCTTTGATGAATCGAATTATTTGCTAATAAGATACTTCTCTGATTATCACAATGAATTACTATAGGTTTTTTACTTAGATCTGGTTTTAAAATAGATTTTAGAAGGGTGTTCAGAAAAATTGTCTCCTGCGCGGAATGAGTAAGAGCCAAATATTCTGCTTCACAAGTAGAAAGGGCAACAATTTGTTGCTTTTTAGTTTTCCAAGAGATCATAGGTCCATTCTTTGACAGTCTAAAACAATACCCCACTACTCTTTCTATCCTCAGAGTTAGCTCAATCTGAATCCGAAAAGCCTTCTAAATTTAGAGGATATGTAGATTTTTTAAATCTTAAAGATTGTTCCTTGGTTTCTTTTAGGTAACGAAGGATTTGTTTTGCACGATTAAGGTCTTTAATTGTCGGTTTCGATAAGTTTTGAGATAGCTTTGTTACAGTGTAACGTGTGTCAGGCCTTGTTGCGGTCATCAAGTAGATGAGGCTCCCTACCATTTCCCTGTATATTCGGTTATCTATGAATTTTGTTTCGGTCCCTATATTTTTATTTATGTCCATTTTGACGGGAGTTGAACACGGTTTACAATCTTGCATTCCGAACTTGAGCAGAATTTTTTCAATGTATCGTGATTGGTTCATAGTTATAGTTTCATTTTAACAGGTAAATTTTATACCGAGGAACCATGACAGTCGTCCAAGATCGGCCATTTTAAATTTTTTATTCAATTCATTTTTAACATCTTTTAAAGTGTTGTCACAGTTTGAGGCGAGTAATATATTGTCAATCCAAAAAACCAAAATCAACAATTTATTACCTACATTTTTGGTATACATGCACGCGTCTATGGGACATTGTTTGAATTTCTGTTCTATTAAATAATTATGGGGTGTTAAATTCCAATTGTGTGCACTTTGTTTTAGTCCATATAACGATTTAATTTCCACACCCAATTTTTATTTTTCATTTTAAATCCCTCTGGAGGGTAAATGTAGACTTCAGTCAATCGGAGCATTTAAATAAGCATTTTTTACATCCATTTGATGTATTTTTTAAATTGTATTGAGTGGCAAGTTGTAATAAAATTCTAATTGTCGTTAAATTTGTCGTTGGTGAAAATGTTGCAAAATATTCCACTCCAGAAACTTGTGAGAAACTTTTTTCCACAAATCTTGCTTTAAAAGTTTCACTGCCAGAAGCTGTGATTTGTTTTGGAAAAAACCCAGCGTGAATAAATTATATTTTTATCTGTTGGTTTTGCCACTATTTCGTATGTGTTATTTTCAGATAAAGCTTTCAATTCGGATACCATAGCTTGTTCCCATTCTTGGTGATTTTGGGAATTAATCGCCTCATTATAACTTTCCGGTGTGCTGTTCAACGAATAACAGTAATCCACGGCGTAATCTTGTATCTTTTCAATTTGTAAGAAGTCTGACCTTTTTCGCTCCCTTATTGGGTATCGACGTGTCTGGTTACTATTTTCGTCAGAAGTACTGTAATTGTCGTCGTTATTAATATTTTCATTGTGATCGATTAAGATGCTAGGTAATATTTCACGTTTTTTATCCACTGGATCGCCATTTTTTAAAATTTAATGTATCGTTGAATTTTACACATCTAACCCTTTTTATGGCATTTTGAGCTGCGAAGTAGATTAAGTATGCTGGGCTATTTTTATCGTAACTTACGAAAGTACCTTTTTCGCTTTTAGTATTTAGTTTACTGGTGTTTTCTATAAATGCAAAACAATCAGAACCAAATAGATGCATTCTGTTCATTTTAGGTTTTACACCGCAAAACGCTTCATACGGCATTTTTCCTAGCCTCTTATTGAACGATCTATTTCTGATATATGCTGCTGCCATTAAAGCGTATGTCCATGAACTATGCGCTAATTTCGATTCGATAAGTAGGCATCTTGTCATCTTGAAAAGGGTTTTAAGCTGTGCCATTTTGGAAGGGGAATACGGCACCGATTTCTCGTGTTTAATACGGTGGTTAATTAATAGAAGTTCAAAGTCTTTACTAGTAAATTCAGTCCCATTGTCTGAGCGAATACATTTTACTGAACCGTACGGGGCAACATCAGCTAAATATTTCTTAGTGGCGAGGATAGTGTCGGATTTGTTTTTTAGAAAATAAACCATAATTAAACCGGAAAAAGCATCAATAAAGTTCAAAACGTACCTTAGATTGTTTCTCCCCATCGGGCTGATCAGACCTGCTAAGTCACAATGCACTAGTGAGAAAATTTTCGTAGCTTTTTTGTCTAGCGTTTGGCTTATATCTTGTCATTTTCCCCTGTCCACACACATCACAATTTGGGAGATCGTTTGAAGGTATTATTTTCATGCCTTCGACTACATTTGGTAATTTTTTAATATCAGCTGTATTACAGTGTCCTAGAATTTTATGCCAAGTTTCCAAGTCGTGACAGGCAGTTTTTGAGGGAACCATACTTTTCAAATAATATAGTCGGCCATTTTCTTTAATGTCGAATACAGTTCCATTGGGGTATATCAATTTTGATGTATTTTGGCCAAATTGTATATTCGCGCCTTGTTTAATTGCAGCCTGCACGGAAAATATGTCTTGCTTAAATGTAGGTATGAACAGAGCATTTTTTAGAATACAGTTACAGATTTCGCCTTTATTATTTTTTAGGGATATTTTAGCATCGCCTCTTTTCAAGACTATATCATTTATTTGACTACCGTCGGCAAGTTTGACAAAATAACTTTGAGGATTAAAGTTTGAATCAAAATTAATAAAATCAGATTCCTTGGTGGTAACGTGCGCTGTAGCACCACAGTCTACAAGGAGATTTTTACCGTTTGTGGTATTGTCAAAGTTACATGTGAATAGAAATGTATGTTCTTCCTCAAAGTTCTCAACGGAGTCCATTTTAGAGCGTTTATATCGACATTGGAAACTTTTGTGGTTGGGTCGTCCACAATTATAGCAGATAATTTTATTCTTTTTCTTTTGGGGAATACGTTGCGGTGAGTTGCGTAATTTGGTTGTGTCTGCTTTCGAGAAGCATTTTTGAACTTCATAATATTGCTGGAGTTATTATTGTCCATGAGCATACGATTAGTCTCTTAGTAACTGCGCAATGCCACTTTAAATTCGCTGAAATTTAGTGGTTTGTCTTTCTGAGTTATAACAGTTGTAAATGGTTTAAAATCGGCTGGAGGTCCCTTGAGGGTCATTGATATCAACAAGCTATCGCTTATTATTTCACCTGAGAGTTTTCAGGCATTGGTGGTTGTTTCTGCCCTTATAACGTAGTCGGTAATCGTTTCATCCTCGTTACGTTTCAGAGACGTTAATTCTGTATATAGGGATATTATTTTCGGTTTCCCTTTTGATAAATAATGTTCTCCTAATATGTTCAATGCTTAACTCCCATCATCCAATGTGTGTCTTATAATCAGAGACAGACTTCTGTCGTCTAAACATTGAATCAGTTCTGCAAAAACAGTCGCGTTCTTTTCGAGAAATTCGGGGTCGTTTGGATTCTCTGTTGGAGATTGTATGACTTTGTGTAGTTTTCAAATCCTTAGATATCCCAGAAATTTTACCTGTCACAATTCTAATTTAGATTCTGATCCGTCAAAGAAAAGAAAAGTTTTATTTACTGCGAGTCTGTTCACTTCTTTTTTTATACGAAAAAGCTTAATGCACATGCAGCGATCGAAAAATCTTGAATATTTATCTTTTGAAAGTCAGGCAAATTAAATAGACAGCCGACCCCAGTTGTTAACTCGTAGATATTATCATTTAGGCATGATATAAAAAGTTTTAAGAAGTGAGTTCATCGATCACTTCTCAGAAAAAAGCCTTTCTTGGACATACACAAAAAGCGAACATACATGTACACATTTTTGCTTTTATATTTATAGATGGCTAATTTTTAACATTGCTATTTAAATAGCGCAATAACATAGATGCATAAACACCATCTGAATTTTGAGTCTCTTTTAAGAACCTAATTTAACTCTGACTATTGTGAAACTTGCTCCCTTAAATCAGAGATTAGGTATCAGTGGAAAAATATCCAACTCTTAAGGGGTTATAAAAAAACAACCGTGGCTCCCAAATCCCTGCAAAAAATTGCTGACACAGACTTCCCATGTGTGTTTACAACGTTCAATAAATTTTATTTTAATATTCATCTTGAATTGAGTGCAGGCTAATGACGGCAGGTTGATCTTAATCATTTGCATCATTTTTCCCCTTTTTCATTTAGATTTTTTCTCTTTACTTTGAAAAATTGCATTTTTAATTGCCTTGCCATTAGCAAGTATAAAAAACATTTTTTAATCAATAAAAGTAATTTATCTCTTGATTTAAAAAAAAAAAAAATTAAAAAGAAATGAACAAAAGTATATATATAAAAAAAAAGGCATTTATTTTCATTAATGAATGCCTAGTTTTTACGAAAGTATTCAATCATCAATCAGTATTTCCATTGGATGTCAACCAAATAATCCAAGATATTTGGATTCACAACCTTATTAATAATCCAAATACCGGAGAAAAGTGTTTAGCAATTTAATATTACTACTATGATAATTATCTTATTTTATGTGAGGAATTTATAACAAATACTCGTCCTGCTACAACAACCATCTTCCATCACTCTGTGTGCCTAAAACTAAATGAAAATTCCATGAACTGTCAGTCTGTAGAACTCGATACCATGGGGCTGCTTCCTAGCTGACTATAACATGGTAGTTTTCAAATCTAATATAAGTTCTTGTTGAGCCATCTCATAAATAAACCCTACCCAATTTTCACTATTACTGATCAGCACTATGTTGACTCATTGTCTAGCTAACACTCCAAAATCCTGATATTAGAGTGGCCTTTGAGCCTTGGTAAACAGTGAGTCCAGAGTTCAAAAAGAAAAAAACAAACAAAAAAATACACTTGCATAAAATAGAATTTGTTCTTATTTGAAAGTAAAATATTGAGCACTGTAGGTTTTTAACAATTGGGAAGAAAATGATTATGTTGACCTCATAATGAGTCTTAGTGATGTTGAAAAGTTTTTGATATAGAGTCCCATGATTCACAAACGATCATTTAAGTGAAATGAGTTGCAACTAATCTTCTATCTATTATATAAAGGAAAGTCGTGTGTGTGTTTGTATGTCTGCTAAAAACTTTTGTCATCCACATCCGACCGGGTTGAAAATGGTACTGTCTAAATGAGCAATGCCCCGGATGCATAATATGTGAAAATTAGAAAAAAAGATTAATTCTATGGCAGTCAACTGGACCACTTTTTGCAAGGGGGGGGGGCTTTTTGCATTGCTTTTTTCACAAGTCACGCACGCGAATCAAACTGAAACTATGTTTAAAAAGCTTACTTTGCAACGTCATGATGTCATAAGCACTCGTGGCCATATATGGGCAAAATAGTTTTCCGTGAGTTTTTGCCTTCCCCTCTTTCACGTTTCACGTTCGAGCCCGATACAGTGGCTCATTTTTTTTTCTTTTTTCGGTTGCACAGGAACTCACTGTTATTTTGATTGAAAGAAAAGTTATTTGGATTCATTTATTTTGATTATATTTTTGTGTGTGTGTGTGGAGGGGAGGGGGGGTCCAGCGCACGGGCAGCAAAAAGTGTTCAATATCCGTAGAATAGCTTCTCTTCATATCCCTTCTGTTGAAATATCTAGTGGGGAGGTTGTCATATACTTTTTTTGGGCGATTACATTTTTGTGTTTTTATCCGGTATTTTATTTTTAAATTAGTGTGAGGGTATCGATCAAAGTGCTCTATATCCTTTATAGCAGGTGTGTCCAAACTGAAGTTCGTCCATCCTGGCAACACCGGGTATTCATACTAGTTCTTTATAAAGAAATAATGCGCACAGTATAAAAAAATATATGTGTTGTTGCTGTAGTTTAATGCAGAGACAGGCAAAATGGTGAAACGTGTAATTATAATTATGTACTGAGTGAAATTTTAAATATATTAAAAAAACAAAGACAAATTATTTCCTGTCGAAATGCATCAAGATTTTCACACTTTATAATTATTGGAGTATCCATTGCTGACTGAAATTAGCCTTTTAAGATGCTTTTTCTGTTTTATGATGGTTTCATTAGAAAACACCTCAAATGCATATACATCTGACTCTTTATAAGTAAAATAATACATATATATGTGTTGAGATGATTAATCGGAACTTTTTGGGGAATCTGTATCGGAATCAGAAAAAAATTGTGCTTATTTTCCAGTTCTTTTACTGATCTTTATTTTAAATTTTTTTTCAAACAAAATCTTTCACTGTCGATAGTAATGTTTTATGTTGTAAATATTTACTGATTTTAAACAATCAGTAAAACTAAAATTTATTGATTTTTTTTTTTTTTTTTCCCCATCAAATGTATTTTTACATTTGAGAAAATATTTATACATTTAATGTGTTTTTACTGTAATTGGGGAGGAGGAGGGGGGAGATAATAATTTTATAGTCAACTATTTTGAGATTTATGAAGAATCAGAATTGGTAATTGTATCGGAATTGGGAATTAGTATGGAATCGGTAATTGTATTGGAATCGGGGAAAACTATTGGAATTGCCCCATCACTAGTGTGTGTCTGTGTTTTAAGATTAATGCATTTACAGCTTGCAATTTGAAAAATCGATCTTGCTCTTGTCTTTATCTCTGATTTTGAGGAAACAAGCACTGAATTTTGGACAGAAATCTCATTTTATACCAAATGTTTGGAATAAGGACTTGTGAGCTATAACATATTTGTATTTAAAATCCAGTGTCAACAGGTTCCTGTTATATACTATCCGATCTCATATTACATATTTTCCGATCCTATATTATATACTATCCCCAAAGATTTGTCATATACTATCCACATAAGCAAACAAACTTAGTTCATTCATCATTCTCAATCATGCCATGCAGTTCTTCATTATTTAACTACTCGTCATTCCACCTCATTAACCCTTATTCTCAAGTGGCTTTCAATCTTGATAAGTAGTAAAAAATAAATAATGCTTGAAATAAAATTACTGAATGGAAAATTTCCGAATTCACAATATCAAGAATGAAGTCAAAGAATGTCTTCTCAGATCCACGTAAACAGTTTCGCATCACGATTTACTTGAAACATTCTTTGATCATAAGAAAATAACGTCCTTTATTACAGTTTCTGATGACTTTGTATATGGTTATGTATTTTTATAAAGTAAAAAGTATTCAAAATGACAAATCTGTCGAGGACACGAGATAGGGATGCTCGTGCGTGTGTGTGTGCCCCCCCCCCCCAGCAAGAATAGATTTACACCTACCAGAATTCTCTTTAAAAAATATATTTTCAAATATAATTGCTCAATAATAATCAGTTCTAAGCACAGTCTTTCGTAGGTTGAAGGTTCAATGCTTAGTACAGGCAATACAAAGAATATAAGTACAACCTACTTCAGTTCTACCCGATCATGGCTGAGAGAGAGCAAGCTAATTCCTATTCAAAATTCCCTTAAAATTTCAGAGTTAAATGAGAAACACCTGAAGAAGGTTGAAAGTTACATTGGTTGAAACATGAGATTAATATCCAAGTCATCCAAATAATACAGGATTTGATTTGTATTCTTAGTTCAGTTTTTTTTTTTTTTTTTTTTTTTGCATTCTATTGAATTTTATTAAAACATCTTTGCCCCCTTTTTGCCTACTTTTAGGGAAGCTGGTTTTTACCCCACATTAAAAACGGCCTTGTGCCTAATTTGCTTTGGATGGGAAGCAAATAAATACATTAAAACATCTATATTATGTCTCTATTTGTCTGTTTGTTCCACTTTTTTCGGAAACTATTTTGTCGTCTGGCTGAATTTTTGTAATGGACCTTTGTTATAAGGTGAAGCACACTATGTATTATTGTGTCTGTTTGATGCAGAGTTAGGGATTAATAGGGATTAGTATTCAATGCGATAGAAAGCACAAAATTAACCATGTTCAGTCATCAGTTTGGAATAAAGCACTCATTCTAAGTCAACAAGCTATAAATTTTTTACAGTTTCAACAGGCTAAACATGCTTATTAATATACAACCTCTCCATCGTACAGTATATCGATACACTAAGGCTGACTGGGATAGCTTCCGTACATTTATATCTGATCTACCTCTGCATTCCATGTTTAAAAAGGATGTGGCCTCTATAGTATCAGACCTGACAGAATGGTTAATTGTAGGTATAGACCGTTTCATACCCTCGAAAAAGTTTCAGAAAAAACCTAACAGCCAGCCATGGTTCTCTCCAGAATGTGCTGCTGCTATTGCGCACAGAAATCACTTTTTCCACTGCTTCCAACGTAATAGATGTATGGAAACTAAAGCCGCTTTCAGGACTGCCAGCAACCATTGTAAGAAAGTAATAAAGAACGCAAGAGAGTTGTATGCTCAAGCCGTTAAGTCCAAAGTAGCTGAACAGCAGCTCGGTTCCCACCAGTTTTGGCAAATAGCAAACAGAATCCTGAACAGAAGCATGTGCTCCATCCAAACTATTATCAATTGACCTGAGGTAATCTCGTCAGCATCAGACAAAGCCAAACTCTTTGTCAAGAACTTTGCAGCTAATTCTACCCTTTGCGACCAAGGCCGCCAACCCCCAATATTTCCTCCTGTATCAGAAAACACGGTATGTGATATACGTATATCTGTACGTGATGTTGCCAAGCTAATCAAAAACCTTGATTCCAGTAAAGCAACTGGCCCTGACGGTATTCCAATCATAGTACTCAAAAAACTTCAACCTGAACTAGCGCCCATACTTACAAAACTGTTTAAACGTTGTCTTAAGGAGAATAGTTTCCCATCTCCCTGGAAAATCTCATCAGTATGCCCTGTATTTAAGAATTCAGGTGATCGCTCATCCCCCTCTCAGTACAGGCCAATAAGTCTCCTGTGCGTCATGAGTAAGTTGCTGGAATCTGTGTTAAATACAGAAGTAATCAACCATCTCAACAAAAATAACCTTCTTAGTGACACTCAATATGGTTTCCGTTCTGCTAGATCTACAGCAGATGTGCTTACAGTTATATCTCATAGGATTAGCAAATCTCTCGACGGAGGCAACCTTTCTAGGGCAATTGCTCTTGACGTATCTAAGGCCTTTGATAGGGTATGGCATAAAGGTTTACTTCATAAGATCTGTAGCTATGGTATAGCTGGAAATGTCTTCTCAATTATTAAATCATTTCTTTCTGATAGGTTCATAAGAGTAGTAGTTGAGGGGTAAAAATCAGAAGCTCACAGTATTAATGCCGGTGTCCCTCAGGGGTCCATCCTGGGCCCAACTCTTTTCCTGATCTACATTAATGATCTTCCAAATCACATCCTTACATCATTAGTAGACATTTATGCTGACGACACTACCATTTATGGTAGCACATCTAAGACAGTAAACGACCAAGTTCTCTCCAATTCTCTCTCCTCTGATCTTGAGCATGTAGTACAATGGGGAAAGGAGTGGCTGGTTACTTTTAATGCATCTAAAACCAAGCTTCTCTCTTTACATCATCAACATTCTGATCCACATCTGCATCAATTGAAATGAATGGCTCTCGTCTTCTGGAGGCCTCAAGTTTTGACAAGCTTCTGGGCTTGACCATTACTCCTGATCTTAAATGGAACACGTACATCAAATCTGTTGCCAAGGCCGCGGGAAAAATGGTGGAATCTTTCTATCGATCCGGTAGATATCTCACTGCTGATGCAATTCTCTATCTATATAAGAGCCAAGGATGGAATACTGTTGCCACATCTGGGCAGGAGCTGCTAGAAAGGACTTGTCCTGCCTTGATAGAGTTCAAAATAGACTTCGTAGCCTCGTAGGAGATGTCCTTTTCTCTTCCCTGCAACCTCTATCTCACAGAAGAGATGTTGCGAGTTTGTCTCTGATGTATCGTTATTTTCATGGAAAGTGTTCGACTGAGCTTCAGTCTATGGTCCCCCCTCGCCAAACTTTCACAAGAAACACTCGACTAGTTGTAAACACTATCAATAATTCTCCCCACTCTTTATCTGTGCCTAAACCTAAATGTAGATTCCATGAACAAAGCTTCTTTCTTAGAACTGCACGCCTGTGGAATTGTCTTCTGCTTTCCGGCTGACTACGATATGGTTGTGTTCAAGTCTAACGTAAATAAGTTCTTGATGAGCCGTTCCATATAAGTTATCAAATTTACCAAATTTTTATTACTAATGATTACTATATTGTCCAATTTCTACTGTACACTCTTTAACCCTTATCATTGAGTGGCCTCTTGGCCTTGATAATGTGGTGATGCCTATGTAAAAAAACAAAAAAAAACCCAACCAAATCTAATGAGTGGGAAGCTTTTCTTGAATGCATGATTTTCTTGTGTTTTACTGTTTTACATTATTAGAATATGGATTTGCAGGAAAAGTGAATTGCAAGAAGAAATAAAAATAAAGTCCTGATTTAATCTTTAAAAAAAAAAGAAAAGAAGTCTTACAAAAGATGGAAAAGATTTCTCGGAACAATCAATATTTTTGTCCGCCATCATATATAAAAAAAAAAGTTTTTGTTTATTTCATTCGCTGAGTTTTCCATCTACTTTACACGTTTCTCATTCTATTGTCTGATCATGTAGTTGAGTAGCATTTGTTGATTCAAATATATTTCATTAAATATGATAAGCATTTTGTTGGTTTGATCTGTATATATGTACTGGCAGAGCTACCCAACATTGCCCAGTGCAAAAATGTAACATTTCTATTAAAACTTTGCTCTCTATCTATTTCTCTCTTTCCTACTCTTCCTAGTTTCCTTCTCCCTATTCCCCCTCTTTGTTTACTCAGCTCATTCCCCTCTCTGGACATATATGCAGACAACTCACTTTTATAGATTCCACAAGAAATGAGTCTGCATAAGGGAATTAACTCCTTAAAAAAGAAAAACTCAATTTGGATTGAATACTTGGATATCTTTAAATCTTGTATAGAAAATGTAATAGCAACGTGTTTGTAATGACAATACAATGCAATATGAAAAGCGAACAAGTAGTATTTTTACCATAATATTCAAAACAATACAAACCCATTTATATTTTAAATCTTGGCATTAATATTTCTACTCGGTAACCATTTTATCAATATATGTTTTTAAAGCTGCCAAAAATTAATTTTTAAAAATGTTTAGCTTTGCCTGTCTCCTACCACCACGGTGTCCTATGCAAAGAAATCTGAAGAAAAGTTAAAATTCAGTGTTGTGCAATTCTGCTCTCCTATTATTTATATTGGGATTCTGGACGTTCAAAATCGCCTTCTTCATCCTTAAATTTCCAAATGTTTCTTTACTGGGGAAGCAATCATTGGCATGTGTTGGAAGTCCTTCGTAAAAATTCAGGCACCTGATTTTTGTGATAGTTTAACAATACAGATGAGTAAAACAACCAACCGACACTACATATGAAACATTAATTAATAAATATTCCTCAGATTTCATTTTCTTTGGAGTATTTTAAAAGCTTTTTAGATGGCATAATATAGATCAACCTTGAAAATTTAGATATTTCAGATTGGCATTAAATTGAATCCATACTTATTAGGCGCACCTTAAGCAAGATTCCTTAAATTGTTATTTTTTTTAGATACTTTAAATGTAAGCTTTAAAAGTTTGGACATTTCAGAGCATCAAAATCATGTAATAAGGATTCTAGACATAAGTAGCATGATGCCTTGATTTTAATCTTTGTAAAGGCGATAGAAAAGTAGAGCAAAACTGTTGTACTTAGGAAATTAATTTTACTCGTTCTTAGTTCTATATTCTTCTAGTGTATGTGTGTCTGTTTTACTTGCATGCTTGCCTTTATGCAAATATATAATCGAACCTACAAAAAATAAGCGTCTCATTTCATCTGCAGGCATATTTGTCTTCATTTATTGCAAATACATTGATTTTTATTTCATTAGCTATTTTCCACAAATAATTGCCCCCCCCCATCTTTCCTGTGTATCGATTGATCAACAATTACAATTGCTGCTAATGCACTTTTTGGATTGAGTGATTCCAATTTGCTGCCTGCTAATGACATGACATTTTCTAACGTTGTCTACATTTATTGTTGTCCACTCTTTTCGACAACCGTGCATTATTTTTTTACACTGAATCTCACATCAGAATTTCCAGCTGAAATGTTCTGTACATTTTATTCTCATGCAAATGCATGAAACTGGGGGGAAAAATTGTTTCTAAATCATGTTTTAGAAAATGATCTGTTTGAAACTCATGACTCGTTTAGAAAATCATTTCTTAAAAATTTAACATTTTTATTTTTACTCTTGTTCATCCAAGTCTTAATTCATCCTGCAGGTCTGTTTTTATCGCTTTCCCTACCAGGTTTTCCTTGATCTTCGCCTATGAACTCAACCTGTTACCAGTTCTATATCTGCTCACCCAAAAAAATAATCCATTCTCATAATGTGACCATACTATCAAAGTCTCCTGTTTGGCACACATCCCCTTATATGGTCAAGATTTAATGTTCCTCTGAGTTTAGATTTAAGCCTTTCTTTAACACTCCATCTACACATCCATTACATGCCTGAAAGACTAATAATAATAGTAATAAATAAAAGAGAAAGGTAGTTTGCTTGACGCATTACTCGTAAATAAAACAATTTTCCCTACTCTCTATCTGTACCTAAATCTAAATGCAGATTCGATGAATAAAGCTTCTTTCCTAGAACTGCCCGCCTGTGGCACTATTCTACTGGCCTGTTTCTTGCCTGATTACACCGTAAACATAACATATGCGGTCGCAGTCGAGATTGAACTCCCTACACGAGTTTGTAGTGTAATTCAAATCTTGTCCGTAACTGAATACTTGATGCTTCGCCACGGCTTTCAAGGGTATTTTTTATGACGCCATCACTAGATGGGTTGCCTAACACGGCTTAAAGGCCCATCTACCCTCGAGAAGGATAAAATGTGCCAGTTTCCCAACCTGGTATTTTACCTTGTGGTACATACATCACCTCGCCTTCCCAAATGGTCAAGAAATCCCATTATTTCTGTCAAAGAGCAACTCCACTTCTCAACACACCAACGTCGAAGGGAATAGATGTAGGACACAGCAGTCCTGGCCAGTTCAGTAGGGATGATGAGGTCAGGTGTCGAAAAGTCAGACTCTCAGTATATGTGAATGATATCTCTCCACCATCCCTTCTAAATCTCCCTTTCTCATTCACACTGGCTCGTACACTGCATTTGATTTCTGTCTCTATCCTGTTTAATAAATTCTTAAGCTGATGTCCACTGGGTTCTTGATGAACAAGTGAGAAGCAGGAGCCAGCAATACAAACCTTGATGAAACCTGGGTAACAACAAAGATGTATGGGTGCATGATGTTATACAATGTGATAATCAGAATGTGTGCTTTCAAAACCTAGGAAATAAAATTTCCAATCAAGAATGTGAAATTACTATATCTACCTTCATAGACACGTGTAGAGTTGCATGTCATATTGAAGTATTTGCAAAAGGCATTTTTAAAATGATCTTCCACAAAGCTGCAATGTCCTTTCTGTCATTCATTTGCTGATGGTCACCATAGAAATTACAACTACTCATAAAAAAGAAAGGGATTTTTGTTCAAGGTTTACTCCTTAACATGGTTTGGGCATTTTTTTTTTTTCTTTCAGTTATCACACTCCAGCAATGTAAAGAAATATAAACAGAATTAAGAGTAGTACCCTCAGAGATAGACCAACTAGATAAAGGTTAATGTTGGTATGCTGCTCTTGACAGCTGAAAGACTGACTCAAGATTGTGATAAGTATTTTGTTCTCAAAATATGGTGAAACTTTCTAGAGTATTGCATAAATCAAGTAGATAAACATTGGGATAATTCAGTTTCGGACAATCTAGTTTATTTCCTTTTTGAAATTAAATTATAAACTAATGTAATGCCTCAAAATATTTTATAGAAAAACAACAAAACAAAAACAAATGAAACCAATTTAGTTAATTCGTATTTGGATTATTCAGAATATGGTTCTCATCTTAAGTGTTATTTTCACAACGTTTCAGCTGATGTAACCTCCGACTTTTTTCAAGTGTATCTTGTTGAACTCCGGAATCTGCACAGAATCTTTTATTTAATTAGTTTTAGGTAACACTTTTCTGGACGTTGAAGGTTCAATCTTCAGTATGGACAATACTTAGAATACAATTGTGAATTACTTAAGACTTCTACTCTGTCATGGCTGACAGAAGAGCATGCTATTCACATGGATTAAATAAAATGTGCTGTTTGAAATTTGTACTAATTCCCGAATTTGACAAAAATATTTTAGAGTTCAACAAGTTACACCTGAAGAAGTTTTGAGGTTACATCGAAACATGAAAATAAAGATAAAATCAAGTTAAACATTTTTTTTTTTTTTTTTTGATATTGTGCAATTTAAAATAGTTTAGGTAGTGTAGTAGACTAAGGAAGACGTGGCTTTTTTATTTGGAAATTCACTACTAGGATAAGAGATCTTTTTTTACATGGTAGTCACCACTTATCAAGGCCCGGAAGCCACTTGGGGATAAGGGTTATTGCGTGTACAGTAATCAATGGGACAATATCGTAGTAATTGTTAGTAATGGAGATTTGATAAAGTGTCTTACTTAAGGTGGCGGTTTATCAGGAATTTGTTTATGTTGGACTTGAAGACATCCAAGATGTAGTCCGGTGGGAAACAGGCAAACAGAAGAGAGTTCCACAGGCGTGCAGTTCTAAGAAAGAAGCTTTGTTCATATAATCTACGTTTTGATTTAGGCACAGATAATGCAGTTCTAAGAAAGAAGCTTTGTTCATATAATCTACGTTTTGATTTAGGCACAGATAATGAGTGGAGAAAATTGACTGGTTTTAGCTAGATGGGTGTTTTTCGTGAAATATTGGCGAGGGGGGCAGAGATTGGAGCTCAGACGAGCACTTGGCATAGAAGTGTTAGGGAGATGGTGAGTCAACAAGATAAGTCATGGTAGAGCTTGGTTATCTAAGAGGACATCTTAATAGGAATTTATTCACTTGAAAACTGCCATGTTATAGTCAGCCGGGAAGCAGACGTACAATATTGTGTTCCATAAACGAACGATTCTAGAAAAGAAACTCTTCTGATGGAATGTTTTAGTTTTAGAGTGAAAAGCGATATGACTCCATGCGGCTAGTGGCAACCTTTTGAGCCAAATTGCAAGGAGAATAGCATTCACTAAATTCCAAAGTCTGTTGAACAAGGTGTATTTTTACTGAAGAACTTTGCTAAGTTTATAACCAAATTATCTTCAACAGAATCCCTTTAATTTTGATTAGTATTTTCGAGACACACAAGACCTGATTTGATTTTAATGATTTTCTAATAATAATTCCAAATCTGACTTTACTTTATATATCAGCTTATAAAAAATAATGCAATAGATTTTAAATGCAAGGAAACTGGTTTCGTATAAAATAGTATTGCCAGATAATGTTTATTAAAATAATTTTCTTGACAACTACAGCTTTAGAAACATTTTTTTCTACTATACTGAAAGATTAGATTAATCGCTGTCTAAAGTATTTAATGAAGTTTGATTAGCTGAAAGAAATTTCAAAACATCTTGGTTGGCTGTCATATATTAATAGGCAGTGTAAAGTCTGATCCTTTATATCAATACATATTAATTTATTATATCTATAGACACTAGTGTTTCATACTTATGCAATCATTAGTGCAGCAAGTGATAATTACTGTTGGTTGGTAAATTTGAACTCTGTCAACAAAGCCAACATTGGCTTTGCAGGCTACAGTGTTTTCCTCTCGGCCACCATATATATATATATATATATATGTCTCTCTATCTATCTATCTATCCATCCATCTATCTATATATATATATATATATATATATATATATATATATATATATGCATTAAAATCAAAATGAACTGTTTTACAGCTTTATCTGCAAGTATAAATTATCAACTGACACGCTCATTTACTCCCTTAATTTTATAAAAGTTGTTTGAGATAATTGTAACAATTTTTGAAAAGGAACAAAAAAAGAAAAAAAAAAGTCTTTGCCAACAATGAAAATATTTAAAATAATTCAAAATGCTTTGCTTAATCATGAAAACCATTTCTAATTATTAGGTTATGTCGTACAAACTCGATAGTTTCGTCTGAGTAGCCAGAGATTTTTGCGGTTTGTGCTTGAGCACAGTAAAATGTATTTTCCAGAAAATAATTGGATCAGATTAGATTCAATTTTAAAGGATAATACAATTGTAAAAAATTATTTAAAAAGGTTTAACTATGTATTTGTGCATACATAATTACCTGCTTTTGTTTGTATATTAAAAGCTGTTCATCAATACAAGATTACTTGTTTGGTTGACTTTTTGATATAAAAACAAAAAGGAAAATAAATCTGTTTTGACAAACATTTTTTTTTTTTTAAGAAGGTGCAAAATCTTTGAAAGTGTTTCTTGAATCAGAAAAGGTTTCCCCACATCATCCACTAGCATCCTTGATTAAAAGAATGTTCTTTTGTATCAACTGATAAGATTTATTGAAGTTTGCTTTTGAAAATACATATTCCTAACATTCTGTATTGGTTTAACCATGATGAAATTCTCCCAAAACAGAGAATCCATAAATTCCTCCCAAATATCTCAGACTTGTAAAATGTGTAATGTAGAAATAACTACGCGTTACTAAGTAAATGTCAAGATGGCTGAACTTGTAATTGTCTGTTTTCTTCTCGGAAGTGAACTTTTCCCGTTAGAAAGTGACAAATGCTGATAATTTCAAGATGTTTGTAATTTATTTCTTCCTGTAAGTGGCAACGAATGTGGTGCACCTGGATGCCGGGAGATTTTTTATCGTTTCACGATCAACCGCTTTATGATTCTCTTGGGTTTTGTCCAACAACATGCAATCTGCTTGATATACTTAGTCAAAGAGGGTGCTACCTCCTCCCCATCTCTGCCAACAATGGGTGGGTCCAAACTTGCTGGACCCTCATGCAACACCCTAGAAGGTATTGCTCTCTAGACCATCTTAGATTTTTTTTTTGTACTCTTAATTATGAGTGTCAAAGATAAGTTTAGATCTGATGACCTCAGAAGAATGTCTAAAAGTCGTTCAATGCATGCTAACATAACGGACATTAAACTGAATATGATAATAATAATTACGTAAAATGTTAGAAATAATTATAGTTCTTAAAAAAAAAAAAAAATCCCCAAAAAACTACCCCCACTCCTCCCATACTGAAGCAGCACTCACCCTAGGCAGGTTTTTTCCAAAGAAGGAAGTTTTGTGGAAATATCAAACTCACAAGCTTTCAGTCGCTTGTATAATCTTTGTCAGGTGAGATGGCAATGTTAGGATTTTGCAGGGGGAGTTAAGGTTTTCTTACATACAGCACCTGCTAGCTCTAAATGGTTACCCATCTGGTACTGACCGGGCTCAGTGTTGCTTAACTTTGGTGATCTAATGAGAATCTTTGTGTTGTGATTATGCCATAAAATTTATTTTTTTAAAAATCAGGATTAAATATAAAAATCTATAAAATCTGTATTTTTTTAAGTAAAAAAAAAAAAATTAAAAAAAAAAAATGAAAAAAACATCCATTTTCCCTTATAATAGATAACACATATTATATGCTTACATGGGCCAAAATGTTGTGCATATAACAACCACAATGGAAATAGTAGTCTCAATTACTGAAGACAGGAGTTCCTTTAAAATAAGATCAAATGGAGTTACTTCCTTTGGTATTATTTTCCTTTATAATAGACTAGCAAAAGTACCCGTCATTGACTGGGTTCAAAAACAGCCTACAGAAAATGGACTCTGATTTATGAAAGTACTAGCGGGGGGTACCCGGCGATGCCCGGGTGTCTTGAGGTAAATCAAAACTCCGGGGGGGGGGGGAGGCGGGGTTAAATAATAAAATAAATGTTTTGGTAGGTAAGTATGAGAATCGAACCCGTACCCTTGAGTTGGAAATTAATGTGTGAAAAAAAATCCGTACTACGTTACCCATTGAGCTACGGCAACAGACAACATTAAACAGGTTATTTAACTATAAAAACAGGCGTGCGCAATAAAAGTTAACTCTGCTCCTTCCATTTGACCTAATTAAGGTCAAATGGAAGTCACGCAGCGTTTGTTTACTCAAATTTAACTGTTTCTTCCCCCAACAGATGTTGGGGAGGGGGGAAGCAGCTCCCAATTGTCCAGAACTGTCTGATCAAAGCTGATTGCTTCTGGACGTTCCCCCCCCCCGGCACAATGCCGAAAAGACTCGTTTGAGTTTAGTTTCACATATTTATACTAAAAAGCCCAATCAACACGTGAGAAGCCAAAATAGCAATAATTTTGTAAAAGTCGAAGTAAATAAATCTATAAGCTACATGCGTTCCCAAATCCTACATATTATTATCTAGGACCGATATACACAGTTTTAAGTGATAATAACGACCCCGGGAGCGTGTGCTCGAAAAGCCTTTTGAAGACATACACGAAATGGTCACACACATTTTGCCTTTTATATATATAGACTAATGGGGGTTCCTGTCGTTGCCCAGGTGTGTGGAGTAAGGAACTCCAGGGGAGAGGGGGAGGGGTTAAGAAAGTGGTAGTAGTGGGGGTGGGGATCAAAACAACAGTAGATAGTTTGGGTGGAGAGAGAAAAAAAAATGATAGTAGGCAGGCAGGCTTGAACCCGTAACACGTAGGAAGGAAAAAAAAACCAAAAACGTAACATCTTAGCTCATGTCTCCATGGCAAAACCAGAAGTTGAGAGCATTGAAATTAAGCGTAGTCAATCCAATGGTGACAATGACTTGCTAAAATATCAACGAAAAAAGCGACCCCCTTCTTGTACAAAATTGCCCAGTTGAGGACGAAGGAATCAATGTTTTTGGCCAATTTTTCGATATTTGTCTGAAGGATCGAGCTTCAAAACGATATCAATCTTGCGAGGATCCGTCACGTGTGTAGAAAGTTTTTGCAAGACATACAAATGCGCACACACACACACACATTTTGCCTTTTATATATTAGGAGACTAGCAGGGATACCCAGCGTTGCCCTGGTCCACATGAAGTTCCGTTTGAACACATATGCTATACTAAGGATACTGAGCACTTTTTCATTATTATATGTCAACTCCATCGTAGGCAACGTTGATACCCCACAACAATTTCAAAAATAAGATGCGTAATCCTACTTAAAAGCAGATAAAAACATGAAAATGTAATTTCCCTAAAGAAGTATGTGACAACCTCCCCACCAGATATTTCAGCAGAAGGGATACGAAAAGAGCTGTTCTCCAGATATTGAACACTGAATCAAATGAGGAATAGATTGTTTAAACAGTTACATTCAATTTAACTTAAATTTGCAGTTTTTGAAAAAAAATGACAAGTGTGGGCTTTCTTTCTCACTCTCTCTCTCTCTCTCTATATATATATATAAAGGACTATCCACTCATTTTGTACTTCCTTTTTAAAATGAAATGTTTTTAACTCTTTTTCAAAGTGTTTTTTAACATGCTTTATTAACTACTTGTTCTTATATATATATATATATATATATATATATATATATATATATATATATATATATATATCGAGAGAGAAAGTATTATTGTGAGCCATTGTTGATCTTTTCCATTTTAATGTCAATCAGTAACAATGCCAATGAAGTGTTGAGTTGTTGTTCACCTGTATTTGACAATTCCATTAAAGAATGCTTCAGAAAGGACAATTCTTCTTATAAGCATTAATGTCTGCTAGACAGTGCATCCATTGTTTGTTAGTCCGTTGGCCTTTTCTTGTTCTCTGCAATCTTTTAATAGCATAAAGCTAGACGTGCTGTTCTTGATGAACTATAAAAATGGCTGCCTATTTGTTGTTTAGTGTAAGCTGAAATGTCCGTCACCTTTATTGCTACTGTATCCTTTAAATGCAGGTGTGTAAAAATAAGGTTAGAATCAGAAATCTATTTATCTATATTAGTTAGCTATGTGTGCAGGAAGTTATGTCCTGGATAGGAAGCTTAGTCATACACGGCATTTCAGCTGATCAGATCTTCCTCATTCTTTCTAGACTGCAGGAGAAAGGAACTAATTTCATGACCATACTCCTATTCCTCTATATGGAATAAGGAGAGGGGATGTATATTGTATACTTGCCGCAAGTGTCCCTTACATAAGATTCCAGCTGCTTGTGTTAGAAGCTGCTGTCTATATATAGTATGCTGGGATGTAAGGATCTGTCGCTGTAGTCTTTCAGTGGTACAGCATGAACATTTTCTCTTTCGGCAACCTAAAAATGAGTTTGTGAACAAATATTATGGAATGGAATATTTTGAAGTATTATCACATTAAGGAAAAAAAAAAGTAATTAAAAATATAGCTATTTCCAATTTAAAAAATATTGGAATTCTGAGTATTTACTGGCCAAAATTCTAGTATATATTAAATATTCAATTGTTTTTAACCCTAATACATGATTTCAGCAAAGTAAATTGTTTTTGACTATTAAAATATTTTCAACTCATTTCATTACTTTTGTTTGATGATATGCTTTGAAGCATGATATAAATCATAAATTGATGACGTCAAACCAAAGCTATGATTATTTGGAGGTAATGTTTTAAGCTCTATAACAAAGCTCCAATAACTCGGTTGGTACAACCTCAGATTGAAGAACTCAACGTTTGGTTTTGATTTCCGATTATGACCTTCATTTTATTTGCTCAGAATTATTTATTACTAGCGGGGGTACCCGGCGTTGCCCGGGTGTTTGGAGGTGTGTGTGCTGTTAAATAAAAAAGAAACCGGGGGAGTGGGGGTAAAGGTTGGTAGGATCGAACTCGAAGCCCTGAGGCGAAGTTTGAAAATATAATCGGCCAGCCAGAATGAGTTACTAAAAGATGTTTGAATTTATTTAAGTAAGAACCAAATTGACAGGTGTGCGCACGGAAGTCGTAGAGCGTTACGACGACGTCAATGACCAGGTTTGTTTGTTATAAGCGAAGTAAAAAAAGAAAACATTAAAACTTAAGGGGGGGGTAATCAAAACATCGAAAAAAAAACACAAAAAAAACTAACATAAGGCAAACGAACGATGAAAACAGAAAAACGAATACGTGAAAAATGGCTTAAATAAGCCTGCTTCGATATTAAAATTTAAAACATCGGTGGGTAACTGGGTGTTTTTGGGTGTGTGGTCGGGGGTGGATAAGCAAAGTAAAAAAAAAAACTCCAGAAAAACGATCGTTACGTGAAAAATGGCTTAAATAACACTAGTTCAATATTTAAATTTAAAAAATCGAAAAAAAAAAAGACCTCTCACACCACGATTCGAACCGAAAACTTTTAGATAATGAACCAACGCGTTAACCAACTGAGCTAACGCGACGTACATGAAATTTGTTCAGTTTTTCAACTATTTAAAGTAAATCAGGTCATGACGTCATCTGACGCATGCGTAGAACCGGTCGTCGTCACGAGAAGACCGTTTTTGTTGACCCCCCCCCCCCCCGAAAATTGTCGATTTCGGGGTGAAAAATGAAAGTTTTTGGCCAATTTTTTGATATTTTTTGAGCGAAAGATGGAACTTCAATATGATACCGAGTTTGTGAATTTTTGTTCTGTCTGTCGAAAGTTTTTAGCAGACACACACATACACATACATACATACACACATTTTCGCTTTTATATATATATAGATGAATTCAAATCTTTTTTTTTTTCTAAAATTAATGAAGATTTCTTACATTTCGAAATGAGACAAATTCCACAATGTATTTATTTTGTTTTAAAAAAATTGTGAATGATGCACAAAATCTTTATATGAGATGTTTTGAAACTTTAAGTCTTACATATTTTTTAAGTTATTAAATATCAATTAATAGTAAATATAAAAATGTGTATTTATCAAAGTTACATATAGGGAAGAAACACGTGCATACAGATATACACTATCCTGTTTTATTAATTGGTGCATATCATCTCTTACTTTACATGTTTCTTTATCTAATAATCAAAACAACCTCCTTTTCACCGTTGCATGATATCAATTTGAACACATGAATGGCTAACACTAATGTTTAATATGTGGTTATACAGGTGAAAGTACACCCCAACCCCAAATATGTAATGCTTTTTTTTTTCTTCCCTCCAGTTTTGTTTTCTTGTATGGACCTAAGAAAAAAAATGTATTTTTGCTTGGCGATAATATTCAAGCAAACTTGTATAAATGAAGGGGTTTTGCTTTTCTCTCTTTCTCCCTCCACACACACACAAGGTGTTCTGTTCTAGTGCAGCATTCACTCTTGATAGGTTAGGCCGGCTTCCTCCTTCAAGGAGAAAAGCTGTATATACATTAGATTGTTTTAGTAAAGTTTACTTTTATTTATTTATTTTTTTATTTTTATTCTGATGATATTTATTTACTGTACCCTGTGTAACCTTGTGTCAGACTAAGTTGTGCAAGTTGACATAATCTAACTGAAACCCATGTTCAGTTAGAAAGAAAAATGATCTTTGTAATTTTATTGCTGTCAGATTACTCCACGCAGTCTTGTGTGATGCAAAATATAGAAAAAGGAGAGTATGATGAAATCAATATAAAATTGTATAAGTCTTTCTAGCTATGCAATGTAAAGACGAAATTAAACAATGGTAACTTTTTATTTATTGGCTGAGAATTTTTTTATTTTTTTATAAAGCTTCATCCTAGAATGTTTGAGAGCTAATAGTTGCAAATACTTTTTGTCTATTGTTCATTATCAGATGCATTTTTACGATAATGAACTACAAAATAAATATCTCCTAAAATAAATATCAAAGAATGTTTTTATATAAAAATGTGGTGCTCGTAGGTTTTGATCAATCTTTTACTTTATATCATTCACCTGAGGAACATTCTTATTTGAGGATGCCATTTGCAGTGACACCTGTTCAGACGACAATATTGTCTCTTCAACTACTCATTCCTGATCCGTTGCATGCACATCGGAAACTCATAAGATACAAAAATGCTTATTATTTCAACCATTGGAGATTTCGGAAATGATGAGTCTTCTGATGAGAAATTGGGATAACATCTTGTATTGGCTGAACAATACCAGAGAGAGTAACGTTTCCAAAGTGTTTCACCTGCAATTCTACATTGTAATTTGTATTTACATTTTCCGCAGTTGAAACCGAGTTTGCCCTTTTATTGAATTCATCCGATGACACATTTTTTGTCGAATAAATTTCTTTATTTCAATAAAAATCTATTTATATTTTGGAATGTTTAAGATGAGGATTATTTGGATTACTATTCTCATCTTGGTTGTTTGGTAGTCATGTTTCAGCCGCTAGTCTCCAATGTATCTTTGTTGAACTTGCAAATCTTTGTCCAACTCCTAAACTCCATCAAAGAAATATTGAATTTACAATTGTATCTTATTATTCTTGTAGTTTCTACTTTTGCAAGCAACAGATACAATACAGATATAAAAAAAACAAAAAAACTGTCTAAACCATATGTTTAACCAGAACTGACAAAATATTTCCATTAATAAACTTAAGAAATATTTCTTAATTTTATTTCTCATTAAATGTTTGAAAAACACAGACTAAATGTTGTGCATCATAATCATCTTGGTTTAACATCTCTTTTATATGTTGGTATGTGTTAAGACTTTCTCTACACATCCATCATATCATTCTCATATCATTTCTCTTCATGCAACGCATATCCTCAACCTCTACTGCGATCCATAATGTTCAAGTTGGTATAAGGCATCATTAAACCCCCCCCCCCCCCAAAAAAAAAGAAACCTAACAAATCGGTTAATGTATGAAAAAGAGGTAGTTGTAATCAAAATCGAAACCAGTCCAAAAAAAAAAAAAAAAAATGCATGCAAACAATATTTTATTCCATGGATGTATAATGATGATGATCATATATTGATGTGTGATGATGATGATGTCATCATCATCATATATTGAATCACTTTAATTTGGATGTTATATCTTTTTTTATCATCTGAACACATTTATGAATTGAAAAAATGCTCCTCTCTTTAAGCATTTTCTTGTTTGTTCAAGATAATTGAGCATTGAGTTTAAATTGTTGCCATAATTCTCTGATTGGCTGATTACGAAGACCATTTCACATTCTATGCTGCATTAGTGTTTTTGTTTTGGGAAGAAAATACAATTCTGCATTCTTAACTTTAATACGTTTAACACAAAAAGTAAAACCCAATAAAACGTCATTGATTATATGTATTAGTGACCTGGCAAAGTCACATGGGAGATAACCGAAGCAGCAAGACTGAAGCTGGCCTGCAGGACACTATATAAATGTAGGCAAGTTTTGGCATATTTTATGTTTGAAAGTATAGCTGTTTTTTTTTTTTTTTTTTTTTTACCAATTATCATAAAATTTTAACGATAGAATAGCATTATAATCTTAAAAGCCTGCAAATTTTCATGTAGTCGTCCCATACAATCAAATATATGAGCATTTCAATATTCAATTTGGTTTTATATATATAAAAATTTACATGAAAAGTTATATAAGTTCAAAATCTCAGTAGCTATTGATCAGAATTTAATAAATGAAGACTCGTTGGAAAGGTAATGAACTGAATTGTGTAGTGGGCTGTGTTACATTTGCCCTTAAGGGGATCATCCGTCAGAGCCTATTTTTGGCGTTTTTTTTTTTTTTTTTTACAGCCATAAAATGTTTTCATCAGTCATTTGTTTTTCTAGTTTTGCATATGGATTAGAAAATATCTGATATTTCTCCAGAACCTCTTGCTTTGATGGAGGGGACACTAAAACTTACTGCTATGGTTTCAAATGATCTGAAATAACAGCAACGGGAGACTTGATTCCAAATATTTCTCATAGGTTATATCTCCCCTCTTTGGTTTTCATACATCAAATAAATTTCACAGTGTATAAGGATTATTTGATACTGGAGATATTCATAATCTTACCCTATTTCCAAAAGAGGGGAGATGTAACATATGAGAAATATTTGGAATCAAGTCTCCCCTTGCTGTTATTTCATATCATTTGAAACCATAGCAACAAGTTTTAGTCTCCTTTCCATCAAGACCAGAGGTTTTGGGCAAATATATATTTAAATAATTATGTCAGCCACTTTAAGAAATTCGTTTCTTATCATTGAGCACTTTAAGTTGAATTAAAGTCGGTTAATTTAGCTCTTATGTGCAAATCATTATAAAGTGATTAGATCACTCTGACAGACGTTAAAAAGCATTTAAAAAATAAATGTTTAAATTCAACAGCATTTCTTGTACTTAACGGTAGCCGGATCGATTAGGTCCTTGCTAATAAAGCCAGGGATGGCTTCTGTCGCCGCGTTCAAATCTATTGACTGATGTTAATCGTGACACTCTGCCCTGATGATTCCCGAAAGGATGAAACGGTAGTGTTTGCAGATATTTAATAATTATTAGATAATCAATTGTATTTTTGCGAGATATTCTATTTATCAATTTGAATACTATCAGAACGTTCTGCAAATAACAAATAATTGAGGGTGAGAGAGGGAGAGGATAACAAATAAATTAAAATGATTATTTACGAATTTTACTTGAAAAAAATGGATGCCGTCACAAAATGAGCTTTTTTTTTATAAGTTGCCTTCTTTTTAGACTTCATTTTCAAACACATTCTTGCAAAATATTATTGTCAATGTTAAAAAATATCTATATTATATTGCTCTTTGTTTCACTTTTTCTTAAACTACTAAGCTGATCCGGCTGAGTTTTTATATGGACCTCTGTTATAAAGTGCAGCAAACTGAGTATTTATATCCATTCAAAGCACAGTTAAAAATTAATAGATTATTTACCACAGTACCACGTTTGCTCTAGAAGTGTGGCATAAAACATTCATTCCAAGTCAACGGTCTATAACTTTTGTCCATTTTTAACAGGCTAAAAAGGTTTAATATTTACTGTATATATATATATATATATATATATATATATATATATATATATGGGCCTAATGGATCACGGGTCATCTAATTAAATTCTGAAAGTATTCCCTCTACATTCTGCCATTGAGTTGCTAAAGCAGTTAGCATCTTGTTGGAAATTTTCGTTTTGTAGATTTTTGTGTCATCACATATTTTTGATGAAAGAGAATCTCGCTGATCTGCAGTTCTACCTGTGCAAATCTCGTCAGTTGTTTGGAATTTCTGCCTTCGTGTCGATGTGGGGTTTGTTGTTAGCATTTGGTTTCTTTCTAGTTTTCCATTTCTTTATGAAAACTCGCAAGATTTTTCTTTTACCTGCTTCTGCATTTTTGTCGAACAACCTGGTATACCTTTGTGAAAGATATCCTTGCTTACGCACGTATGGCTTATCGATCTAAAAAAACAAAAACCAAACTAATTTCGCCAAACACTTTCTTTCTGATGTGTTCTAAACTAGGTATTTTATTTCTTACTAACGTAGGTGGAATTTCGTTGGGAGTTTTTTTTTTAATAAAGAAGTCACCACTTATCAAGGTTAGAGGCCACTTGAGGATAAGGGTTAATAAGTGTACAGTGGTCAATGTCCTAGTAATTGTTAGTGGGAATTTGGTAAATTGGATTACTAAGGGGTACGGCTCATCAAGAAGTTGTTTACGTTGGACTTGAAGATGACCATATTATAGTCAGCCGGAAAGCAGGCAAATAGAAGAGAATTCCACAGATGTGCAATTCTAAGAAAGCTTTGTTCATTGAATCTACATTTAGGTTTAAGCACAAAGAGTGGGGGAAATTATCGATAGTGTTTTCAGTTAGATGAGTGTTTCTTGTGAAAGTTTGGCGAGAGGGGGGGGGCCGTTGGAGGTCAGACGAGTACTTGCCATGAAAATAAAGTTTTGTTTTCATTTTTCTGTTGTATTCGTAATTCATTGATAATTCAATGATTAGTCCCCCCCCCCCCGACAAAAGGGAGGGTGGACCTCTCCGTTCGTCTGTCTGCACTCTTCTCAATAACTACGTCTTGGAATTTAAAAAAATTTTTGCACAAATATTAAACATGATACGAGTCAAAAAGTAACAGAACGGATTTTCTGCGCCCCCCCCCCTTTCCGGGTGTCTTTAAGGTTAAAATGGCTAAAATGACACTTTTGTTCTTATTAAAAAAAATTGATGCCTTGGATTTTTATAAAACTTTCTGAAAAGTTATAACTAACTGATTTCTATATAATTTTGTTTGTCTATACTTTGCGATAACTCTTGGGTGTGCCCCAGGGGCTCTTTTAGGGTTAATAAAAACACTCCATTTTTGGGACTATTTTACCATATTCGTTGAAAATTTTCTGTGTATGTCTATTTAGCAGTTTTACATGGTGCTGAACTCAAATTTAAATATGTTAAGGCCTTGGGGACTTATGGGGCTAAATGGGGGAGGGTGGCAAATGATGAACTTGGTCATTTCTTTTTTTTTTGCATGGTAACAGACGGTAATGGTACCATTAAAACGAGTGGCCTTTTGTGCACCAAAAATTTATTTTTTTGCAGTCATCTCCATTCTCAATGCATTTTTACAAAGAATTCAATGATGCACCACTGCTTTTGACACACGTCCACGACAGGGGTTGCTTTCCTAGTCTCACACCATCAATATCTGCAAGAGAGAAATGAAGCTTTCAGGTTACGAATACATAAGTTCAGTCATGATAACAATGTTACGGTGTACAAAAAACAGTGTATGTTGTATAATCGTCTAAATGTTGATGTGTGTATTTGGGACGACGGTCCATCCTGATGTGTATACGTGTCACTGACTGTCGTTGCTTCTTCAGTATTTGAACCCTAGAATTATGTTGTTGCTGTCTATTTATGATATATTCATATCTAATTGTTCATATGCGGGTGTGTGTGTGTGTGTGATACATGTATTTTGGACATACCTTCATGTTTGATAGGTAGATAAATGGAGATCTCGACACTTTCTTGTGTTCGACCTACTACATAGCAACAATGCAATTTTCAATCTCATCTGATTCATTCATGTAGAATGAATGGCCCTCGTATAAAACTGAAGATTGGATGAAATATCCAACAGTTTGTAATTAAGGGAAATTTTTTTGTTATTGGCTTAATAAGTTTCGGTGAGATTTTCCCTAATTATCTGAGATGCCTCTACTGAAGAATGCCAACAGAACCACTCAGGCATTTTTTGTAAGCCAGAATGTGCTTGCTTTTCACAACTACACCTGGCCTTATGTATAATTTTATGGTAATGAGGTAAATAATATATTGAGCGATTAGAGCAAAATTCATAAGTTAAAACAAAACATAAATCTATATACTTTAGGGCCAATTTAAGACAAATATTTATCCTGTCGTAATGTTTTCTGTCTTTGATTGTTTGAAAAAAAACCCCAAAAAATTCCAAAACACCTTTTTAAATTTGATTTCGTAATTGTATAAAATTACCATCTGCCTTACCAAAACATAAACTATATGCATAAAGAAAATTTGACAATCGGAATATTGTTTTAATAATAATAATATATATATATATATATATATATATATATATATACTAGCAAAAGTACCCATCCTTGATTGGGTTCAAAAACAACTTACAGAAAATGGACTCTGATTGATGAAAGTATGATAGGTTATGAAAAGGAAGGGTTGTAAATTTGGGTTGAATTTGGGGGTATCAAAACCAAAGCAAAATATGATGAAAGTAAAAATAAAATAGATAGACCCCATAATTTATTATATCATACCTGTTCACACTGAAACACTTATCACAATATTCTGTGAATCTATATTAAAAAACCTTGTTAAACTTTGTGACATATTTCCATTCTATGGAGGTCATGTGCGAACGAACTACCCATGATTTTATTATACCATATTTCTTCAAACTGAAATATAATTATCAAAGTATACTTACGCAGATAGATATGAAAAGTCTTAAAGTTTGTGCCTATTTCCATTCTATGGAGGCCATGCGCGAACGCAAACCCCACAATTTTATTATTTATAAAATTTATAAGTTAAAGCATACTTATCAAAGTATTCTTATGTAGATCTATATCAAAAACACTTGTAAACGTTTTTTTTTAATTTTTAAATTTTTTATTTCCATACTTTGTGGACCAGGCGCGTACGCAGACCCCACAATTATCATTATGTCAGATCAAACATACCCATTCCTGTGTCTCGATACATCTTCTATCATATGTAATCAGTTTTTCAAAATAGTCAACCATATAGGAGCCTATTCGTGACCAGACACACACACACACACACACACACACACACACACACACACACACACACAGTGTACTGAAATCTCAGGATAGTGCACCGAAATCTCATCAGAGATAATATCAAAGTAACATCACCACCAATACAAGAACAGATCGATAAATTCTGGAGGCCACTGTATGAGGACCCAAAACATCGGGAGAGGGAGTGGATAGGCACAATAAAAGGAGCAGTCAAGGGCAAGGAAAAAACGCCAGCGTTGGAAATTACGAAAGCAGCTGTAAATAAAAAGATAATCCATTACAGCAACTTCAAAAGCCCAGGAATTGATAACATCCCAAATTTCTGGCTAAAAAAGCTGACGACACTATACCAACACTATGCCCTAGCATTCAATCGAATTATTGGTGGCAAAGAAGAACCACCATTGGCTCACCATTGGCAAAACAACTCTTATACCCAAGAGCCAGGAACACATTTGCCAAATAAACACCGGCCTATCTGCTGCCTTTCAACCACATACAAATGGCTTACTGGAATAATTGCCAATGCAATTTATCAGCATTTGACTGATGGTGAATACCTCGAGAAGGAGCAGAAAGGGTGCACGAAAAATAAGCTTGGGACAAAAGATCAACTTCTGAACAAAACAATCCTGGAAGAATGTAGGAAGCGACAAAAAAACCTATCAATTGCCTGGATTGACTACAAAAAGGCATTTGACAGTGTGCCTCATTTCATGAATAATGCAGTGTCTGGAGCTGTATAATATCCATGAGAACATAAGATCTTTTATTACAAAACAAATGATAATGTGGCAAACATCTATTGCCCTACACCACATGGAAGGGACAATACAGTTTTCAAATATTAGCATCCAGCGAGGCATATTTCAAGGCGATAGCCTATCACCATTACTATTTTGCCTTGCAATCGATCCACTCAGCAAGCTTCTAAAAAAATGTGAGCTGGGTACAATCTCAGTAGAGGCAGAAAAAAAGATAAAAGTAAAAGAGTGAATCATTTACTTTTCATGGATGATCTAAAACTCTATGCAGAGACAGAAAAACACCTTGTCTCCCTGACAGAAATTGTGAAAACGTTTTCAGGTGATATCTGCATGGAGTTTGGATTTGACAAATGTGCTAAATGCACAATAAAAAAGGGGGAAAAACAACATCCTAACATCTTCAGATCAATGACAGCCTCATTGAAGATTTGAAAGAGGATTCCACATACAAATACCTTGGCATTGAGGAAAACATAAATGTGGAACATGAACAAATGAGACGTAGAGCAGAACAAGAATATACAGTACGTCTGAAAAAGATCCTCAAATCTGACCCCTAAAACAAAATTACGGCTATAAACCAGCTTGCAATACCTGTGATCACGTACGGTTTCGGTATTATAGACTGGCCTCAATATAACATAAACAGGCTTGATACCAAGACCAGGAAACAACTATCCCTACATAAGGTAACATACCGAAACCAATGCATGGACAGGATATATCTACCACGAAAGGAAGGGGGCTTAGGCCTCACTGAATTCAACTATGCATATCGAGCCACTATAGTAAGCATGGGCCAATATATTAAAAGTTCAACGGACATGACTATGGAAATGGTGAAAGACCATCATAATCATCTTTCACAACAAACCTCAATCACAAAGCTTGCTGAAAACTTTGGAGAAGTCATATCGGAGAACACTGTAAATGTACACGATAAACCACCGACACAGATTGCAAGAATAAAAAGGAAAAAATACACCGAAATAGAGATAGACAAGAAAAGAAGGATGGAAACAAAATAAGCGAGCAGGGAAGTTCCTATAGGAGCTGAACCAGGAGTACATAGACAAAGATGCTTCACTCCAATGGCTCAAGAGTGGGAGACTTCCATTTGATGAGGAAAGACTTATTGTAGCCGGGCAAGATCAAGGCTTACTCACAAATGGATTTAAAAAAATGGCTGGCCTACAAACAAGTGGCCAGTGTAGGTTTTGCCACTCGACGATTGAAAGCGCAAGCCATCTAATGTCTGCATGCCCAATCTTATTGGCAGATGGCCATTACACTGCTCGTCACAACAAAGTATGCAAGTACCTCCATTGGAAGATCTGTGGAGAGATGTGACTTGACAGATCGCCAAACATCTGGGAACATGAACCACCACCAATAACATCAAACAGAAATGTGACCGTGTTTTATGACATACAGGCAGGCAGGCAGATACATAAGACAAGGCCATCAAACCAGATATTGTTATATGGAACAAGCCTGAAAGAACTGCACTCATTGTCGATGTCACAGTCCCAAATGATTTCGGCCTTAATAGCGTTGAACGGGAAAAGATAACAAAATATCAGGACCTAAAGAATGATCTAAAAACGACATGGTTTCTGAAAGAAATAAACATTATACCGGTTGTGATAGGAGCAACTGGCCTAATAAAAAAGAATCTTCATAAATACTTAGAAGCGATCCCTGGAAAACCAAACTGTAATGAAATACAGATAGCAGCCATAAAGGGAACAGTATCTATTCTTAAAAGAGCCCTCGGATATAAATTTAAATCATAACAGAATCAAGTGTTAGCTCCAGGAGGGAGCCCCTTGATCTCTTAAAACTTACTGAAGTAAAATACAAAAAAAAAAAAAAAAAAAAGACATTCAGTTATATATATATATATATATATATATATATATATGTATATGTAACTCTTGGTTCGTTCGTAATTAATAGTCTAAATAACTAAATAAATGATTGCTTCGACATTTTGGTGTAATATGTTTACTGTACCCATTCGTGTTTCTATATATCTCTTTTTAATTATAACATTATACTTAATTTTTCTATAATAAATAGATGGTTTTCTTTGTACCGATAGGCCATTTTTTTTTTTATTTATGGACAATTATTTTCACCGCTTGCGTCATGTGGCCAGTGTTTCCAATTTAGCGGTTTTTCCGCTAGATCTGAAGATTTCGTTTGCAATCTAGCGGGGAATTCTAGAAAATCTGGAGATATTTTGCACCCACACACCCACAATTTTAGATTAAAAAATAAAGAAAAGCGCTTGAAAATACTTTAAAACATAAAATAAACTCATTCATGTAAGTAAAAAAAAGTAGCATTTATTGCCTTTGGTAACAATTATTTATTGATTATTTGTTTTGTTTTTCACCTTTTTCGGCTAACCATTCTTAAATCTCGCTATAAAATCGATTTTTCCAAGTACATTTTAGGGAGGGGGGCATTCCAACCTCCGTAGTTTAGTTTAAAATATGATCTAAGCAACCCCCCTTAGTCAAAAATTCTAAAAAGTAAGAAACAACAGCAAAAAAAACCCAAAAAACTTATACCAAACACAGTAGAATTTAATTATCTACCAACCTAATTACATTTAACATGCTAAAACAGTTTTTTATTTATTTTTTTTATTTTTTTTTTTCTAATTTCCAAATGTTCAAAGCGGATTTTACACACTGAATAAAAAAATAATAATAATAAACAAATGTCCGCTTATCGCTTAAGGAGTAAAGAGGCTTAAATGACTAGCTGTATCAGAATTTTTGTATGAATTTTTGACACCCCTAACACGAAACTGCGAATAAAATATAAAAAAAACTCGTAATTTCTCTTTTAAAAGTGGGTTGTTTATTTTCTTTATGGATTATACTTCCAAAATAAACTATTGAAGTTTTATAAAAAGTAATAGAAATATTATTTTTTTATTTAAAAAAAAAAAACAGTAATGAAATTAATTGAATTTTACGAGCTCAGTATTTTCAATTTTTAAACTTTAAAAATCTATCAAAATTTTTCTATTCATTCAATTTTTACAATATTTTCATGGTCAATGTGAAATTTTATGCTCTTTCCAATAAACCAAATATAATATTTTAAACAAACGTTTTTTTTTAAATTCAAGCCCACCCCCATTTTCAAATGTCTATTAAAAAGTAAATAATTAATTTACTCACCAAAGTTTTATATATCACAAATTGAAGATAAAAGATCAATAAATAATATATTCAAATTTAAAACAAAAAAGTAGTGTTTTTTAGAAATTTACCTGTAAAGTCCCAAGTTTAAAGCCCCCTTTTTTTTTTTTTAAACACGTTTTTTTTTTCTTGATTTTTTTAAAAATGAAACCATGGTCCTTGCTCCTTTAATTGGAAAAAAAAATAGGGTTTGAATTATATTTTTCGAGTAGTTATAAGCTTGGAAAGACAGGGGGCCGAATTAATTCATGCCTCCCATTTTGAAATGTCTATTAAGTAAATAATTAATTTACTCACCAAAGTGTTATATATCACAAATTGAAGATAAAAGATCAATAAATAATATATTCAAATTTAAAACAAAAAAGTAGTGTGTTTTAGAAATTTACCTGTAAAGTCCGAAGTTTAAAACCCATTTAAAAAAAAAAAAAAAATTATTTTTTTATTTTTAAATGAAACCTTGGTCCTTGCTCCTTTAATTGAAAAAAACTTAGGGCTTGAATTACATTTTTCGATGAGTTATAAGCTTGGAAAACAGGGTGGAATTATTCAATATTTTTCACGAAATTTCTGACACACCTAATAAATGACTTATCTACCACTAACCCTAAGTTCGAGTTGCACTCCCAAATTTAGAGTTAGTGATAGTTATAGATTTTTTATACAATTTTCCAAGAGTGAAGTTCCCAATGGTTAAACGATATGCAACCAGTTAATTGTTGGAAAGACAACTTTTAATAAAAGAAATAAAATAAAAATAACTTAAACACAGTTTCAGCACGTATAAAAGATACTTGAATTTTACTGCATTTGGTATAAGGTATTTTTGTTATTGTTTACAATTTCTCGAATATTAATTATTTTACACAAATGATTGTGTTGTTCCTACTTACTTGCCCCCCAAGAGCCGTCATTCATGATTTTACTTATTTTTAGACGTTTTTTCTATTTAATTGTCAGCATGAACCAACTTTTTAAGATGCAGCATATGCTAACACTTCAGCGAAGTTTACTGTATTTATTTTTTAGCAAACATTAATAACAGAAAGTTTTCCACTTTATTTTTTTTTTGCATAATTAATGATGGAAGTATGTTTTATGTTTTTCTTACCATCTGTTGAAAAAAAATAATTTGTACAGTCTCTTGAAAAAAAAACAAAAAACTTTTCTCTACTTTCACCTAACTATTTACAATGTTCATATAAAGCTGTTCTTTTTATAATAAAAATTCCGTTTTCAAAAAGAAACGTTTACTGCCAAATTTCTTAAAAAAAAAAAAAAAAAAAAGTGTAAGTTTTCCTGAAAAAAACAAAAACAAAAAAACTTTCACCTAACATTTTATGGTAAAAATTAATTTTTTTTTTTTTGGGGGGGGGGACAACTTTTATTGATAAAAAAAAAATTGCAAAAAATAATAAAAGTAAATAAACGAACAAAATGCAATTTTTCTTGAGGAATGTATTCCATTTTAACAAACTGAGCCACAGCAACGCGTGGCCGGGTACAGCTAGTATATATATATATATATATATATATATAGCATAGTTTCCACCATATTGTTCAGTTTCCTTACCTGCTGCTTGCACGTTAGTTCCTAACGAATACTAAAAGTGCATGTAATATTGTTTAAACTCCTTGAACTTTTGTCGAACACCTTGTATACACTCTTGATCATCATCGTATCTGAATTTTTTAACCGACAACCCATAAGATACTTTATAAGAAAACAAAAAGAAAAAAAAAAAAACATACTGCAGAGTTTTTTTGTTTGTAATTCTTTTAATTCCATCTATATCGATTGCTGTATATTCAGTATTTAGTAAATATAGATTTAGATGTTTATTGACAAATCAGAAGTTTCGCATTCTTTCTGGGGGTTTTATGGTGACGTATCATACTGGACTGCAAACTGCCAAGCTTGATTGACATTCTCAGTGCTATTTGCTTTCATAACCTTGGCCACAACTGGTTTGAGGTTTATCTCCCCCTTTTTTTTTTTTTTTTTTTTTTTTTACACAGTGATCACCACTTATCAAGGCCCGGAAGCCACTCAGGGATAAGGGTTATTGCAAGTACATCACGTTAGTGAGGAGATTTTATGAAGTGTTTAATTAGGGGGGGCGGTTCATTAGGAATTTGTTAACATTAGACTTGAAGACATCCAAGTTGTAGTCCGGAGGGAAGCAGGCAGACGGAACAGAGTTCCACAGGCGTGCAGTTCTAAGAAAGAAGCTTTGCTCATGAAATCCGCGTTTTGATTTAGGCACAGATATAGAGTGGGGGAAATTTTTCACAGTGGATTCAGCTAGACGGGTGTTTTTCGTGAAAGTTTGGCGAGGGGGGGACCAGGGATTGGAGTTCAGACGAGCACCTGCCATGAAAATAACGATAAAACAAGGATAGGCTCGCAACGTCTCTTCTGTGGGAGAGGGGTTGCAGGGTAGAGAAAAGGGCATCCCCCACTAAACCACGAAGTCTATTTTGTACTCTGTCAAGGCATGATAGGCTGTTTTTAGCAGCTCCTGCCCAGATATGGCAACAGTATTCCATCCTTGGCCATACTTGGCTTTTATATAGATAGAGAATTGCATCAGTAGTGAGATATCTTCTGGAGCGGTAGAAGGATCCCACCATCTTTCCTGCGACCTTGGCAACAGACTTGATGTACGTGTTCCATTTCAGATCAGGAGTAAAGGTCAAACCCAGAAGCTTGTCAAAACACGGGGCCTCACCCAGACGAGAGCCATCCATCACAATTGATGTCAGCTGGGGATCAGAGCGTTGATGATGTAAGGATAGGAGTTTGGTTTTAGATGCATTAAAAAGGTAACCAGCCACATCTTCCCCTACTGAACCACGCGCTCGAGATCAGAGGAGAGAGAATCCGAGAGAAATTCGTCATTTACAGCCTTTGATGTGTTGCCGTAGATGGTCGTGTCATCAGCATAGATGTCAACGAATGATTTAAGTATGTGTTTAGGGAGGTCATTGATGTAGATCAGGAAGAGAGTTGGGCCCAGGATTGACCCCTGAGGGACTCCAGCATTTATATTGCAGGCCTCCGATTTTTGTCCATCTACCACTACTCTTATGAGCCTATCAGAGAGAAATGATTTAATGATTGAGAAAACATTTCCAGTTATACCGTAGCTGGAAATCTTGTGAAGTAGACCCTTATGCCATACTTTGTCGAAGGCCTTTGATATGTCAAGAGCAATTGCCCCAGAAAGGAAGCCTTTGTCAAGAGATTCACTAGTCCTGTGGGATATAACCGTCAGCACATCTGCGGTAGATCTTGCAGAGCGGAAACCATATTGTGTGTCACTAAGAAGGTTATTCCTGCTGAGGTGGTTGACTATTTCTCTATTTAATATTGATTCCAGTAACTTACTCATAACACAGAGAAGACTTATTGGTCTGTATTGAGAGGGAGATGACTTATCACCTGAATTCTTAAATACAGGGCAAACTGATGAGGTCTTCCAGGGGGTCGGAAAGCACTTCTCCTTAAGGCAGCGCTTAAATAGTTTCATAAGTGTGGGAGCAAGTTCTGGTTGAAGCTTTTTTAACACTATAATTGGGATGCCATCAGGGCCAGTTGCTTTACTCCCCTTGCCTGATCGTAGCAATGAAAGTGAAATTTCTTGAACAATTTTGTTAAACTGCAGAATTCATCTTTTCATTATTTATTTTTGGTCATTTCAGTGGCGTTTTCGCTCAGTTCAGACTTATAAAGCATACCTGCTCAAATAAAACTACATTTTCCAATCTATCTGTACAACTTTTGAATGACCCTGTCGAATATACCAAGTGCAAGAGAAAAATAATTTCACTCAAAGGAACGGTTAGAATCTTAAAAGGATTTCTCGATTGGAATGACTGAAATTGTGGGTGAATATCTGACATCCGGTAGGATGGTCCATCTCCATGAAAAACAACATAAAAATAAAATAGAGCCATAGAAGTTAATGTCACCAATTATGCAGAGCTGAGAAAGAAAATATAACGAAATACCAAGGTTTTATGTATGACATGAAAAGAAACTGGAATCTTGGAAAGATGTCCAGCATTCCAGTAATTATAGGAGCAACCAAACTCATGAAAACATTTCAAAATGTATTTTGTAAATATACCCGATGAACCAAGTGGAAGAGAGATACAAATAATCATACTTAGAGGGACAATTAGAATCCTAAAAAAAATCTGTTGGAAGGTCTGAGATATCAGTCCCATCCGCATCAAAAACAAAAATCAAAAAAATCAATATACATAGTTTCGCTGTATCAAGCAGCATAATAATGCCATCCGTTCACAGCTTGAATCGCTTTGGTCACACGATATAACTCGCAAATAACACATGCAAATATGCCAAAATCTTTGACTCACTCTTGTATAATGTTCTGCTCATTTTGATATTTCTATTCAATCTTCTCCTCCATAATTAGACTTTTCACTTTCAACGGTTTAAATAACTACTTGCCAAATGTTTTTTTTTTTGGGGGGGGGGCGATAAAAATCAAATTCCAGAACTTTTGAAATAATTTTCTCATTGCGTTTTCTTGTCTTAGATTTTGTACATTACAAAAATAGATTTTTATTTCTCCCATCTTCCGTTTTTAACTTTGGTTTTTATCTACCATATATATATCTATAATATAAAGCTGTGTGTGTGTCAGG